>NC_133450.1:192138717-192441451 GCF_048565385.1 Saimiri boliviensis | reverse complement strand
TCAGTGGTTTCCTACAACAAGCATTTTTTTTTTTCACCTGCAGTTGTGTGGTTTGCCCGGGGGCAGGTCTGCCATAGGATGCAGGTCAGCTGGAGTTGGCTCCAGGTTTGGATTGGGATCAGATTCAGTCCACATCACCTTACATTCCCCTTGGAAAATCAAAGAAGCATGAAAGAACACAGGATGTGCACTGCGCCTTGAGGCCCTGGCTCAGATTTACTTCCCACTGGACTAAACAAGTCACCTAGCCAGATTCGTCACCAATGAGACGGGAACTATAATCTACTCATTCTGTGTACCACAAGGCCACAAGACTACAAGATATTGAGGGTTTACTAGAAAGTCAGAAGAGGGTTAAACTCTTCTGACTTCCCAGAGGACTCTGAGAAGGCTTCAAAGAGGAGATGACTTCTGAGCTGTTTTAAAAAAATAGTTTTTGTGTGGGTTTTTTTAACCAAATGGCTCTGAAAGGAAGGGCATCCTGGGCAGAGGCTGCATGTTAGGAAAAGTGAGCAAGCAGTGAGAGAGGCTGTGGTGAGGCTCAGAAGCCCACTGTGCTGGGAGGTGAGCCTGACAGTGGCAGAGGCTGACCACAGAGGATGCTAGGAGCCAGCTACGGATCTGGAGGCTTGGAATTTGTTCTAGAAGCCATGGGCAGTCTGTGCTGGGTTCTGGACCAAGGAGGAGGCCTGAGCAGGTTTGGATATGTGAGAGTCACACGACTAACAGGCAAGGAGGAGGCAAAAAGGGGTCTCCCCACTGCCAAAGCAGGGGTCTCCCCAATCCCAAAACAGGGATCTCCCCACTCCCCAAACAGGGGTCTCCCCAATCTCAAAGCAGGGGTCTCCCCACTCCCAATAGGTATCTCCCCAATCCCAAAATAGGGGCCTCCCCACTCTCAAAACAGGGGTCTCCCCACTCCCAAAACAGGGTCTCCCCACTCCCAAATCAGTGCTTCTTCCATTAGGATCCCTGCCTACTTCCAGCCATGCCAGGCTCCAAATGCCAGTGCTTCCTCCTCTGCTCTCCTCCTGTTGAGAATTACCATGGCTTCCTAGCCTTAATGGGGAAGGAAGAAGGGCGAGCAGGCCCCTTTCAATGACCCCAGAAAAGGAAGAGCTCCATTTCACATGACCTATCTACAGAACTTGGATGGCTGTAGACCAGCAACATAAACTCCTAGTCTCTATTCTATTTATTTCAGTTGATGACTCGGCATGTTTGAATAACATATAAGTTTATGGTCAGAAAATATTAGCTTCTAAACACTGCAACTGTGCCCCAAATCACTCCTTTAAACTCAGATTGTTTTCCCATTCCATCATTTGCGATCAGAGTCTTCATCACAGACAGATTTTTATAAGTCAGCCCTAGACCTGGGATTTATTTGTGCCCGTAAACAAAACCCCAATATTAATGGCAAACTATTTCTGATTCTCAGTTAACGTCCTTAAACATCTTGTGTCCCTGGGGACTCTTTGCCCTGTCATATGAAGATGATGTTTTAAGATTTGTATTTCCCCAAAGAAGCAAGGAGATCATAAAACCTAATGTCTTCCGTGGTTTGGAATGATAATTTCACCAAGAGGTGAGGGAATATTTCACTGTGGATCGTTACAACACCCACGTAAGTTGTTAATATACTCCTTCCCGTTAAATATTCATCCAGCTTCTGTTTATGGAATGGCTTCTACGTCCCCAGCAGGGACTGTGGGTGGGTCTTGTATGTGTGGGGGAGGGGAGAGTGAAGGACAAAGCTGTGGACAGATTCCTAACTTGGGGTAAGAAGGTTATAGATGGAGGCCAAGGCAGGGGAATCACCTGAGGTCAGGAGTTTGAGACCAGCCTGAAAAACATGGTGAAACCCCACCTCTACTACAAATACAAAATTAGCCAGGCATGGTGGCGCATGTCTGTAATCCCAGCTACTCAGGAGGCTGAGGCAGGAGAATCACTTGAACCCGGGAAGCGGAGGTTGTGGTGAGAAGAGACTGTGCTGTTACACTCCAGCCTGGGCAACAAGAACAAAACTCTGTCTCAAAAAAAAAAAGAAGGTTGTGGATTGAAGGAAAATCTGTCTTGTGAAGCTAAAAAGCAAGAAGCTATGGAGGTGACACAGCCGTTCATGGGCAGCCTGCTGGAGACCAAGATGGGAGACAACTTCGGCTGCAAGAGGAAGCAAGAGCAGGGCCCCAGGCTGACACTGCATGTGGCCACAAGAGTGCCTGTCCCTGGAGACCTGGCCAGGATGGAACAGAGGCATGTGCAGAGCCCAGGTGCAGAGGGGCTGAAGAAAGGGTTGGGGAAAAGAGGCATGTCACACTGGACGCTACCTGAATGCACTGGGATTCCACTTCGCCAGCATTTTCTGAGAATCTCTGTCTCAGTCCTATGCTTGAATTGTTCCCACTCTGGGAACAGAAGCAGAGAGTTGCATGTCAAAGTGTCTAACAAGAAAGACCGTAAGAAGGGAACCTGGAAGCGAAGGTGTAGGAACCTTGAATTCTGTCCCTTGGGAGTAATCTCAGAAAGCTCATCAAAATGATACGGTGCCATCATGCTAGGATGAGGGTCAGTCTTTGAAAACAGGACTCAAATTCCTGCAGTTTCCTTTCCTAGCTAGGTGGCCTTGGTCCTCAGTCACTTCAGCGCCCCCAATTTTCCCCGTAAAATATCATGACCCCCTCTGAAAGTGGTCAGGAGGGTGAAATGGAACAGTATGTGCACCCAGCACTTAGCAATGAGCCTGGCACAGAAGCGGTGAGAGCTTTGGGGCATTGATGCCACGCTTTATGAAAGGCAAAGAGGAACCACCAATAGAATTAGGTAGGAGAGTGATGGGATCCAGTCTTGCTTTCAGAAAGGAGACTGGGGTGTGCAGGAGCTGGGGTGTGCTGATGTCACAGCCAGGGAATAGGGTGACTGGAGTGTCCTGATGTAAGCACAGTGGCAAAGGAAGCCTCACCTGAAACTGGGGAGAGTTGCGCCTGTTGGAAGCCAAGAGGAGGGAGGTGGAAAAAATGAGCTCCTCGGGGAATGGGAGGGAGGAGATCACAGTTCTGAGTGATGGAAGAAGTTGGAGAGAATAGGAATGAGCTGCAAATGCTACAATTTCACAATTTCACTCTCAAACTAAGTCATTGCTTCTACAACTCTACACTCAATGATGGAGAAATCGAGAAAGAATCATTGAGAGATACATACACGTAGATGTATGTGTAGGCATAAAAATTTTTACAAGAGAAAGACTATTTAGAGTCCCTAGTATTTGTTTGCATTCGTTCCTTTACTGGAGCTATAGATCTGAAATATGGTTTGGTTATCTGTCCGTCCATCCATCTACTCACTGTGTTTAGCAGCCTCTGACCATAGAAGGTACTACACCAGTATTTGCTGGGTAAATGAAGGAAAGAGTGGGCACCAACAGGATTTGAAGAATGTGAGATTTAATTTAAAACCCTTCATGCCAGTGCAGTATTACAGTCTTGTTTTCATTTATTTCCATGGATAATTCAGGAAGTAATTTAGAAAATAAACCTCCACCACTTTAACTCATATTCAAATCAAATCAACAGACCGTATAGGTGAGACACTGGCTCAAGGCACTTTCTCCAGGACTGGTGAGAGTGCCTATTGTTACAACTTGTGTAGGCAATTTGTACATTCTCTCAGAACGTGTATGTATTGTACACACACCCAGGAATTTCACTTTCAGGATGTTAGCCTTTAGATAGGCTCACACATGCGTAAAATGACACGTTACAAAGATATTCACAGAGCATCGTTAATAACGTTAAAAATGAGAAACAAATGTCCCAAAGTAGGGGGCCAGCTCGGTGATAGTATATTCAATGGAATATACTATCAATGGAATATTATTTTGCTATTTTTAAGCAAAAGCAGCTTTAAATAAATGGTTAGGAATGATCCAAGATATAAGTTGAGTGAAAGTAAAGGCATGTAAGACTGCATATGCTTTTGTATTCTTAGACTACTCTCGTAAGAATACCTAAGAAACTGGTAAGGCGTTGCCTCTGAATTGGAAAACAGACCAAAATAGACTGACTTCCTGTATCCTCCTTTGTACCTACTTGACCTATTTCAAAAACTAACAAACTTTAATTTCAAAAGCCAAATACTAGAAAAGGGTTTATAATGACCTAGCAAAATTCCTTTGCTCCATCCCTAGTCCCCCTCCCAGTGGTAATCACTTTTGACAATTTTACATCTCAAATAACATGTTAATTTGGTTACTTCTTGGATGAACAATTTCTCTAGTACCTATTTATTTTCTGTTCTAATAGTTGCAGATTTAGCTCACCTATAACCCCAACCACTTCCTCTTCTGTCTTTTTAGAAAAGTTATAGCATGTGCTAGTTCAAGATACAGCAGGTAACACTGCAATGACAGGCAACCCCAAATCCCAATGGCTTCTATCAAGAAAGGTTTGTTTCTCACTCATGGGACGTGTCTATTGCAGGTCCATGGGGGACAGGAAGAGGCAGAATCTGTACAGTGTAATTATTCAAAACCCAAGGCTGATGGAACAGCCACCATCTCACAAAATCGCCTTCTAGAAGAAAGATTGATCCCAGTGGCAATGAAATGCTAGCACTGGAAGTGATTCCCATCGCTTTGGGTCACAGCTCAGTTACCAGAACCAATCTCATAGCCACATCTAACCACAGAGGGCCAGGAAGTGTACAGAACAAGGGAGAACCAGAAATATCTTGGCAAGTGGCATTCACGGCTAACACAGTTACCTTTGCAACTCGACATAAAATAGTGAAACCTCTTTTCCTTGTTGTATCCGTGTTAGGCATCATTTCTAGACTCCTCATTTTTTTTTTTTTTTTTTTTTTTTTGGAGACAGAGTTTCGCTCTTGTTACCCAGGCTGGAGTGCAATGGCACGATCTCGGCTCACCGCAACCTCCGCCTCCTGGGTTCAGGCAATTCTCCTGCCTCAGCCTCCTGAGTAGCTGGGATTACAGGCACGCACCACCATGCCCAGCTAATTTTTTGTATTTTTAGTAGAGACGGGGTTTCACCATGTTGACCAGGATGGTCTCGATCTCTTGACCTCGTGATCCACCCGCCTTGGCCTCCCAAAGTGCTGGGATTACAGGCTTGAGCCACCGCGCCCGGCCGACTCCTCATTTTTTAAGATGCAATTGTTACTGTTACTAGCAGCTTCTTTGCCTTCTTTCTTCCAGCTTTGGTTCCTGACTTCTTTCAGTTATACTTTCTCCCACCCCAAACTTTTTAAAAATTTTTTGTTAGGTTCACTAACACTCCCACACATTTCAGTAACCATAATTAATTCTCTTATGCTCTGCAATTCTATGACCATATAAATATTATTTACTGCAGAGCCAAGCAATGTGCTACAATCGTTTCTTTCTTTGTGCATCTAACGTTCCAATCTCTGGTGCCACCCCAGGGAATTTTCAGATGAATTATCCTACACTCCATAAACTTCAGTTTGCTTTATAATTGCACTGAAATTTAAAAATCAATGAGAGCATTGGAAGGTACAACTGGAGAAATATGGGCCACACAAAGAATCAATGGGCCATGGGAACCACAAAAGCCCCAAGTGCCACCATAGAGCTAACGCAGCCTCCATTGGCTGGAGACTAGGACATCCGAGGCTGGACAAGGGGCAGCTCCTGCAAGCACTGAAGGCAGAGCTGAGCACATGAGGCCAGGAGCCAGCACGGGGAACGCAGCCTCGTGCCTGCTCCTCACTGCCAGTCTGTGCTGGCCTCCTCTAATTGGATCAGGTGTTCTGTCATTTTCCCCAGGATGCACTGTGGGGAGAAGGGCCATATGTGCATTCACAGTAATGGGTTCCAACCACTATTCAGTTGGGACACTTTGGGGGCACTACAGAGGTCAGAAACAGCCAAAGGGCAACATGTTGTATTTTTTTTTTAATGGACTCAGAATCAGAAGAATTACCATCAATATAGGCTCTGTGCCAGGCACAGTGGTGGCACTCATCTGTCATCCCAGCTACTCATAAGGCAGGGGGCTCACTAGGGGCCCAGGAGTTCTGGGCTGTAGTGTACTATGCTTGGCACTAAGTTTGGCATTGATATGGTGGCCTCCTGGGAGTGGGTGACCACTGGGTTGTTTAAGGGAGGGTGAGCAAGCCCAGGTCGGAAAGGGAGCAGGTCCGAACTCCAGAAATGTCCTGTGCTGGACAGTAGTGGGATCAGCCACTGCACTCAGGCCTGGGGAACATAGTGAGGCCTCGCCTCTTTAAAAAAAAAAAAAAAAGACAAACAAAAAATCTCTGTGTGTGTTTACTGGGACAGAGGTGGAGGGAAGCAATGGTTAGAGATCACCTAGTCCGACCCACCCATTCCACAGATAAGACAGTCAAGGCCCAAGGAATGGGAGGGGCATCTCCAGGTTCCCAAGCGTCATAGGCTCAGCACCAGCTCCCCACATCAGTGACCTCTCTCTCCCTGCCAGCACCTTCCATGTTAAAACAGCTCAGAGGACTAAAGGCTGGAAATGCTGGACAGGGAGAGACCCCGCCACCTGCCTGCTGCACAGAGTGAGACACTCCTTAGCTTACATAGCGAGGCGCCGCCAGAACCAGAGCCAGAGGGTCACCCTGTGAACTGAGACCAACCCTCCCTCTGCCCTGCCTCCCTCTCTCCCTTGAGTTCTCAGATGTAGGGAAGTGGCTCTGCCCTGCTGGCCCCACAGCAGCCACCGTCCATGGCCGGGAGCCAACTACATCCTGAGTGTCCTTCTCTGCAGATGGGAAGGACGCTGGCATCAAACACAGCAGAAGCAGCAATGGCTGCCTTTGTACAGAAGGAGCCATTCTGAAACCACGCTGCTAAAGCCGCTTTAAAGGCTATCAGAGGTCTGGGGCAGGGAGGAGGGCCATCACCCTTCCTTAACAGAGTCACCTTTCACAACCCCCGGATTCTCCAGGCAGGTGCCTCGGCTGGCTCTTTGGGAGGATCTGATGTGTGGACCCCCATCTCCCTCTCGTGGCCTGTGGGCGAAGTGCTTTATGGTCTTGTGAGAACAAAGGCCGTCAGTCTGCCTCCCTCCTCCTGTCTCTGGCACCCGAAACCCCTTCCTGTGGCCGCGGCGGTTTTTCATTTTGGGGGCCTTGGCCTTGGCAGTTGCAGCTTGATAGACTAATGAGATGTACATCAGCTCGGGAAACAGCTGCTGAGTGCCTGACGGAGGGGCTGAGTTCGAAGGAATGAAGTGAAAAATTGATTTATGTCAGAGGCTTTGGCAGGCATTTGTCTGCGAAATCACCACCACCAGCGCTGCTCCAGTGCTCACGAGGCCACGCATGGGTGTTCACACCCCCTTAGCACCCACCCCACGCACCCCACACCTCCGCTGTCACTGAAACTGACTTCAAGGCCCAACTCTCACGCCCCCTCCTCCAGGAAGCCCCGCTGGCTCTCTGCAGCTCCGAAGACTCCAAGGACAGCCATGCGGCTCACACCTCTGGTTCCACCTCTGCTCTAGTTCAGCCTCTGCCACGTGTCTGAGTGAGCCGGGACTGTGGCCAATGTCTCGGCCTTTGAATTTCTGAGGACAGGGGGCCGCACCTCGTGCCTGGCTGGAGTCAGGCCAGGCCTAGCCCTGAGGGGCTGAGTCTGTTGAATGAGAGAGGTCACTTAGGCCTAGCCATCGCCTCCCAAACCCACACCAAGCCCAGCAAGAGATTCAAGCCCCTCTAGAGAAAGTGGGCTTTGCGGGTGCCCTGGCTGGCAGGGCTTTGCGACAGGTTTGAGGATGGGGCCATAGCAAGGATGTCTGCGTGGGGTGGGGTGGGATGAACTGAACACTGACTGCCTCCCCCTCCTCCAGTGCTCGTTCCAGCCTCCACTTCCCCAAGGAGTCCCAGGCAAAGCCTCTTCTCTCCTGCGGCAAGCCTCTGAGGAGAAAAGAGTCCACTGGACCTGAGGTGGGCTCTGGGGCAGTTTTCTTGGTCTCTGTATTTCCTCATCTACCCATTAGCAGCCAAGAATATTGATTGGCATGGTTTGGGAACAGGAACACAGACAGCTGACAAAAACCTGTGAGCACCGTGGTGAGTCTTTCTGATCACCCAGGGTTCTGAGTGCGGGGTAGGCTGTTCCCACCACGTAAACCATTCAACCACTGCTACAAAAGGATGGAAGAGTGGTCCAGGGCCTAGGCACTGCAGCCAGACTGCTTGAGCCTGAATTTTTGCCCTGACACCTACCAGCTCTGGCAGTATCTGCATATTATCTTAATAAAGGGAGATAACCAGAGCACTCACCTCGTAGGAGTATTGTGAGCAGGATGTGAGTTAACACATCTGAAGGAATTAGAGCAGTGACTGGAGCATGGGAAGTGTTCAGGAAAACCTCATGTCTTAAAGACAGTTGTTGCTCTAAGGTCTATGGAATTAATTAACTAATTAATAGGTTGTATTTTTCCTACACAGATTTGCACTACATGCACGGATGAGGAAGCATGAGGATGCAGTAACCTACAGCTGAAATGTTGGGCCTGATCTCCAACCCAGGGCTGTGCCAAGCAGAGGCCAGGCAGATATGGGAGCCACAGACCCACCGAGAACCTTGAAGATCTTCGTGCCAAACCAAGACCATTTAATGTTTTCATTAATGGCTTGAAGGATGGAATCGAGACCCAGCTAATCAGATTTCTGGATGATAGGAAGCTGGAAGGGATCTTAGCTACTTTGGAGGACAAGATTAAAATGCAATCCAGGCTTGACAAATTGCAGAGATGGGCCTAAATCAATAAAGAGAGCAGCAATAAAGATAAATGCAAGCTACTTGAAAGAGAGCTGAGAAAATTATCCAGGTACCAAATGGTGATGAAAGAAATGAGTTTTGAGGGAGCCAGGAGGAGGTACGTGAATGTAAATTGATCAAGTCATGGTGTCTGTAAAGTGGAGGCACAACTCTGTCACCTGGTGGATCTCAAATTTCAGTGAGCGTAGGAATACAGCTCAGAGAGCTTTGAAAAATGCAGATTTCTAAGCCACGAACCTGAGATCATGATTCAGTAGTTCTGGAATGGAGCTAAGAAGATTCTGGTGCAGGTGGCCCGTGGGCAATGCTTTGAGAAAACTGGCAGAGTAAGGACAGAGCCTCTGACCACACCATTATTTTCTAAATGTTTACTGTGCGGAATGTTTATCCCACGGGACTTTCTGTAAGAAGTGAGTCCATGGTCAAATAAGCTTGGGAATGTTCTCTGTTCGAAATAGAAAAAAATTGTGGCAAGGTGCGGTGGCTCACGCCTGTAGTCTCAGCACTTTGGGAGGCTGAGGTGGGCAGATCACCTGAGGTCAGGAGTTTGAGACCAGCCTGACCATCATGGAGAAACTGTCTCTACTAAAAAATGCAAAATTAGCTGGGCATGGTGGTGCATGCCTGTAATCCCAGCTACTCAGGAGGCTAAGGCAGGAGAATCACTTGAACCCAGGAGGCTGAGTTTGCCATGGGTGAGCCAAGATTGCTCCCCTGCACTCCAGCCTGGGCAACAAGAGTGAAACTCCATCTCAGAAAAAAAAAAAAGAAAGAAAGAAAGAAAAAAGAAAAAAAAATTACAAGGCAAGTAAGCACAACAGTGACCCCAACTTTTTTTGCAATCAAATAAACTGCATAACTTGGTTCAATCTAGAGTTTCCCAAACTTTTTGATTAGGGACCCATTTTTTTCATGTGACATCCAAAAACACCTTGTGCAACACACTTCAGACAACTCCCATTCAAGCCCCTTCCCCATCAATTCTCTAGGATTTCTCAGTCTTCGTCCCTTTCACTGCCCTGTGCTGAAACCTACCCAGGAAGCTGGAATTTGCCAGCATTTACAGTGCTGCTCTGTCTCCTGACTACCCTGGGTGTAAACTTCCCTTTAACATTTAGAAGAGAGGAAAGCAAGTTAACTACAGCTTGAGTCTTGCGCTTCTATTGCTTACTGACAGTGTCCCGTGTACCCGGGATGGGTGAGGAGGCTGTGCTTTTCCTCCTCTGTTTATTGCCTTCCTTGAGCTTGTGTGCAGAATCGCTAGTTGCCTTCTCATTTGGCTACGCTCTCTTTCCTTTAGTAACAGAATCCCCGTGTCATTGAATGTGGCAATGTGCCCCGCTACAAAACCACATTCTATAGCCTCCCCTGCAGATGTGGGCAGTCAGTTGTACTCAGAAGTCACTGGGGGGATCTTGGGGGAATTCCTTTAGAGATGGCTGACGCATTTGAAAGGCAACCTTTTTGCTCTTCCCCAATTTCTTCTTCTTCTTCCTGCCTGGAACACAGATAGGACAGGGCAGCTGGCGGCCATATGGGGCCATGAGGTAACCTTACAGATGGAAGCCACTCACTAAGGATGGCAGAGCAGAAAGACAGGAGGAGCCCAAGATGTTGATAGCACTGTGAAGCCACCAGAGCAGTCCTGCTCTGCCTAAGAGAAAACATGCAGCCCTATGTTGTTTAAGCCACTGTTTTTCAGGTCTCTATTGCTAACAGTTGAATGCAATTTTGAACTCACACAGGGTAGAGTCAGGAAAGCCTTTTTGTCATCCCCAAATCTCAGCTCCGCCGGCCTTCCATCCTGACCGCACCCCTCGATGTTCCTCTATGTGTGTGTGTGTGTGTGCGCTGTGTGCACATGTGCTTTCCTGTCCCACCCTCAGCATAAGGCATCTGCACTGTTTGAGCCAGCACAGTTCCGTGCCGCCCGTGTCTCTGGCTGCCTCTTTTGTCTCCTTTACTGGAATTAACCACAGAATGGAATGAACTCAGAATGGCATGTTTGAGAGCCTCCCATCCCTGTAGAATGAATCCCTTTTGGAATCTCTGTGCTTTATTTCTAAATGCTTTGTCATCGACATTCAACATGGAATTCCTGTCTGAAATCATTGGGTGACTCCTGAGATGAGGCAAGTCGAATAGAAATACCATCTCCAAGAATTGCCTTCATCTCACCCACAACACTTGCAAAGGAAGGGAAAGCCAGGCCATTGCAAAGAAAAACGAGAAACAAGCATAAGCTAGGTCGGGAGGATCCACACGGTCGCCTCCAGTGAAGGAGAGATGGGAGGGCAGAGGGGCCCCTGCAGCCCGTGTCCTCACACCCCCTTGGCCGCCTGCCTCGTTCTCCTGGCTTCTGGTCCAGGAGGCCCCACCCTCCATCAGAGGCCACCCCCAGCCTGGTACAGACCCACATTCTGCCACGTAGGTCCTGCCAACAGAGATCCATTGGAGTTTCCTTCTGTGCAGGCCCTGCTGGACTCAGGCCTCAGAAACAACAGCAGTCTAGAACAGTCTTTAGACTTTTCTTCTCTGCTGGGACTGGAAAGTCCATTTCCAAGGAGCTTTTCCCCAAGTTTAGACCCACTAAAGTGGTACATTTTTAAAGAGATTCAAATGGGACATTTTCCTGGAGGAAGGAACTAGAAGTCGCTGAAAACCTGTCAATTGCTTCTGTACATATTTCTCAACGCCTGGCCAAGTCATAGCAAACCAAGAAGAAATTAGTGGTAAGACTCACTTCTGGGAGATTCCAACACTGGCCCTACACAGACATCTTTGCTCGAGAACGTGCCGATAAATAACAAAACAAACCTATGAAAACTCAACATGGGGTCTTATGAAAATTGTATAACAGAGAGACTAGGAACCACCTAATAAGGTCCAAAGGAAACCTTGCCTTTAAAACACAATCACTTCTTGAAATGGAGGGAAAATTTGAGGATAGGGGCATATTCTTAATGAGACACAAAATGTGTAAGTTCTATTAAATAAGAACTGAATGAGGTAAGGAGAGAAACGAAAAGAAATGTAGTTTCAAGATAAAACGCACCGAAAGCAATAAGCAACAAACTTCCCTCTTCAGCTAACAAACTGATAAAAGGTTTATTATAAGAAACTTACAAGATGTTTCCAGAAATGAGATTAAGAAATAGAAAAGAAATAATAAGAATAATAAGAAATAGAAAAGCAGTAACAGAGATGGCCATCAACCGCGGCTCTCCGCCCTGTGAATAAAAGGTGCAACACCGTATTCAGCCTATTTATAAAAGGACTAGGTTAGCAGCGATACTACAAGTGTCATGGGAGAAAAATTCCCAGATCTAAAAAAGTACCCCCAATTCTGACTTTGTTACCATTGAATTCTGCTAAAAAGAAAAATCGAGCCTAAGGATGATGGAAGGTTAAGGAAGACAGGGAGGCACCGTGGGGGAAGCCGGCTGGGCTGAGCTCAGGACCACGGACCTGGGATCAAGGCCTGCTCTGTCATTCGCCATCTGGGTGGCTCGGAAAAGCCACTGCCCTTCTTCTGGGACTCAGTTTTCCCCTCTGTGAAATGGGAGGGTGTCCATCTTAGTTTAGATTTCCCAAAGAGCAGACCCAAGGCAACAACTTGGGTGCAGACAGTTAATTGGGAAGGCAATGTCAGACAGCAAAGCAAGAAAGTGAGGAAAATGAGGCAGGAAAGTGGCCTCCAGAAGCCGAGGAAGGCAGCTGTGGGTTCAGGCCCACTGGAGACCCTCTGAAATACTGAAAGCAGCCTCAGAATCGTCCCACTGGGACACAGGGCATTTGTGGCACCTACCCACAGACTGATTCCCATTCCTCATGGTACGCTGGTGGCTCTGCCATCCCCATCTTGTGCCTCCAGTGCCAGAAAAGTCTCCCAGCAAAGAAGCCATGCAATGCAGGTGCTTGAGGTGGAAGGCAGCCCGCAAGCTGGGAACTGCCTTGTGCAGCTTCAGGAGAACTACAGGGCCAGAGGATGTGGCACAGGGTGGCAACAGGATCTGCCATGAACCCCCGGCAGGTCCAGCACTCTGATATGAACGAGAGGGACTCAGAGTGAAGATCTGTGTGACTGAGCACTGCGGAGCTCCAGGGTGGTGGCCAGGCATGGTAGAAAGAAGACAAATGCAATTGTTCTCATGCCTGTGCGCCCAGTGGGCTGTGTGCTCCTTGGGGGAGAAGGACCACGTCTGAGTTATCACCACAGCCCTGGAGCCCAGCACAGAGCCTGCCACACATTAGATGCCCAGTCATTGTCACCTCCAACTGTCCCAGGAGCAGAGCTTGGACCCGTGACGCAGGTTCAGCTCAACGTCAGGAAGGTGGTGAAGGGTAGAAGGGGCACCTCAGAGTTTTGTGCCCTTTCCCCAAGCTAGGCTCATTAGCGCCTCAGTCTCCCCTGGCCTGACTCCCACTCCATGCCTGAATGCCCTCAATATCATGTACTCTTTCATTTCCTGTTTATAAATCTGTAGCAACGTGGCGCTCACCACCTCCTAAAGCAGCTTTTCCCACCTCTGTGTTCTCAGAAACGCCTTGTTGCAAAGGCATGGGTCCAGGTACAAGCCCCAGCTCTGTAAGGCATTTCACCACCCAGGGCCTCAGTTTCCTCTCCTGAAAAATGGGGGTGTTTGGACAGCAGAGTTGAGAGTTACATTTGGTAAAGAATTGAGCACAGCACTCACCACATCTACTTAGTCAATAATATTAGAAAAAATTAAATATTGGCCGGGCGCAGTGGCTCACACCTGTAATCCCAGCACTTTGGGAGGCCGAGACTGGTAGATCACTTGAGGTCAGCAGTTCAAGACCAGCCTGGCCAATATAGTTAAACCCTGTCTCTACTAAAAATACAAAAATTAGCTGGGCATGGTGCAGACACCTGTAATCCCAGCTACTCAGGAGGCTGAGGTAGGAGAATCGCTTGAACCCAGGAGGCAGAGGTTGCGGTGAGCCGAGATCACACCATTGCACTCCAGCCTGGGCGACAGAGCAAGGCTCCAACTCAAAAATGTAAAATAAATTTTTTAGTTAAAAAAATTTTTTTAATAAAAAATTAAATATGTAGGTAGATGTGCTTCTATCAGACAACACACATTCTTTTTACCCCTACCTTTCCCCTTTTGCCTAGCAGTATGCTTTAAGCTCATTTGATGCTTCAGGCTGCAGTAGTTACCTTTACCTCCTTCCTCTATTTGCTTTCTAACCTCTATGATACCTTCTTATCTTCTTTGTAGGTGTGTTTCTTAAAGAGAATATCCACATGCTTTGCAGAAGTATTTGTGGTCATATCTAGTTGCCTATAAACGGAATCCGCCCCACTGAAATGTTTTGTTGGGCCTGCAGAATGCTTAATAAACTTATGAACCACAATTTTAAAATAGAAATACTTTACCCACCCCCACCCCCCAAATCTGGATTTCCGACTTTACTTGAAAAACAAAAACTTGGCAATCGTGGGCCATGATGTGGGCAACCATTGCCTGGAACTGAGGCAGCTGTTCCTTAGAGGGGATGTGGGCTCTTCACCCCACTTCTCACCACTCCCTATTGTCTCCCTGCCCTCACGCCCACCTCACGAACTTGGCCTGCCTGGCCTATGTAGCTTTTCTCATTGTGACCCCGGTTCACATAACACAAATCCGCACGAAGCATCTATTTTCTTCCAGTAATGCATGGACAGGTATTTTCTATCCCCAGTGCCTCCTGTTGATTGAATAGATAAATGAACAAATGAATGAATGCTAAATAAATACTGAACTAATTAAGTATTTAATTTTTTTTTTTTTTTTACAGGGTCTTGCTTTCTCATCCAGGCTGGGGTGCAGTGGTGTAGTCTGGATGAGAAAGCAAGACACGGTCTCAAAGTGAGCTCACTGCAGCCTCAAACTCCTAGGTTCAACAAATCCTCCCACCTCAGCCTCCTGAGTAGCTAAGACTACAGGAACGTGCCACCAAGGCCGGCAAAATTTTCTACTTTTTTGGTAGAGGTGAGATCTGACTATGTTTCCCAGGCTGGTCTCAAACTCCTGGCCTCAAGGAATTCTCCCACCTCGGCCTCCGAAAGTGCTGGGATTTTAGGCGTGAGCCACTGTGCTCCACCTGAACACACAAATATTTATAAACATGTACAAACTACATTGCATAGGAATGAAGTTCAAGTTACAGTGAATCTCACAAGGTTCCCCTCAAGGATAAGCAGAACTCTTACTCCCTGATACTCAAAATAAAACACCCAGTGTTTTCTCAATAGCTCCCAGACACTGTCTCCCGCACGTAAACGGAACCGCTCCCTCCAACCCCAGAGGTCCACATCTGGAACGTGTCATGCCATTTCTTCCCGCGCCTCCCTGCGTTGCTTATCAGATGCTCTCTGCATCATCTCCTGTATCCTGTGGCCAAATAAACCAGTCAGTGCTCAATTCTCCAATTGACTGGATGGCTCAGGGAACAAACCCTCAAATCTGATTACAGGAAAATTCATTACTTTAAGTCCTCCCTCAGGGTTCAGAGCTCATAAAAGAAACCTCCAGAGGCCCAGGCTGAGGGGAAGAGAAGCTCCTAGGCTGCACATCTACAGATTGCCAATAATTAACCTGAACTAATTATTGTCGAGCCCCAGGTCAGTCTTCCCAGATCAAGGCTCCCTCCTGACAACCGAGTTTTCGGAGCCAGAACTTTTCACTCAGACACAAAAGGAACATTCAGCAGATTTTAATAAAAACGAGCATGACCCACACAGGAGCCTCTGCAAGGCAGAGACCCAGCTGGTTGGAGGCTTACTGGCAGGCGCCCGGTTCAAGGCCCCCAGGGAGACACCTGTGCGAGGCGAGGACTCTTTTCCTGGCCCTGTTTACAACCCTTTTAGGATTTTTGAACAAATAAGACCACACATCTCAATACATAAAGACAAACAGCAAGGTAGGAAATATATGTATATTCATAATATTAAAAGCTGACATGAAAAATAAGACAAAAATGAATATTCCAAAGGAAAAATTCGTAAACTATAAGGAAAATAATTCACTGTGGAAACAATAGCTAATCTATATAATCAACAAGGTTTATTTCATGTTCAGGCTCACTCTAGTAATTTTTAAAAAATCAATGAGATAGGGCCGGGCGCGGTGGCTCAAGCCTGTAATCCCAGCACTTTGGGAGGCCGAGGCAGGTGGATCATGAGGTCAAGAGATCGAGACCATCCTGGTCAACATGGTGAAACCCCGTCTCTACTAAAAATACAAAAAATTAGCTGGGCATGGTGGCGCGTGCCTGTAATCCCAGCTACTCAGGAGGCTGAGGCAGGAGAATTGCCTGAACCCAGGAGGCGGAGGTTGCGGTGAGCGGAGATCACGCCATTGCATTCCAGCCTGGGTAACGAGTGAAACTCCATCTCAAAAAAATAAAAAAAAATAAAAAAAATCAATGAGATAGCATTTATTTTTCTGGCTGGGCACAGTGGCTCATACCTGTAATCCCAGCACTTTGGGAGGCCAAGAGGCAAGGATCACCTGAGCTCAGGAGTTCAAGACCAGCTTGGCCAACATGGTGAAACTCCATCTCTACTACAAATACAAAAATTAGCTGGGCATGGTGGCACACGCCTGTAGTCCCAGCTACTCGGGAGGCTGAGGCAGGAGGGTCACTTGAACCTGGGAGGTGGAGGTTGCAGTGAGCCGAGATCATGCTATTACACTCCAGCCTGGGCAAGAGAGCAACACTGTCTCAAAAAAACAAAACAAAAAACCAAAAAAGCCCATTTTGTTTTCTGAGATTGGTAAAATGTTTTGAGCCCGGCTTTTTTTTAGTGCTAATGTTTGTATTCATAAGGGTAGTGGAATTGAGCACTGGTACACACTGTTGTTTGGAGTATAAAGTAATAAATGAGTGCAAGTTTGAGAAGGTAATTTGGCAATAGATAACAAAAACTTTAAAATATGCATATTTTTAAAACTTTATTCTTAGGGCAGTGGTTCTCAAGCAGGGGCAATTTTGCTGCCCAAGGGACATCTGGCAATCTAGAGACATTGATTGTCAGCATGTTGAGGGAGGGAGCGTTGCTGGCACCTAGTGGATGCAGGCCAGGAAGACAGTTACCCATCCGGAGACACACAGGACAGCCCCCGGAATAAGAATTATTGCCACTCTTGAGAAACCTTGCTTTAGGAGAAAAAAAACTCAGGCAAGTGCACGGGGTATATAGCCAAAGATACTCAGTTCAGCGTTGTTTAGAAAGCTAAAAAGTGAGAAACAGTGTGCATCACTAGGTTACTAATTAAATAAATCATTCGACTTGCACACACTAGACCATCATAGACCCATTAAAAATTAAATATACTCCAGCCTGGGGGACAAAGTGAGACTCTATCTCAAAAATAAAATTAAATAAGTCATGTTTCTTGATGAGAATATATTCATTCTATAATGCTTAGTGAGAATAACTGGTTTTGTAACCATATGCCTGGAATAATCATCTTTTTGGATGTGCATATATATATGTATAGAGAAAAATCTGAAAGTGTTTATCTACCATGTAACACCTTTAACAGTAATTTCCTCTAGGTGGAAACATTATGAGTCATTTTTATTTTTTATTTTTTATTTTTTTTTGAGATGGAGTCTCACTCTTGTCACCCAGGCTGGAGTGCAATTGCATGATCTTGGCTCACTACAACCTCTGCCTCTCAGGTTCAAGTGATTCTCCTGCCTCAGCCTCCTGAGTAGCTGGGATTACAGCTGCCTGTCACCACACCTGGCTAATTTTTTTCTATTTTTAGTAGAGACAGGGTTTCACCATGTTGGCCAGGCTGGTCTCAAACTCCTGACCTCATATGATCCGCCTGCCTCATCCTCCCAAAATGTTGAGATTACAGGCGTGAACCATCGTGCCCAGACCATTTACATTTTTTGTTTTAGTTTTTCACTGTTTTCTATTTTTCTTCTATTAGCACAGCTAATGAAGACCTTCTAATGCAGAGTTGAAGATCAAGGACATTAGAATCAGACACAGAGAGTTCTGGCTGGATCCTGTCCCAGCTCTGAGAAAAGCTGCATCTTTGCATGGCAGCCATCAGCGAGAGCTGCCCTTCACCCAGAGGCACCCCAATTCCCATAAACTCCCCTCATGGAAAGATGTCAGCCTGTCCCTTTTCTCTTCTGGAAATCATCCAAAGGCAACCATTTTTATTTAAATGTAGAGATACTCTAAACTCCAGAATGAAAACTATTTGGAAGGGCTGCCCAAAGCGGTGGAAATAAAACAGGAGATAAAAGAGGGGTAGCACCCAAGACTGTGAGAGGCAGGCCTCCAAGAGAGCCGCAGACATGATTTTCTACACTGAGGGGCAACCCCGCAATGTGCAAAATGAATCACTGTTCAGAACAGTGAGTTCTTAGTAGGGGTTATTGCCTAGCGTAAGGAGATTTTCCTGGACGTGGTTTTGTTCTCGAAAGCAGAGGAAATGGGGCTGTACATGAGAGCTCTCCCAAACTAGCTATATTTGCAGGCAGCAGTTGGGGAAAGCAGCGGAAAAGAGTGAATTTGCATGGCAAAAACCAACAGCGCTCCCTGCAAAAAAACCAAACCCAGTTTATTTCCACTGGCTCAGGAGCAGTAAAAGCTAAACAGACACATACAATACCTTGCATCACTTCAAAATAAAACAAAACAAAAAATCCGTTGTGCTGGGTACATAGTGGCCAAGCAACTGGATCTACTGCCTACCCTTGTAGACCTCACAATCTGGCTGGAGGAGCCAGATGATAGCCAAATCATTCCATGAACCACGAACTGCAAATGCAATATGGTGGGTAAGAGCTTGGGCTTTGGAGTGAGATAAACCCAGGCTCTAACCCACGCTCCTCCACCTAACCTCTCAGAGGGACTTTGCTCATCTGTGTTAGATATAGTGAATCCCAAGTTTCTCTTCAAATAATCAGTATGTCAGTATGTTCAGCTCTTATGCTTTAATTCTCCGTTTTAAAGTTTAACTTCCTTGTAGTTTCAGCAAACAACCTTTTCCACCAGTTCTAATCAGTAGTTCACATCTGTTCCCCTGGTCCCCTGCTCCGTCCTGACTTATCTGGGTCACCTGCTCTGGTTGTGCTTTGACCCCTGGCTGCCTGCTCTGACTTGCCTATAATCATCCTTCCCACCAAACCATATCCATATCTGCCCATACCCCTGCTCCCTTTAAAACAGCCAATCGGAATTAGACTAGACTGTGCAGTCTAACTCTAGCCAATAGGGGAATGACACAGCAGTAGGGGCGACCTCCATCAGGCATAAGAACCCTTTACCCTCCTTGTCCAGGTGGGCGCTCACCACTGTTCCATCTGTGAGCCGCACCCTTCTAGAGAAGTAAATTGCCTTGCGAGGAAATTGATATCCAAGTGCTACTTCTTTTGTGGCACAGAAAATTTAATTATAACATCTGCAAAATGTGAAAGTATAATATAATAGCACCTGCCTCTGGGGGCTGTTGTGGGGTTTACAAGAGATAATGTATGGAAGACACTTAGCAAGCGCCCAGCACATAGTGGATGCTCAGTAGATGTTGGCTTTGTGATTAATATCACTGACATGATCAGTAGCAGCAATAGTAGCAGTAGTCGTAATAGTATGATGAAGACAAAGCAAGTTGTAAGGACTTATAACGTTCTTATAAGGGCCTGGAGGAGGGCACGTTTAGATGGTGGTCATGGAAGCTTCTCTGGGGAAGAGCAAGAGGAACCAAAAAGAACATGAGTCTCCAGCATTTACCAGAAGTCACCCAGCATGGCGTCTGCACATCCCCCTTCATGGAGACATAGTTAAATCTATCCACATTAAAGGAAAATTCCCGCCACCCACCCAACACCCTTCTTTCACAAACACTCCCATTCCAAAGACGTTTGGTTACAACTGTATATAATTTCAAATGTTTTGTATATTACAAAGTGAATACAAATGTTTTCACAACAAAGACGAGAACCCGGCCTGATTTCCATGGGTGGCTCTCCCAGTGGCTACTTTGATTTTCTGCAAGTCACTTTTAAGGACTGTGCTCTCTCTTTTGTAAAGTGCAGAGCTTGGGTTAAATGATTTTAAAAGTCCCTTCAAATACACAAATTGTGGGGCTGATCTGCATTCCTCCAGTGTGTGGCAGGGGTATTCCAGCTGAGCTTAACTAGCTCTCAGGGGCCAGGAGCCCCCTGCCACACACTGGAGCCCTACCGTGAAGCAGAGCGCCCCTCCCCCACCCCGTTCAGCCTCTCCTGTCAGCAGGTGCAGCAGACTGGCAGGAGCTAATGAAATGTTTACTGAAAAGATTAGCTTGTCAGTGGAGCCTGGACAGATGGCTATTGATCCTCTGCTCATCTGTCACCCCTGTTCCATCTGAGACAAGGTGTGGGAGCAGGCTGTCTCTGACCCAGAGCTCAGGCAGGGGCTCAAGCCCCAGGTACGCATCCCCAGTGGCACACTTGAAAAGGCATTTGCAGTGTGAAAAGGTCTCTTAGATCTGTGGCCTGGTCCCAGCAGTCCCTGGGTCACTAGAAGCCCCCACGTCTGCTCTGTTCAGTTGTTCAGCTGTGGGATCCTGGCAAGAACCCTGGGAATGTCAGACCTGAGTTCAGATCCTACCTTAATTACTTTGTGAGCTTGCACCCTCTGAGACGCCATCTTTCTTACCTCTAAAACAAGGACATTAACACCTGCCTCATAAAGTGTGACAAGACTAAAATTAGGAAATGAGGATGTCACGGTTCTAAGAACCAACATCATTGAGGGGACGTTTGTCTTATTTGTTAAAATGGAAGAGTTGAGGCCAAGGTTAGAACCCTTGCAGAGTGCAGGGATTTTCCAGATGTGTCATGCCCTGAGTGGTCTTGAGGAATCTGGCTTCTCTGATGTTCTAAAGAGCGTGGCTTTACCTCAAGGGCAACGCCACGCCACTGGAGGGCATGACCTGATGAAAATGAGTTTAGCCAGGTAGCTCTGCCTGTAGGGAGGTAAGGGTGGAATTTGTCACAGCTAAGGCAATGGCAATGGGAATCCAGAGGTTTGTTGGAGATATAAGAAGGCACAAGACTTGAAGAGTGATTGATGATTGATTGATGGATCAAACATGAGAGGTGGCAGCAGGGATGACTCCCCTGTGCATGGCGGCACTTTCGGTGACACAGAAGCCCCGGAGTAGAAGCAGTACAGGGGAAGCATGACGAGTGTGAGATGCCTGCAGGACCCCTGACTGGGAGAGCTCCTAGGAGGGTGATGGAGTCTGAGGCTCAGGAGTCAGATCTGGCCCAGTACAGAGATTAGGGAGTTGTCACTGTCATCATCTTCGTCCTCCTCCTTCTCCTCCTCCCCTTCTTCATCTAGTTGGCGACGGAGCCACAGAGAGGATGAGGCCTCCCATGGAGAATATGTGACCAGAAGAGAAGGGGCCCAGTACAGAAAATCCTGTGGGGAGCAGCAGAAAGAAACGCCTGGGAAACAAAGAGTGCTATCACGGAAGTCAGTAGTTTCAGGAAGGAGAGAGGGGGGAGTGGGCGACAGCAGAAAATCCGACACAAAGGTCACGGAGAAAACAAAAACAGAAACCTACAGGGCGTCTCCTGGACTTAGTAACAAGAGGTTGTTTTAAACTTGAGAAAGGCCGTTTCTGGGCAGTTGAAGCCCAAAGGTCAAGTATGGAGAATTGAGAGTGGGTGGGAGGTGAGAAAAGGCAACCTGTGGAATGTCCCTTTGGAGAAGCTGGACACCAGCTGGAAGAGCATGAGGGCAAGCAGGGCTGGTGTAGCAGGGGAGTCCCCTGAGGGTATGCCCTGGGCTGTGGGGAGGATGCAGGAGAGAGTGAGCGGGCGGAGACCTGCCGAGGGAAAATGAGCCCCAAGGAGCCTGGAGAGGCGCGAGACCAGAGTCCGGATCCAGACGGGGGTTTGAGGCCAACACTGCTACCAACTACCACCAACAGGCAGGCCCTGTAGACAGGACAGGCTGAGCCCCAAAGGGTGGAAGGGAAGCAAAGCAGGCCCCTCCTGGTGGGCTTGAGTTTCGCAGGGAGGAAGGTTAGGTTGTCTGATGAGGACATTAAGGCAAGTCAGGAGGCTGTGGAACAGTTGTCCTGGGGAATGAAGGGCACGGGCCAGGGGTCCTCAGGGCTGCCAGATGAGGGGAGCACCACAAGTATGCACACAAAAGGAAAACTGGGCTCAAAGGATGCCCAGGATCACATGAGCAGGACCCTCCATTTGCTGGGCTGGGGGTACAGCTGCCACTCAACCCAACTGCCCAAGCGGGGAGAGACAATGGAACAAGGCCTTTGGGGCTGCCTGGAGACGTGGCTGTTCTCCTCAGTGAGAAGGAGTCCCCCTCCTCTCTGCCCCTCTCTCTCTCCTTTTAGAAGCCTCTCCCTTTTCAGCCCCAGCTTCATGCAGGTCTGCATTGTGAGTGCCTGGCCTCAGGCACGAAGACCAGAGTGGACAGTATGTCACACTTACACACACACACACAGGGCAGCCCCAGCCAGGAGGCCTCCAGCTAGTATCTGACCCTGGGACCCTGAGGCCTTTCTCCACCTCAGTTTCCCCATCTAGACAATAAGTATAAGCTCTTTGAGGCCAACCGACTGCGCCATGAACGGCATAGTAACCTCTGTGACCTGTACATACACCGCAGATGAGTTCCTGGAAGGACAATCAACCCCTGAAATGCCTAACTAACCTGGCACATTCTTCTATTGTTTCTTATTCCGGCCTCAGCTGATAAGGCCATTGGACCTTGTAGCTGACCTTGGCCAACCTTGTGACTCCACACCCTACGACCCCTCCCAAACTGTAACTTCTGTAACTTTCCGTTGCTTACCCCAAACCTATAAAACCAACTCCTATCCCACCGCTCTCTGCTCGCTCACTTTTCAGACTCAGCCCGCCCGCACCCAGGTGAATAAACATCCATGTTGCTCTCACAAAGCCTGTCTGGGGAGTCTCTCCATTCAAAGCGCGCGTTTTAACAATAAGAAGGCTGTCTCCAGGAATCCCTAAGTCCCCTGCCAGTGTGGACCTTCTAGAGAGTGAAGATTTCTTTATGAGTGTGTTTCTTTAATCATCTGAGCTGCTGGCAAGGGAGGGTAGGAAGGTGTGGTGCAGGGCTGCGCTCAGAAACACAGACACGGAGTTAACTGCGGAACTGTCTAAACAGGATCTGAATGGAAACGCTGCTCTGTTAATTAATGGCTGCTTTTGAGGTTATTAAGTTAGACTGGGTAGGTGTGTGGCCTTTCTTTCTACTGCCCTTCCAATTAACAGGCACTTTGCTTGGTAAATGTTAATTTAGAGTAATTGGGCGTGCAGAGGAGGGGAGTGCAGGCCCAGGAAACAATGCTCCCTCTACTGTAGGTTAATTGCTGGTAAACGTTGTTCTCGGCAGCCCTGGTCCCAGATGAGGATGATTAATGGCCATGGAGCACAGGCTGAAACCCTCTGGGATCAGCAGAACTGCGGCAGGCTTAACCCCTCAGTGACCAGGATGAGGGCGAAATTCCAGTGACTCTTACTGGGTTTATGAGCAAGAGACCTTGAGGTGTGTTCCTCACCTGTGAAAGAGGTTCATGGGGTCACTGCTTGCAGGTAAGTTAGGAAAGTCAAGCACCAAGTTGGCAAAAAATGCTTCATTCCACTGATAGATGGAATAACTCGTTGCAGCTGTGATTACCCTGGGTATTATCATGTAAGGAAATAACACTGATTTCCCCCATCAAAAACAAACAAACAAAAAAAAACCCCCCACAAAATTCCAACGTCCCCCACTTAGCCTCTGCTCTCACCACAATTTCTTTCAGCCAAGTTAACCTGTGCTGGTCAGTTTGATGTGTGAACTTGTGAAGAGTCCCATATTCTAGCAAATGTGAGCCTAGGAATTGGTATGAAAGTATATTGTAGACGGCGTTGAAGTCAGTTGACTTTGGATAAGGAAGATTGTCATAGATAGCCAGGGTGGGCCTGATTCAATCAGTGGAGCAGGGCTGAGGAGTTCCTGAAGAAGGAATTCTGCCTGTAAACTGCAGCCACAGATCCTGTCCCAGGGCCCCAGCCTGCTTTTCCTGATGGCCTGCCCCACAGATTCCACAATGATGGAAGCCAGTTCCTTGCAATAAAACTCTTAATCTATATCCCCTTCAGGTTCTGTTGGAACTCTGATTGGTACACAACCCAAAAGTCACTCAGGGCCAGGGACGGTGCCCTGAGCCAGGCTTCTTTTCCCAGCTTACCTCTCTCAGAAATGCCAATGAGGGCTGGCTCATCTCCCAGCTTTCAGAGCCACCTGGTAAGGAAGTTCCTGTGCTCACCTGGGTCCCAGAGGCTCCCAAGCCCAACTGTGTCTTCTGGGTTAAGGATTCAACAATCAGGACAATTTCTTCCCTGAAAACTTTTTCTTGGAAAAAGGGCATAGATGGATACATTTTTCTTTGGAGGATAGATAAATTATTGTAACATGCATGGGATTGTACCTATACATGCTTTACTGTGAAAAAGCCAATGGATAAGTATTTTAAATTTATTAATTTTAAAAACTCTAGGTTGTAATGGGGAAGAAAAAAAGAAGAACACTGGATACTCTTCGTGTAAGAAGGGAGCGAGGAATGTTCATAGTTACATAAGAATCACCGGAAGGACAAATAAACTAACACAGACAGTTGTCAGTAGAGGTGGTGGGTGGAGTGAATTGGACAAGGATGAGAGAGAATTCTCAGGGAAACTTACTCTGATTTTTTTTCTTCCAATATGATCTCAAGATAATTTTTTAATTAAGTGATTATTCAAAAAATAAAATTAAAAACATATTTATTTCACAAGAAGTTCCTAAGCACCTCTATGATGGACTCTAAGAACAGAGAAATGAATCAGAAACTGCGTGTGTGTGTGTGTGTGTGTGTGTGTGAGTGTCTGTGTGAGCGAAAGAGAAATAGACAGACAGACAGACATGCCAGCTTGGAGAGGGAGGGTATCTAGAATGGATGGTATGAGTTTTGAGCTAGGAGGATTCACACAGGCAGAGGAATAAGGACATTTGGCGATATAGACTCTCCCCATTCCCCTGGCCTGCCCACGCCTTTCTTTTCCCCTCTCAACCTGAGTGTATTTCAGGCTTCTCCCTCCCTTTTAGAAAGAGTAGAGTTCAGCAGAGATACTTTCCAATCTCTAGTGCTTTTCTCTCACAAGATCAGTTTAGGGCACTGGACCCGGGATGGGAACGTGGCTGTAGCCGGGGAGACGAGCCAAGAGAAAACAGGCCATTCACAGAGGCCATCAGCAATTGGCTTCATTCTTCAGTGAGACATCCACATCCAGGGCACAGCGGGGGTGGGGGTGGGGTGAAGCTGTGGGCAGTGGGTTAGGTAAGGGGTCCCCTGGTCATCCACCTAAAGCACCAACCCCTGTCACTCAGAAACCCCAGAAAGATACAAAACTGGGGAAAAAATGTATTGAAAGCGTTCACAGAGAGGCTAATCTGTGGCTAGAACATTTCAATAAATCTCTTTTTTTACGGGGGAAGGGGTGAGGAGGCCCTGAGGATCATGCCTGAGTAATAAACTGCCTCAGAGGAAAGCGGGTTCAGTAGCTTCAGGGTCTGGGGTTTGCTAGGAGGCAGTGCATGTTTGGAGAGAGAGCTTACCTTGTCAGCAAGAGGAGGAGAACCACAGCTGAGAGCCATCCCCAGCAACCCTCCTCCAAACCAAGCTTGGCCTCTTCTTAAAACCGTAGCTGTTTCGTACAGCATCATTTATGTAAAAATGGAGGGGGCTTTATGGATAGTTGGATATATATGTCTATGTACATATGAAAGCATTCATGCATGCATGCCTCTATACATTTGTTAGTTTATGTATGAAATATCCCTGGAAGAATCCAGCAATATGGTGATACCGCTTGCCTCCAGGAAGGAGAGCTGAATAGCCCAGAGATGACGTCAATTAGCAGACAGAATAGGCTGTCATAAGAAGTGACCCCAAAATGCAAGGCTTAAACAAGACAGCAGTTCAATTCTGTCTCATATAGCAGGGCAGGTACAATGGTGACAAAGTGTCAGGGACTCAGGATCATTCCATTGTGTGGCTCTGCCATCCCTACAACATTGCCTCTCTCTGCGTGGAGGGGGATGGCTCACCATCACCTCTGCAATCCAGCCAATAAGGAAGGGAGAATAAAGAAAGTGAAAGGCAGCTGAGCGTAGTGACTCACACCTGTTATCCCAGCACTTTGGGAGGCCGAGGTGGGCGAATCACCTGAGGTTTGGAGTTCGAGACCAGCCTGACCAACATGGAGCGACCTCGTCTCTACTAAAAATACAAAATTAGCCGAGCATGGTGGCGCATGCCCATAATCCCAGTTACTCAAGAGGCTGAGACAGGAAATCATTGAACCCGGGCGGCAGAGGCTGCAGTGAGCAGAGATTGTGCCATTGCACTCTAGCCTGGGCAACAAAAGTGAAACTCTGTCTCAAAAAAAAAAAAAAAAAAGATGGAAAGAAAGTGAAAGACATGTCCTTCACTGAACATTAAGCACATGGCCTCCACTCACCTCCCACTAGCCAAAACTTAGTCGCTTGGACACATCTGGGAAATGCCCTCCTAAGCTGAGCAGTCATGAGTATAGCTAAAATTGGAGATTTTGTTTCTAAAGAAAGAAAGGCAGAATAAGTGTAAAGGACAGCCTGTAGTCTTTATCTGGGATGGGATGAAACGGACATATTCACTTTATACATCCTTTTAGAACCTTTAAGAATTTTTTTCCCTACATCCCCTTGATAGACCTTTCAGTGTCTTTAGAACCAAGTGAATTAGGAAAAAAATTTTTTTTTGAAAAATATATTACTTTGGAAGTCACAAATTGAGCACATGCATCCACCTCTCCACTACACCATGGATCCATGGGAGTAAAATACAAAGTATCTTTTAGCGAGTGAAATCAGATCAGTGTTGGAAAACAAACAAGACAGGGTTCCAGCAGATGAGAAAGTCTGAGAAAATACTAGAAGCTAGAAAGTAGATGGGATTGGCTGGGCGCAGTGGCTTATGCTTATAATCCCAGCACTTTGGGAGGCTGAGGTAGACAGATCATCTGAGGTCGGGAGTTCAAGACCAGCCTGGCCAACATGGTGAAACCCCATCTCTATCAAAAATACAAAAATTAGCCAGGTGTGGTGGTGCATGCCTGTAATCCCAGTACTTGGGAGGCTGAGGCATGAGAATCACTTGAACCCAGGAGGTAGAGGTTGCAGTGAGCCCAGATGGCACCACTGCACTCCAGCCTGGGCAAAAGAGCGAGACTCTGATAAAAAAAAAATAAAAAAAAAGAAGTAGATGGGATTAGATCAACTGAGAAAGGGCAAAGGTAAACCACAGCCCCAAACACCAGGACCAAGAAATTTCCTTCTCAAGGGAGCCCTAGAGAAACCCCAAACTCAGAAACAAGAGACAGAAAGCAAGGGTAGGCCACAGGATAAGCGTCAGAGTAAATGAGCAAAGAGCTGCGTTCACAGAGCCTGGGCTACTCGGGGCTCCTCCCTTCTCCCATCCCCTGATGAACATATGCTCAACCTGTAAAGGAACAACTAGCAGTAATTCTGCCTTTTGGGTCCCTAGGACCCAATCATTATTCTTGAAAAATGTGGGTGATCTATCCAGGAAGAGACCCTGACATATGTTTCTAAAGTCATGAGCAAGCAAAACAAGAACAGGGCTGGAAGACTATGGAGGCCTCCCCAGCAAATATATATGGCCAGTTGGGGGCGAGAGGGTGTATTACTCCATTCTCACGCTGCACAAAGGCTTATTCAAGACTTCGTAATTTATAAAGAAGAGATTGAAATGACTCACAGTTTAGCATGGCTGGGGAGACCTCAGGAAACTTACAATCATGGCAGAAGGGAAAGGAAACACGTCCTTCTTCACATGGCAGCAAGAGAATGTGTGCCAAGTGAAGGGGAAGCCCCTATAACCATCCCATCTCATGAGAACTCACTATCACGAGAACAGCATGGAGCTACACTCCCCCATGATTCAATGACCTCCCACCAGGCACCTCCCAGGACACATGGGGATTATGAAATTACAATTCAAGATGAAATCTGGGTGGGACATAAAAACCAAACCATATCAGAGGGTATGGAGGGGTGGCAGAAGGTCTTTTGTCCAAGGGGAAATTATAGCAAAATACTCAGTCCATTATTTAAATACCTTGTTACCTTGTCAGGCGTGGGCATCCCAGGCTGCCTGCTGCGATCTAGAGGGGAGCCTGCTGACAGTGTGGCCCAACCACTCAAGGGGACCTGAGCTGGCCCTCCCCTTCCACAGAGACGCCTCTTGTGGGAAGCCTGCCACATCAGCTATCCATACAGATTCGTCTATCTAATCCTTCATTTAGGAAAGTGGATGAAGAGCCGTGGAGCCTCAAATATTTGAGAAAAACCAACAGCACAACCAAGTTGAATAAACATGAATAAACAAAAAGAGTCATCAGCCTGAGCAACATGGTGAAACCCCATCTCTATTAAAAATACAAAAATTAGCCAGGTGTGGTGGCACATGCCTGTAATCCCAGCTACTCAGGAGGCTGAGGCAGAACAATCGCTTGAACCTGGGAGGTAAATGTTGCAGTGAGCTGTGATCACACCATTGCACTGCAGAAAAAAAGAAAAAGAAGAAGAAGAAAAAAAACTCCAATGGAATATGAATTTGAGTCAAAATTATATTCCAACAATGCAAGGAAAGTTTATCATGTATGCATTCAAATGTAAAAATTACTCATGGAAGTACTTGTGCAAAACAAAGGGAATTTAAGAATGAGATTTCAAAAACATAAGACTCAAACCAAAAACAATGATACCTGAATAAAAGTGCGGAAAGTAAAAACTAATTAAAAGACCAAGATTTGAACATTGATAGTTGTGTGGCTGGGATTAAATACATGAAATATTATTTCTTTTTTTTTTGAGACGGAGTTTCACTCTTGTTACCCAGGCTGGAGTGCAATGGCGCGATCTCGGCTCACCGCAACCTCTGCCTCCTGGGTTCAGGCAATTCTCCTGCCTCAGCCTCCTGAGTAGCTGGGATTACAGGCACGTGCCATCATGCCCAGCTAATTTTTTTGTATTTTTAGTAGAGACGGGGTTTCACCATGTTGACCAGGATGGTCTTGATCTCTTGACCTCGTGATCCACCCGCCTCGGCCTCCCAAAGTGCTGGGATTACAGGCTTGAGCCACTGCGCCCGGCTATTTCTTTCTCTATAGATTTTTATCATACTTCCTTCTGCAGTAATTAATATTTGCATAACCACAATATGGTAAATGCTATTTTTATCCAGTTTAAGTATTCAAGCTTAGAAGACTTGACTGTAGTTCTGGAACTGTAAATGTTATGGGAGGCTGAGGCCAGTGGATCACTTGAGGTCAGGACTTCAAGACCAGCGTGGTCAACATGGTGAAACACCATCTCTACTAAAAATACAAAAATTAGCTTGGTGGTAGTGGTGTTCGTCTGTAATCCCAGCTCCTCAGGAGGCTGAGGCAGGAGAATCACTTGAGCCTGGGAGGTGAAGGTTGTGGTGAGCCAAGATAGTGCCACTGCACTCCATCCTGGGTGACAGAGTGAGACCCTGTCACAAAAAAAGAAAAGAATGTAAATGTTACAAGCCGTGAAAATGGGAAGAATGGTGATCATATATATTGACGTGGAAGAACAAACACTATGTAAATAAGCAAATGTAAGATGTAGAATAACTTGTATAATATGATCCCATATATATGTCATATATATGAACATAGAGATAAATAACAGTTATATATATATAATATACAGATGTATAACATCTATAAACATACAGATACATAACATTTATATATATAGGGTCATATTTTCCATATTATTCTGCATATGCATATATAAATGTTATATATCTGGTTTTTTTGTTGTTGTTGTTCTTTTTGAGATGGAGTCTTGCTCTGTCACCCAGGCTGGAGTGCAGTGGTGTGATCTCGGCTCACTGCAATCTCTGCCTCCCGGATTCAAGCAATTCTCCCACTTCAGCCTCCCAAGTAGCTGGGATTACAGGTGTGTTCCACCATGCCAGGCTAATTTTTGTGTTTTTAATAGAGATAGGTTTTCACCATGTTGACCAGGCTGGTCTCAAACTCCTGATCTTGTCATTCACCCACCTTGGCCTCCCAAAGTGCTGGGATTACAGGCCTGAGCCACCACACCCAGCCTATCTGTGTTTTATAACTATGTGCATTTTTATATTCATAGCAAAACACCTGGAAAACTTTCAATGTTTAGTTACTACACTTTTACAGCTTTTGAAATTTTACAACCCTGAATAATTGTTATAATTAAAAATGTTAAATAATGGAATACTAGTTTGAAGATTTACCAAATTTTTAGCTGCCCTGGGAGACACTGCTTTTTGTAAGTCCTCAAGAAAAATAGTCTGATTAAATAAAGAACTACATTTAATAGAACTCAATCAAAAGCTAGGTAGAAACCTCAACTATTTTCTAATATGAAAACAAAACAAGCCTGAACACGCCCACAGACCAAAGACCAAAGAAAGATCAACACTGCCACCTATTGAGGATTTACTGGAGAACATGCTAAGTTGAGGTTTTTTTTAATTTTAATTTTTAAACACCTTTTGAGATCTACACAGACCTGAAAGCTGGGTTATCTTCCACCAGGCACATGGATTCTTAGCCATAGAAGTGAGAAATCAGTATAATCCTGAGGGATGGCTGGGAAGGTATGAGCAACAGTTTAAGAAACAGAGCCTGTTCAGCCTAGTAAAGAGCCCACCCAAAGCTTCTTGGTCTCAGTTTCTCATTTGCTGTGCTAGAGGACAAAGGCTGGGAGTGTGGGATGCTGGCAGACGAGTGGGGAAGAGATATGGGCTAACATTTATCATTCTGCTAGAAAGAATGTTTTAACTGTTACTTTCCAAAAATAAGCTAATGTTCTCTTGAAACAGTGAATGCACCCTGCTCACTGAGCATATGTCAACAGAGAAGCACTGTGACTCTCCATCCTGGAAGTTACAGAAGAACATCTGCATTTCTGAGGGAGTTAGATTACATGACTTCTGCATACACTTATATATATCCAACAAATTCTTATTGATGCCCACTCTATGTTAAGTACTATGCAAGGCCCCTTCCACCCAGAGTCACAGATCCCATCCAACTGGCTTTTGGAATGACTCAAACATAGCCAAGGCACAAGATAGTCCAGGAGGAATCAAGCTATATATTTGGTGAGCCATCCTGTGAAACCCAGCCTGTCTTTGGCAAGCACCAAATGTCCATATCGAACTTAACTTAACCTTAGGACATGCTCTTTAAAAACATAGGCAGTGACTGGGCACGGTGGCTCACACCTGTAATCCCAGCACTTTGGGAAGCCAAGGTGGGCAGATCATGAGGTCAGGAGTTTGAGACCAACCTGGCCAACATGGTGAAACACCATCTCTACAAAAAATACAAATATTAGCTGGGCGTGGTGGCACGCACCTGTAATCCCACCTACTCGGGAGGCTGAGGTAGGAGAATCACTTAAAACTGGAAGGTGGAGTTTGCAGTGAGCCAAGATCGTGCCACTGCATTCCAGCCTGGGCAAAAGAGTGAAACTCCGTCTCAAACAAAACAACAACAACAACAACAGCGTAGGCAGTGTGAGGTGATGAACCAAATTCTTGTTCCTTTTTAAAGTAAAAGTTGACAATGAGATACCATCTCACACCAGTCAGAATGGCTCTTATTAAAAAGTCAAAAAATAAGAGATGGTGGGGAGGCTGCTGGGAATATAAAGTAGTTCAGCCACTGTGGAAAGCAGTTTAGAGGTTTCTTAAAGAGCTTAAAACAGAGCTACAATTCAACCCAGCGGTTCCATTACTCAGATACCCAAGGGAAATTACGTTGTTCTATCCAGAAGACACTCACATGTTCATCGCAGCACTATTCACAATAGCAAAGACATGGAATCGACCTAGGTGCCCATCCACGGTGGACTGGATAAAGAAAATGTGGTACATATACACCGTGTCATGCTATACACCATCAGAAACTGAAATCATGTTCCTTGCAGCAACATGGATGCAGCTGGAGGCCCATAACCTCAGCGAACTGACGCAGAAACAGAAAACCAAATATCACATGCTCTCAGTTATAAGGGGGAGCTAACCACGGGGTACACATGGACACAGAAATGGGAACAACAGGCACTGGGGACTGCTGCAGGGGGCAGGTAGGAGGTAACAGGGGCTGAAAAACTATACATTGGGTCTATGCTCATTGCCTGGTGGACAGAATCAGTCATACCCCAAACCTCAGCATCACACAATATAATCATGTAAAAACTCTGCACACCTACACCTTGAATCTAATATAAAAGTTGAAGTGTTTTTAAAAATCACAGAAAAAGGAACTTGAGAGAATAAATAAAGGTTGAAAATATGAACATCCCAATAAGATCAAAACAGATTTCATTCAATCACTGGTTTTTAAAAAATGTAAAAATTATATTAGAATCACAAAATAGTAGAGCTGGAAAGACTTCCAAAATCATCTGGGTCACTCTGCTCATAAGCTGGGCTGAGGTATAAATTGCTATGAATAAGAATTCTGGTTTTCATCTGGGAGAACAAGAAAAGAAATGTAAAGAGATGAATAATATGTACAGCTGTATTATACAGTCAATGTACAATAAAGGGAATGTAAAAATTGATAATAATTATTGAGAATGTAAAAATATTCTTTCACTTTAAATAATTTAAATCAGAAGATCCCAAACTTCCATCTTACTACAAGGTACTGGATTCTGACTAAGGAGAGCTCATTGTTTTAAAAAGAATGACACGGCCGGGCTCGGTGGCTCAAGCCTGTAATCCCAGCACTTTGGGAGGCCGAGGCAGGTGGATCATGAGGTCGAGAGATCGAGACCATCTTGGTCAACATAGTGAAACCCCGTCTCTACTAAAAATACAAAAAACTAGCTGGGCGTGGTGGCGCGTGCCTGTAATCCCAGCTACTTAGGAGGCTGAGGCAGGAGAATTGCCTGAACCCAGGAGGCGGAGGTTGCGGTGAGCCGAGATCGCGCCATTGCACTCCAGCCTGGGTAACGAGAGTGAAACTCCGTCTCAAAAAAAAAAAAAAAAAAAAAAGAATGACACAAAATATGAGAAAAATATAAACTAATTAAAGGACAGTGGAAGTAGTTGATGGAATAAATAAACAGAATAGCAAGGGGAGGCCAGAGACTGATGGGGCAGTAAGAAATCCCGTCATAAAAACTTGTAGGCCTTGCATTTGGGGAGCCCCAAGATGAAAGACTCTGCTTATTTATAAAGTAAATATCCATCTCCATAGCTATATTCTGTTAGATCGGTTCATACTCATTTGGGATTCCTTTAACTGGACGTTCATTCATTCAACAAGCTCCCCTTAGTGCCTGCTCTGAGCCAAGCCCTGGGCTAGGTAAGAGCTTCACAGAAATGAATCAGATACCGTTCCTGTTCTCCAGGCATTCATAGCTAGTTGCAGCAGCAAGCTTTGCAAACACACAGAGACATACAATTAATACAAGGCCTTAGAGTCAGCATGTGTACAAAATGATGCGGCATTGGAAACAGAGTGCGGTGCAGCCATTTAGGGAAGACTCCTACAAATTTGGACAAAGCACCCCAAACATGCGAGACTCCAGAGCATCCAAGCATCCAGCAGAGCTAGCACCCAAATAAGCACTGAATATATTTTGTTAATTTTTACATTAGGTTCTTGGAAAGGGAAAGGCATAGAAACTGTCTGCTTCTCTGAGCATGGTGTCTCATGCCTATAATCCCAGCACTTTGGGAGGCTGAGGTGGGTGGATCACCTGAGGTCAGGAGTTCAAGACCAGCCTGGCCAAACATGGTGAAACCCCATCTCTACTAAAAATACCAAAAAAAATTAGCTGGGTGCGGTGGCACACTGCTGTAGTGCACATGGCTGTAGTCCCAGCTACTTGGGAGGCTGAGACAAGAATCACTTGAATCCGGGAGGCAGCGGTTGCAGTGAGCTGAGATCATGCCATTGCACTCCAGCGTGGGCGACAGAGCAAGACTCTGTCACAAAACAAAACAAAACAAAACAAAACAAAACAAAACAAAACAAAACAAAACAAAACAAAACAAAACAAACAAAACAAAACAAAACAAAGGGGAAGAGAGGGAGAACAAGAGTCCTAAACTCTCTAAGGGGATTAACATGGGAATGAGGTGCAATGAGATGAGCCACGTGATGTGGAAATGCCTTAGAGGATCAATGATGCACCAGCCCTCAGGATGAGCAGCAACGGTGGAGGAAATGCCTTCAGGCCTGAGCCCTGGAGTTGATTCAAGTTAGCAAGGCAGAAGAGAGCGGAAAGTGCAGTTCCATCAGAGGGCGGGGCAAAGCAGAAAGACAGGAAGCAGGGTGCGTCTGGACATGCAGCACGGCGGGCACATGAAGTATGGCAGGTGGCAAGAATGGCAAGGTGAGACCAGGTGCAGTGGCTGACGCTTGTAATCGCAGCACTTTGGGAGGCCGAGGCGGGCGGATCACCAGAGCTATTTATCTACTAAAAAATAGAAAAATTAGCTGGGGGTGGTGGCTGGTACCTGTAGTCCAGTTACTCAGGATGCTGACAGGGAGAATCACTTGAACCTGGGGATGTCGAGGTTGCCTGGAGCTGCGATCGCGCCACTGCACTCCAGCCTTGGTGACAGAATGAGTCCCTGTCTAAAGGGCGAAACAAAAACAAAAACAAAACAAAAAAACCTGGCAAAGGTGAGTTTTACTTGTTCTTTTTTTTTTCTTTAACAGACTTACCGAGGTATAGTTTACACATCATAAATATCTCCCATTGCTTTTGTACAGTGAATGATGTTTAGCAAATTTTCAGAGTTCTGCATCCGTCTACAGAATCAAGTTTTGAAACATTCTGTGACTGCAAGTTGCCCAGGTTCTTGTTTTGAACAAAGAGTTGGACAAAACGCCCAGCAAAGCAAAGAAAGAATGAAGCAACACAAGAACAAAAGCAGGGATTTTATTGAAAACAAAAGTACACTGTGTGGGAGCAACCTGAGCAGCCACTCAAGAGACCAGATGCAGAATCTTCTTGGGTCCAAATATCCCCTAGAAGTTTCCCATTGGCCACTTCATGCTCACTTCATGTAAATGAAGTGGTATCCACAATCAGCCTGATTGTTTGCAGAGAGCAGCCAACCAGAGACTGAAGTTACAAAGGTCACACTCCTGTGCAAACAATCAGAGGTTAGGGTGAAATTAACAGTTATACTTCTATGCAAATGAAGACTGATTCTTCCGCAATGAGTCTGATTGGTTGTGGACAGCAACCACTGAGAGGCTGGAGTGAAGTTACAAAGTTGCAAAGGAAGGCTCCACGGGCAATCAGTCTGATTTGTTGCAGACAGATTTCCCATCTGCAGGGCAGAAAGGTGAAAGGGAGTAGCCTCTGGTCCTTTTGTTATTTAGGCATCGAAAGTTAGGGTTTTCCTTTCAGTTTAGTTCTAGGAAGTGGGAGTGAAACAGCCTTAGGTTCCCTGCCTCCAGACCCTGTTCTCCTGCATCAATTCCCATCATCCCAGCAAGTTCCCTTGTGACGTTTTACAACCTTTTCATCCTACTTTCTTCACTAAGCATGAAAGTTGTGAGGTCATCCACATTGCAACGTGGATCAAGCAGCCTTGTAAACCGTGGCATAAATATCCCACATCTTAAATATCAATTCATCAGTTGATGGTCATTTAGCTTGTTTCCATTTTTGACTATTGAATTATGCTGCTGTGAATGTTCACCTACAAGACTTTGTGTGGACATATGTTTTAACTTTTCTTGGATTAGAGTTGCCAGATTTAGCAAGTTAAAATACAGGATGCCGAGTTAAATTTAAATTGCAGATAAACAATACTTTTTTTTAGTATAACTATGTTCCATGCAATATTTTGGACAAACTTATACTAAAAAATTGTTTTTATCTGACACACAAATTTAACTGTGCATTCTGTATTTTATCTGGCAGCTCTGCTGATACCTAGAAATGATATTAGTGGGTTACATAATAGGTTTCTGTTTAACCTCTTAAGATACTGCCAATCCGTTTTCCAAAGGTACTCTTTACATTCCAGCATTGTGTGAGATTCATCTTTTTCTCATCTTTAATGACACTTGGTTATCTCATTTGAGTGTGTGCGAGAAGGGGTTTCTTGTGGTTTTAATTTCATCAGGTCTTTATAAAGAATTATGTTTATTAGCTATTCATATATCTTCTTGGGAAAATGTCAAAATTTTTGACCAATTTTTACTTTGTCACAGTCCCACATATAATTTACAGTATTTAGAACATCGCTTTATAAACTGTTGTCAATTTACCATTTAAACGTTAATACCTAAATAAAGAATTTAGAACATTATTTTAAATTTTAACTCTACCATCACAAATCTTTGAGCAGTGAATTTGTTCATCGATTTTTTATTGGGTCATTTGTCTTTTTATTGAGTTCTAAGAGTTTTCTAAGAGTTCTTTTTATATTCCAAATACAAATCTCTTATCAGATGTATGATTTGCAAATACTTTCTCCCAGGCTTTGGCTCATCTTTTCATTCTCTTGTTTTTTAAAGCCCCAAATATTTTAATTTTGGAGAAGTCCAATTTATTAACTTTTTAAAAAATAAATTTTGCTTTTGCTATTAAAATCTTGGCCTAACCTAAGACCACAAAGATTTTTTCCTATTTTCTTCTAGACGTTGTATAGCTTTAGCTCTTATCCTTAGATGCATAATGAACTGAGAGTCTAGTTAACTTTCTCCTTTTCCTTCCTTTTAAAATACAAATATCCAATTGTCTCTGCACCATTTATTGAAATGACTGTTTTTTCTCCTGCTGAATTATCTTTGTGCATATCTTGGAAGTCCGTTAGTCATATGTGAGAGTACTTCTGGACCCTTAATTCTGTCCCATTGCTCTGTAGGACCGATTATCCTTGTGTCAGTAAACACTCTTGATAATTGTAGCTTTACAGTAAGTTTTGAAACTGGGTAATTCGTCTAATTTTGTTATTGTATTTTAAAATCATTTGGGATCTTTTAGACATTTTGCATTTCCATATAAGTTTTAGGATCAGCTTGTGAATTTAAAGAAAATCTTTCTGGAATATTGCTAGGGATTGAGTTGAATTTATAGAACGATTTGGGGAGTATTGTCGTCATAACAGCATTGAATCTCTAATCCATGAACATGGAAGTTCTCTTCATTAATTTAGATCCTTTGATTTTTCTCAGCAATATTTTTCTCAATTAAATAAATGTATTACTGTGTTCTTTTTGACGCTATTCTGAGTAGTTTACTTTAGAAGGTATTTTTCATTGCTAATATGTCAATTTTTAAATTATTGTGTTTCCTACAACCTTGCTTGCTAAGTTTATTGGGTCTCGTAGATTTAGAAAAAAATTTTTTTTCTGGTAGATTCTTTAGACTCTGACAGGTAATATTAGCTGTAAAGACAGCTTTACTCTTTTCCCCAATCTAGTGTCTTTATCATCTTTTTGTAGGGAGAGGGAGCAGGGACTGGATAAGAACTTCCATGACAACATTGAATAGAAATGATGAGAGGATGTTCTCTACTCGTTCCTGACTTAAGGAGAAAAATATTCTTTCACCATTAAGCATGTTGGTTGTGAATTTTTTACAGGTGCCCTTCACTAGCTTGAGGAAATTGCCTTCTATTTCTAGTTTGCTGAGTTTTCATCATGAATGCAGCTATTTAGTTATTATAATGAGTTTCGTTGTTTCTTCTATTAGTATGGTATAATACATTGATGTTTTTGATGTTAAATGACGCTTACAGTCCTAGGATACGGTCCATTTGGTCCTGGTTTATGAATCTTTTTATCTATTGCTGGATTCAGTTTCCTAATACTATGTTTTAAGGATTTTTGCGTCTCTCTTCACTGGCTTTAAATACTTTTAAAATATAGGTATTTAAAAGTGTAAATTTCCCTTTAAGCAGTGTATTGGCTGTACACTATACATTTTGACATTCTGTACTTTCATTTTCATTTGTTTAAAATTTTCTGACTTCCTTTGTGACTTCTTCAATACATGGATATTTTAGAAATGTGTAATTTAATTTCTAAATATTTGGGGCTTTGTAATTTTGTTGACTTCTGATTTAATTTAAACATGGTTGGAGAACATACCTTTACTATTCAAACCCTTTTAAATTCATTGAGACTTTTTATGAAATACCATGTGGTTTTCCCTGGAGAATGTTCCATATGCAGTGACAAAGAGTGTGCATTCTGTTGGTGGTGGGTGGTGGTGAAGTGTTAGGACAAGTTAGCTGACAGCATTCTTTTATATGCCTGTGATTCTCAATTGAGTCATTCTATCAATTATCGTAAGGTGTCAAAATCTTCAAATATTATTAAATTGTCCATTTCTCCTCTCAATTCTATGGCTTACCTCATTATTTTCTGGTCCTGTTAGGTGCATATACATATGTTAACTGTTATATATCTCGAATATATGACTTTTTAAAGCACCTTTTATTTCTAGCCATATTTGTCTCAAAGCCCACTTTATTAATACAGACATTCCGGCTCTCTTACGATTACTGTTGGGATGTTTTACATTTTTCCATACTTTCAAACTATTGGTCTTTGAATCTACAGTGTGCCTCTGTGGACACCATATAGTTGATTTTTTAAAAATTCATCCTGACAATCTCAACCTTTTAACTATTTAGACCATTCACGTTTAATAAAATTATGGATATGGTAAGACTATGGCTGCCATTTTGCTATTTGTTCTCCAAATGTCTCATACAATTTTGCTTCTCTGTCCCTCTCTTTCCACCTTTTGTGTTAAATATTTCTTGGTTTACCATTTTAAAAAATGTATTTTTAAATTGATGCTTTAGTGGTTACTCCAGGTCTACAGTATGCATTTCAATTTATTACAATCTTTTTGACTAATTAATTCTAATAAAATACAGCTTTGTCCCAATAAAGCTCCATTTCCTACCCACTCCTTTGTGCTATTAATATATTCTGCAGCTGTACCGTAAACCCAACAGTATGGTGGGTTTATATAGTCTTATGCTACTGAGAACTTGTGTTTATTTTGGTAGGCAAATATATCCCAAAGATTCCCATTCTCTATTTAATCAAACACTAATCTTGTTACTGCTGTGAATGGACTTTGCAGGAAAAACTGAGGTTACGAAATAGGGTAATTATTCTGGATTACCCAGATGAGCCCAGAGTAATCACATGACCCCTTAAAAGCAAAGAGGGAAGCAGAAAAATCAGAGAAGCGGTGGAAGACAGTGGAGAGATGAGGCAGAAGGGGAGATCAGAGGGAAGTGCAAGAAGGATTCAACCCATTGTTGCTGGTTTTGATGGAGGAGGAGGGAACCACGAGCCAAGGAATATGAGTGGCTTCTAGAAACTGACAACAACCCCTGGCCAACCTCAGTCTTAAACCATATGGAGTTGAATTCTGCCAACCTCAATGAGCTTGGAAGCCTATTCATCTCGAGCCTCCAGAAAAGAATGCAGCCCAGCGAATGCCTTCATTTTGACCTTTTACAATATGGAGCAGAGAACTAACTGAGCTATGTTATGCCTAGACTTCTGATTTATGAAACTCTGAGCTAATAAACGGGTGTTGCTTTAAGCCAGTACGTGGTAGTAATTTGTTATGGCAGCAATACAATCATAGTCTTTTCTATTTACACATATATCGACCATTTCTGGTGCTCTTTATTTCATCCAGTGGATTCAGGTTACCATCTGGTGTCATTTATTTTCTATCTGAAGGATTTAGTATTTCTTGCAAGGCAGATGTCCATAGGCAACAAATTGTCTTAGTATTTGTCTGGGAATGTCTCAAATTTCACTTTTTTTCCCAACTTTCAACAAAAGCTCCATATCCTGGTGATGTCTTTATTATAAAGAAAAAAAAAAATCCTTAAATCCAGCCTTCAAATTAAAGTAACTATCTCTAATGTGAGAGCAATCCTATTCCCAAAGCCCTCCCCAGAGTCAGTCAAGGGATTGGGGACACCTCTATCATGATTTTCCCAGTTCTCTTTATCAGCCAAGTTTTCACCCCCAGGACACTGACAAATGTGCTGAGCCAAAGGCAACAGAGTTCACCTGTAGACAGGTCCACCATGCCCCACTTGGGAAGACCCACACCCCTAAGCATGTAGAGAAAAGCCCCCAGGCACAGAGCCACACCAGCAGACAGGAGAGTACTCCTCAAACATGCTATAATATTGTAACTTGCACTAGGCAGGGTTAGAAAAGAGACTCTGGTAGGTAACTCAAAGGTTCTAGTTGCTATCTACAGCAACTACATATAGCACGGCTCACTCCAGCATACACACGTTATTTTAAAATATGCCACTGGCACTTGGGAAAAATGTAATTTATTTGCACTGCTTCCATTCTTCTACTGCAGTGTTAGGACTTAACATAAGCATCACTCTTCTATTTCCTATTTACATTCATTTGGAATATTACTACAAATACAATATACAACTTAAAAAACTTATGGGGAAACGCAGCTTATGTTTTTTTTCTCTTTACAGGCTTCTCAGTATCATTCAACTTAAATGGAAATTTGTATGGACATTTTCTGTACATATCTTAAAGGGCAGAGATTACACTGATAAAGCCAAAAGTATTCTGCACAAATACAATACAGAAAACAGAAAGTACAGATGATGTTATCTGGGGTACAAATATAAACAATACAGTACCATTAGAGTAACTGAGCAACATAATACCCATACTTCATAGAAATAAAACGGCAAACCTGGAGAATGCTCTGACAAATACTAAATATTATATACACAATGAGGTAAATGTACCTTGGTCTCTTGAGAGGTAATTTAAGTTTAAAGCAATTGATATTTTGAAGCATCTCCTTGACATATACAGAAATATCAAACACCCCATTCCATTGGCACAACGTGAAAAAGGGATATCAAAACACAGTTCATGATATTCAATTCACAAATCTTGTTAAAAAATAAAAACAAATTCACTGAAGTTCCTTTTAAGTTGTAAGAAACAGGTTGAATGTTATCAACTGTATTTTAAAAAGTTTACATTTACAAACAAGATTGCATAATGGGACTGAAAAGTTTAATGCACTGACAATCCTCACAATATCCTAGAAGTCCAGCATTCTTAAGAGAAAGGGCCCATTGGTATTCCAGTAATCCAAAACAGAGACAAGAAGCTGCAGTACATGTCCAGAGACAATCCTTAGTATCTCAAAATATCTGAGTTGACGTTTTCTGCCTAACTGTAACAGAACCATTATTTGGAATCACTACCATGTGGAGCCAGAACACTGCCATGGTCAAGAAACAAAAGAAACAGTTGACTTATGATTCTTCCAGTGCAAGAATAAAAATAAGCTTTTGATGATGTGACTAATGGCATACTGATTTTGTCGTGCAACTTAATGATCTCTTTGCCATCTTGTTTTATGAAATAGCCTGTATCGGACAGTTGTCAGACATAGAGAAAAGAGGTAACCCATGGATGGACTACAAAATCGTGAAGTGACCACTTAGGTTTTGTAATAAGAATTGAAATCTGGGATCCTTGATGGCCATGGCACTGTACACCAACTCAAGGCACTTCTTGAGCACTATCATTATTACAGCAGAATTACAGGCTCAGCTCTTCGGACCTTACCCTGTGTCTTACGGGGGATACAACTGGCCACTGTTCCTGGCACAACTCCCACTGCCACAGCAGCCACCTTGCTGCTATCCCATTCCTCATCCATGGCTAATGTCAAAGGAGGGCAACCAGCAGGGGCATCCCAAGCCTCATCTGCTCAATCTCCAAATGTGGAGACCCCTCCCTGCCACTTCTAGTGACAAAAAATAAAGAAAGAAAGAAAAAAAAGGAAATATGTCCCACAACTTCCATCAGCCATTGTACTCTAGATCTCCAAAGCAGCTCTTCAGTCAAAAGGCTGTGGGGGAGGCAGTGGTCTCTGCGTCAGGGACCAGCAAGGAAAAACGCAGGTTACAAGAAACAGCTGGAGCCAGAAAGGATGAAGCAGGGATGTCTATGCCCCACTAAGTGGTATTTCCCCCATCCCCACTCCTCCTGGCTATTGGCAAAATGAATGTAGACACACAATTTACTAAAGGTGTTTTAGCCAAGTTGAACCCTGGAAGGAGAGCGTCCTAGGATGTGGGCAGTATAAACAACTGTGTTTTTAAATGACAAAATTATTACTCTAATCAAATTTATCTGCAGTTATTGACAGTAATCATGATCCATCCCATCTTTTAAGTTACTTTCATTTTCAATATTAGTCAATTGTGGTTTATCAAACCATCCCTAGCTAAAAAAGGAATTAACTGCAGTAATATGTAAAGTCAATTCAGAACTAAACTCCAACTTTAAAAAAATTCCCTGATTCACTGAAAGTACATTTTATCCACTTAGGTAAGAAAAGTATAGTTGTAACTCAATCTTTGATTCAATAAAAAATATCTTCAGCAAAAGTGGATTACCTTACATGAAAGTGAGAAATCATGTATTACAACTTTAAATCAGACAAATTTTGGTATGTTCTTAAAATTATATAAAAATAGTTTTAGTGATAAAATGCATTGGTCCCCTGGATTTCATAAAGCAGATCTGGTAGGCTTAGAAATGGCCCAAAAAACCCACAAAAAATGTACCTGATCACAAAATTAGAGATTATTAAACAAGTAATATAACACAACTATAAAAACAAACTTCTCAAACTCATTCATTTGCTTCAATGAAATTATGGTAACTACAGAAAAAATCAACTTTGTAGTCAAAATAGTAATCTCTAAGCACGTTTTCCCCATGATGTTTTTAAACACATAAAATTGACACTAAATTCCTATGTAGTACGTCACTCATTCTAAAATTACTTTGGTTTTAAGACCAAATAGTCTTTCAAATTTATTCTATGTATAAGAGATAAGACATTATCAGAATGCAACTCATTCAGCGTAAATGGCCACTTTCTCCTCCTGACTGAAATACTGTATTGGTTATTCTGACCCTGTATCGGGGAACTGACAGCACTATAAAGTCAAAGTCTTGGCTCACAGCTAGGCTAGTTTTTCCTCCCCTTGGAATAAGATCACAGTGATAAAAGGACTTTGAAAACTGCAAACGCCCTGCAGAGACTTTATAGCATTGGAAGTAAAAACCAGTTATTGCAAGCTAGTTTCAACTTAATGTGAGAAGACCATGACAAGTTTGCTTTCAATATTTAACTTGACAAAAACATCTGTATAAATGGAGAAGAACCTATACGCAGAATGTTCTTTAGCTATCACCTCTTCCAAATATCAAGGGTGCACTGAATGCATTACATAAATTACATGTAAAGTAAGCAACTGCAGTGTACACACACATAAGGAAACACTGAATTAAAAGCTGCCTTCCTCAAAGTGTAGTGAGACCTCAAAATCACACTAGCTCTAACCTCAGTTTCAAAGACAGAGGATCCACCAAACATTCCTACATAACCAATGTGACTCTTGCACATCTGTTATCTATTCAAATTACTAACTACCTTTGCCTTCCTGGAAAAAGGCCTATTATTTAACATTAACCATATTCTAATTTTAAATGTAATTACTTTCTTAAAAAAATAACACTGTCTTTGAAGAGATAAAGAAAAAAATGGCTTACAGAATACCACATAACTTTTCACAAACAGCTAGACAAACTTTCCCTTTTAGAAAAATTAGTCTGTATGATACAAATATTAAAGTACTATAAGCATCTAGAGTGCCACTTGTTATTTTAAAAGTATACTTAGACGACACAACTAAAACGCAAAAGCTTGATGTGAGAATATTCAAACATGACCATGCTAACAATTTACTAATTAATGCCACTTCATTTATTTAGTGGCTTAAGCACATTTTGGTAGGAGAAAGGCATTTTCAAAATAGAATACCAAATGACATACCACAAAAACCTTTCCAAAAAACAAAACAGAAAAAGTTTGGGTTACCCACATAAATAAGCTTTTTGAATTCAAACACTATAGGTTTTAACATAGAGACTTTCAGCAATTCTACTCATTTCCATTAGAAAGACACAGAAGTGGCACTTACTGGTATAGTACAATCCCATTTTGAAGGCATGTAATATTCTGAATAAGTGAAAGAACAATAATAGTATACAAAATACAATTGCATAAATTATGTTCCTCACTACTATATGAGGTCATTTTTAGACTCAAGATAAGAGTTTTATAAGTGTTAGTTTTAAGATCCTGAAAAACTATAGGACAGTACATTCAAAGTCTGAATCAAGGAAACTCTAGTGGTTCAGAATCCTCTGAGAATGTACTAACCAGGAGTAAATCACTTTCTTTAATAATAAGAAATGTTTTATTATAACTCAGTAATCCAACTCCTTTGCCCTTAAAGATGATCTTCAGCACAGCAGAGTTACCTAAAGTTAAGACCAGCAATCATCTTTTTAAAAAACAAGTTTTGTTAATAAAAAATAAAGGTAGACTACACAACATTTTGTAACTGTCCTGGCAAAGAAGCGTTCATAGTGCACAGAAAGGACCCACATGGCTGTTTCCTGGGTCCAGAGAAATCCTGGGAAGTTTTTAACTGACTTGATGACACTGCCGCACAAGGAAGCAACGTCCTCCTGTTCTCTCTCAGCGAGGCAGAACAACTGACCTCCTGAATTAAAACCCAGGAGCAGATCTGAAGAAAAAAGTGGAGTTCAGGCAAAGCTGCAGAATTACATTTTGATGCCTTCCTGTTGACTGAGTTGTGATAATGTTTTCTTAATCCGCAATGCGGTAAGCCTAGCTGCTCCATTGGCATACCAACATTCTCTCATGATTTTAGCCATTACTCTCAAGGCCTACAAGAAAATACAAGAAAAATAATTAATGCATGTACCATTTTCCACTTGTCTGGATAAGGATCTTTACCTGTAAATTTTCTTTTTAAATGACAGATATACATTTGTTGTTGTTGTTGTTGTGGAAGCATTATTTGTAATAGCAAATGAGTAGAAATTACATAAATTTCCATCAACAGAGTATTGGTGTCAGTGCTGGAAAGCAGGTGGACAGAGTGACTCACTTAGCAAACCTTAAAAGGCCAAATCCTAAACCAGAGCTGGGCAAAGCAAAGAAGAAACCTGACCTCACATTAAAATTTTAAGTTTGTACTTTGAAGCATCCAGATCAAATTTTTCTTTTTGAGACAGGGTCTCACTCCATCGCCCAGAGTGGAATGTAATGGCATGCTCTCAGCTCACTGCAGCCTTGACCTCCCAGGCTCAGGCAATCCTCCCACCTCAGCTTCCCGAGTAGATAAAATTTTTAAAAGACAAAATCTAGCAGCACTCTTATGTCACATGCAAATCCTCTGAGCATACTGAAATACATTTTATCTGGGCCTGGAGATGTGACTTTGTTGGAGGTAACAAGCTCTCTTGGTTATCAGAGGTTCTGCTGAGTCCTACAATAGTTTAAGATGTAAAATCAACTACTAAAATGAACAGCTTTTTATAGCCTTTTAAGCTATAAAACTTCAAACCTGGAGGAATATTCCCTGCTTTACTAATATTATAATAGTTAACAGCTAGCAATTAAGGAGAGAGAGGTTAAAAGAAAATTTGTCTTACAAATCCTTAAATTTGCAATTACAAAAATATTTCTAAAACTTTTTGTTAGAGGTGTTGAGAAGCTCAGACACTGCTGGAAAAAAGCATTTTCCACAAATTCCTGGTTAATGGCCACCTAGGCAATCAGATGAATCAAATGGAAAATCATTTGAAACACCTTTGTAATCACCTTATCTGAGTTCCTCACCTTACAAAGGGATATTAAGGTCCAGAGAACTGAAGTGATTTGTTCAAAGTCAGATCCTTAAAATGGTAGCCAGGCTGGTCTAGAAGACATGTCTCCTTATTCCTGTCCAGTAACTGTCCACTATTCTGGGTTGTCCTGGCTGAAGGGAGGCATTCATTTAAAAAGTATGTGCCTTAAGTTTGCCTGGCAGATCTAAACTATGTTCTGATATGTAAAGGCCACTGCAAATGTTCCATGGCCCTTTCACTGTGCTTACAATTGAATATGAAAAGAAATTATTCTGTTTTTACACATTGGTTTGACTACTATGAAAAAGAAAATTCTTGTCTGTTCTCCTTAAAGAAAAGTAGCAAATTTTCACTTACTCAGCAGAAGCAGTTTAGAAAATTGCCTAGTATCAAAAAGAAATACTCACTTCACAGCTCTGCCATCTGTTTGGGATATTTGGCCTTAACTTCTGTTCACAAACGACTTTTCTCATTTCTTCAACTGATGGGTCAGAAGGTACAAGATCATAATAAGGCAGCTGGTAATCTTCATGAATACCTGTATAAGTTTAAAAGAAAATTAAATTTGAAGAATTTATTCAGCTAATGCCAAACCATTAAAAAGATCACCTGAGAGCCCTAATACAGTGTCTCATTACTAAAGTAGGTAGGTGGAACTGAGATGACAGCTTTCTCTATCTCATTCACATCTGTATTCACAGGCCACTTCCCTGAGTTGATATTGAGCCCACATCATGAAACCAGGTATTGCCAAGAGATCAATAAAGCCTATTTGAAATGACAGTAAACTACGGGCTGTGATGACCAGATTGACGTTTTCCCCTAGAGCCCTACTATGCAGCAGCTGAGATTCTATTCTGTGAGTGAACAGGCTCTCACTTCAGTGAGACATGAATCCTATGAGACAAATTTAAGGTTTCTCTACTTGCTTTCTCTACTTGCATCTGTCAATATGTCCTTTTTACAATACAGAGAAATACTCTGTCCCTCACTGCCTCAAAAACCGAAGGCGCTAGGCCTCAGCCAAGCCTAGGTCCCTAAGCTGAAGAGACTGTTTCCTGGGTAAACATTAAAAAGTGCTTCATCTAAAAAGCTAGAAGTTAAAACAAACTCTAGAAAACACCACAATGGTAACGTAATTGTGCTCTGTGTATGTAATCTATAACTATCAAGTTGGAGATAAGAGCTGCAATCTCAATGAAAAAAAAATAAGTTTGTTACCCAGGTACATGCTAGAAACAGCTTCCTAGGTGAGCCTCTCAAGTAGCTGTCCTTTCAAAAGAACTATATTCCAATATAACAAGGGGTTGGGTTCTGATGAGTCTCAAGATTCAAATAGAAGCATTAAGAGAATACACTAGGCTAGAGGTGTGCATGTGTACACCATGGCACTGTCCTCTCCCAAAGGTTTCATCGCCTTTGTTTTCTCTGGCACTTGGTGACCTCCTGTTTCAGATGATGAACTGTACATAATTTCATTCAACAAAAAAAGAAGATAATTCTTGAACAACTTCTGTTCATGACAAACTGTTGGGGGAAAGGGGAGCAATTTACCACCAATGGAACATCGTCGAGCAATTTCCCAGAAAACTAAGCCCATTGCATAGATGTCAGCACGTTTGAAGGATTCAAAATGTTTCATATTTATGGAATCATCGAGAACTTCAGGGGCCATGTACCTAAAAGAAAATTTGCAAAAAGAACTTTGAAAGTCATGCCCTTACTGTCACATTATGATGAACATTCACTCAGACATTTCTCTATACATAGACATCTGCACACAATATTACACAGCAAACATTAGACTCAAGAAAAATATTAAATACACACACTGGTTTGCACATTAATGATGTCAACTAAATCCCACAAAACACTGAAACAGCTGTTTCACGCTACCTGCCTCATGATCTTGGTTTCCAGTGAAAGACACACATATAACCATTGTAACCATTTAAGATGTCCTAATGTACACCACCTATACATGTACTAGGCAGAAACCATGCATTTGAATCTAGAAGTCTTCTCACTGAGGATGAAAAGAAGGGCAGGAATATACTCCAGGGAAAAAGATAACAGATACAAAAGAATGCCAGTTCTCCTACTGATGCTACACTAGAGGGTTCTGAAGCTTCAAAAAACTACTAAAATTATGGGTCAGGACCCACAGAGACCTGCAGCAACCACTGCCAAGGACCCCTTAGCTGGTTCAGAGTTGAGAATCCCCAGTGAATCCAGAAATCTCAAAATCATACATGCAATTTGAATAGACTAAAGCTGCCAGCTCTCCGGCTCTCTCCAAAGCCAAGGCAGTAGGTTTGAAGAAATGCTGTGACAAGATGTCAAAAGGGCTTTGTGTCAGAAATGCCCAAGTTCAAATCTCAGCTCTCTGGCTTATCATCCACATGAAGTTGGCCAAATTATTTAACCTCCACAAGGTGGTTTCCTCATCTGTGAATTAAGGGTAACAACACCTACCTAATTAAGTTCTTTTGAAGACTCATGGATTCAACAAATACCGACTGAGGATCTACCATGTATTAGGCACTGTGAAGGATGCTGAGAATACAAGTCTGCTCTCAAGCAGCTTGCACCTGATAGAATATGCAGGCAAATAAATAAACAGTTACAACATAATGCATAAGTGCCTCAATGGTCCCAGTTCAGTGTGCTATCACAGCCCTTGGAGGGACTCCTAAGAGTCCTGAGGACCAAAAAAAACTTCCTATGGGAAAGGTGGGTATGTGGCTGAGAAACAGTAGGGTAATGTATGCTCCAGGTGACAGCATGTGCAAAAGTTCTAAGAAAGCAACAGAGACATATTTTCAGGGACTGAAATATTAAAACAGCAGGGCTAGCTATAGCACAGTATTTGAGAAGGGTGTTAAATCAGACAATATACGTAAAAGACCTATTACCCAGATGATTGGCACATAATAGGTGCCCTATAAACGTGAGTTACTAACTGTTATTATAATTAACATGACTAATAATATTTTCTGGAAGGGCAACCTTCCATCAATAGGCATCTTTTTAAGTCAGGTAACTTTGGCTTCAGAGCAGGTAAGACCATGAGATCTTCTTGCCTGTTGGCAATCTAATAAAGTACAAACTTAAGCTGAGTTCAGTGATGATATGTACATATAAAAGAGAAGGGAAAAAAGGTGATTTCAGAAGATATTAAATACATTTGTTCAAAAGTATATACCTTTTTGTTCCCACTCTGTGGTTTGGAGCAATATCAATTGTATCTGTGGCTGAATCATGCCTTACTGCCAGTCCTAGGTCTGCAATACAGCAAGTTCCATTCTTCTTTACCAAGATATTCTTTGATTTCAAGTCTCTGTGAGCAATGGCTGGCTTTCCTAAAGAATCAAAAATTAAATATGACTGCTTAAAAGGTAATACCAATCACAACTCATACCTTTAGGTTCAAAAGTCTCTTCTCCTAACCCAAATGTATCAAATCATTTCAGCTCACATGACCAACAATACCTAAACCATTACTAAATAAACTCAAGTAAATCATTACACCAAAAGTCATTGAAATTATATTTCTTTAAAGAAAATGAGGACAATAACAATCAATTAACAACTCCAAGACTGGAGGCAAAAAATCTTATCAGTTTATCTGTTGGTGCCTTATAAATTCTTTATAAGAAACTCAGCCATAGACTGATATTCCAGCAGCTCAGGAACCAAGCATGTAGATTATCACTTCCCTATCAATTAAAATGTACTCAGTATTAAGTGTATTATCTTTGATACTAACCACTAGAATATGTGTTATTAAAAACACCTGTCATCCTAGGACTTTCGGAGGCCGAGGCGGGAGGATCACTTGAGGCTAGGAGTTTGAGACCAGCCTGGCCAACATACTGAAACCGTCTCTACTAAAAATACAAAAATTAGCTGGGCATGGTGGCATGTGCCTGTAATGCCAGCTACTTGGGAGGCTGAAGCAGGAGAATCGCTTTAACCTGCAAGGTGGAGCTTGCAGTGATGTGAGATCGTACCACTGCACTCCAGCGTGACAGAGGGAGACTCCGTCTCAAAAGAAAAAAAAATTATAATGTGGAAAACTTGGAACCGTTACATACTGCTGGCAGGAATGTAAAATGGTTCACACACTTTAAGAAAACAGTATAGCAGTTCTTCAAACCATTAAATAGTGTTATCATATGCTACAGAAATTCAACTCCTAGGTATATACCCAAGATAACCCGAAACATGTACCAACATAAAACTTATACACAAATGTTCATTACAGCATTAGCTACAATAGCCAAAAGAAGAAACAAACCAAATGCCCATCAGCTGATGGATATACAATATGTGGTATATCCATACGCTGAAGTATTACTCAGCCATCAAAATGACTGAAGTACTCATACATGCTACAACATAAATGAACCTTGAAAACATGCTAAGTGAAAGAAGACAGTTACAAAAGACAACATATTGTATGATTCATTATATAAAATGTGCAGAATAAGCAAATCTATAGACAGAAAGCAGCAGTTGTCGCTTAGGACTAGGAGTTTAGGGGGAAAGGGGAGTGACTGCTAGTGCCTACAGGGTTTCTCTTTGGAGTGATAAAGATACTCTAAAATTCACTGTAGTGTTTCTTGGTTGTACAACTCTTGAGTATTCTAAAAACCACTGAATTTGAAGTGGGTTTGAACTGCATGATGTGAATTATAACTCAATAAAACTGCTATAATCAATAATAACATTAATTACAAAGATAGAGCTGGTTAAGATGTGAACAAGCACTTATGCTGCATGTAAAGTGGGGACTGGGGGAGCCATTGGGTTGCAAGTGGAAAACTGCTAGAGCAGAGGGCTATACTGGCATCTGAAATCCTACACGGCACAAAAACCACAGCATAAAATTACATAACTAAAACTTAGTATTTAATTTTTCAACTGTAAAACTATCTCATGCAGTCTCCTTATCTCAAGCTCAAATATAATTATTAGATGGCCAGATAACATTTATATAACATGCTGAAGTTTTCAAAGCACTTTCTCATTTAATAGTACACATTAAAATATATTCACTTAGACTCGAATTCCGAAACTAAAATCCTCAAAAATCAAAGATTGAATGCTACTTTTAAGAACTAAAAATAAAAAATCACAGTTTTGTTACAATGACTAGAGAATCTCTAAACAAATTTCGAGATTCCTAGCTCTACTTGAAACTTTGAACTGAAAGATAAAATGTTCTCATCTAAAAATTTTGTTTTAAATATCTCCAGTTAGGCCACTTACTATTTTCTTTCTCTCTTTTTTTCTTTTTTTTTTCTGAGACAGGATCTCACTCTATTACCCAAGTTGGAGTGTAGTGGCATGATGCCTGCTCACTGCAGCTTCGACCTCCCAGGCTCAGGTAATTCTTCTACCTCAGTCTCCTGAGTAGCTGGGACTATAGGTGCATGCCACCATGCCTAAATAATTTTCTGTATTTTGGTAGAGATGGGGTTTTGCCACGTTGCCAGGCTGGCCTTGAACTCCTGAGCTCAAGTGATCTGCCCACCTCAGCCCCCAAAGTGTTGGGATTATAGGAGTGAGCCACCAGGCCTGGCCTCTACCTTCTATTTTCATAGACATTATTCATGGAAACTTAAAGCTTAAATATAGAATTGCTAATAGAGTTACCTTGGGTACCAACAATCTCCATGTGAAGATGGGCAAGACCGCTTGCTGTGGACAGAGCAAGTTTTATCATTCCTTCCACAGTAACTGTGTATCTGTTTAAGTAATCAAAAAGGGATCCATGCTCATGATAATCCGACACCAACCAGAGCTGAGTCCAAGTACCATTGTCTGTAAACAGAATTAACAGCATTTTGGTTGGGCTGTAGACCATTTATGATTTATTTGTTCAAAGGTTATCACTTTTTACTCTCAATCCTGAGTCACACACTACAATATAATGCCACTTAAGTCCGTATTTCCTTCACATTTTCTTCTACATTCAGTTTATCTTATATTTTATATACACATCCTTTAGTTTCTCAGAATAAGTCCCTCTTCTTGAGATAAGGTGAGAATAATTAATCTCATTTAAGAGACAAAGATGGTGACTTTCTTGAGTCTTCACAAATAATTAGTATCAGAGCTGGCACTCTTAAGTGCCTAGAAAAATCCCTGGGTTGGGTTGGGTGCTCAGTGGCTGCTCCTGGAAGGAAAAATGGCTAAAAACAGGAAGGAAACAGAGAAGAAAGGAAGGAGGTGAGAAGTCTCTGGAGCCCAGTGGGGCCACAGGGGGAATGGAAGAGTATGGGACAAAACTGAAAGCGAGTTTCGATGAGAAATGACAAGCTTTAGTGACAGATTGTATACACAGTTCACAAAGACGCAAGATAAGATGATTATGATTCCAAGGTTGCTAGCTTAGAAAAACAGAAATAGTGATACCTCTAACACATGGGAAAGCTGAAATAGGAATTGAAATGTCAGGAGAAAAAGCTGGAAAAGCTGGGACTAAACTCAAACAACTAAGAATGTGGGTTCCAAAATTTCCTCTGTAAGCCAATACATGATTTTAAAACATGTTTTCTCATAGGAATAATGGTAAAGCTGCTAGCTAGCCTCCTAGGCTAGACTGGTCCACAAAAGTCTAATTTAACCTGGAAGTAGCTAGAAAACCACATATTTAATTAAGCTATGAAGAAAGAAAGCATTACAACATTAGGAGACAGCACAATCCAGTAAAAGATGCACGCTTAGAGTCATTCTGATCTGGAATGGAATCCATGGCCTGCCTGTTATTGATGCTTTCTTAGCCAACCAGCCTCTGTTTCTCCTTTTATACAACAAGAATAACATCTTATTTTGTAAGACTGTTAAGATTTAAAAAACGAAATACTAGATTCTTTAGGCAAGAAGTACATAATTTAAACTGTGCTCTTTCTTTCCCTGCTGGTTGTAAAACAAAAGAAAAAATGCATATTGACAGGAAACAGCTTCTATTTTGAAGGTATTTACTTGAAGAAGAAAAGCAACTCCGATTAGAAGAGATTAAGAAAGGAATGGGAACTTTCAGAAGATTTTGGAAGAGATTTCTGGGTACATTTTACAGGACTTAGTATTTACTTGTCCTTCATGAACTTTATAAACCGATTCTGTCCAAACTCGCACCCTTGCTTTAGGTATATCACTAGCTTAGTTGCATGCCTCTTATCTATTACTGAATTTTGAAAAGTTCACCAATACAAGAAATAAAGAGGAAGACAGGCAGATGGAAGAAAGGGAGACTGCAGGTTACTGATAAGAAAGGCAGAAGGAAGGTTATATGTAAGGGGTCATACATATAAAGGGCTGCTGGGGGTGGAATTAATTAAATCAGGAGAAGATAAAGAACTGGGATGGAGGAGCTAGGCTCAGAGAAAATACATTAAGCCCTGAAAAGAAGAAAGAAAGGGAGTAGGGAAGAGCCAGTAGGGTCAGCTAGTTCCCATGGTGACCACCAGATGACAGCATCAGCTTGGTTAGCAGTTCAGGGCACAGACTCACCAACATTTTGTGCTGCTGTGTTTCTAACTTGGAATGTGACAAAAACCAGACACCGGGTGAGGTTTAAGCTTTAAAATGCAGATTCAAGAGTTGCCAACATGGCAGAGTTTGCAACCATGAGTGCGGGTACGTTCTTGAAGAAGAAATTACCATTTGTAGAATCAGTACCTTCATATGAACCAGTGAGAAAAGTAAGAGTTGAGAAAACAAAGACAACTACAAAGAAATAAGAAGGAACAAAGAAAGTCTAGGGTCACTGAGCATAGTAAGTAAAGCAAAGGTTGTTTTAAGACTTGGGGGAGGAAATAAACGGTGTCAGAGGCAGAAACGAAAATGAGAACTAAGAATTTGGTCAGACTGATTACTACTTTTGTTTGTTTTATTTTTAACTTAAGTAATATTGCATTGTCGTGTGCCATTGATAATCACTACCTACATCAATCATATACATCACTGCCCCATCCTAATCAAATACTATATACTTCCACATATGATGCAATAAGATGTATATAATATCCTTAGTGTGTATTTTGAGAAAACCAATAAAACACCAATTAGGTTTAGCTTGTAAATCTAACTACTAGTTTTTAGAAAACACAGAGGAACAAGTTAAGAGACACTATGGAAATTCCATTAGCAAAATTCAGAATGTGATAGGCCCTACAGGACAAACTATCCAATTTCTTCAACAAATAAACTGCAAGAGAAGAAAAAAGGTGAAGGGGGACTTAAAGATTTTAAGAGACATAAGAGAAATATCAAACAAATGCAACGTGTGGACTTAGGACCATAATCTGAATAAATAATTTTTTAAAATAAGAGAAAATTACAGAATTTGAACCTAAATGGATATTTGATAACATTTAAACAATTAACAATGGTAGTGTGGTTGTTTCATAAAAACATTTCCTCATCATTTGAAGACACAAACTACATTTATATGTGTTTCTGGATGAAAAGATGTTATCTGGGACCAGCTTCAAATAACGCAGTTAGGGCAGAGTAGGCGGGACTAGAGATCAATTATGATGGCAGTGACCTGACCACTGCTGAAGCTGGATGATGAGGGATCACTGTAACTACTCTGCTTTTCCACATACTGAAAATTTTCTACAAATAAGTTTAATAAAAAAAAAAAAGCAATACATGCTTGTAAATAAATTTGAAAACCCAGAGGGGGGAAAAATCATAAAAATCACCCATAATTACCAAGTGAGATTAAAAATTGTTAATATTTGAATAAATAAATATTGCTAAGAAAATGGAAGGTGAGAGAAGGAAAAGGATGACTACAGGTCCAGCCAAGCTAAGCAATAATGACAGCATTTTTTTAAAAAATAGGAAAGCTGGGAAATACATTTGACTCAGGGGTAGGGACAAGTGTGGAGCTGAAATACAAGTCTCTGACAGAAGCAGTGAAAGTAGGAATTGTGGGCATAAAGGTATTAACAGAAGTTAAGAAAGCAGCAGCAGCAGCAGTCTGAGATCGCTGCTTGCAGTCCCCACTCATTTTGACTCCCTACCAACAGGATTCCTTCCCTCTTCAGTATCTGACCTGACACTGGGCCTCAGGCACCGGCACGACAAGCAAGAAAGCGTCCATAGGGTTACCAATGGCAGGGTGGCTGAAGAAACCTTTCCTCTCTTTGAGTTTACCAAAAGATTCATCTACTTACTTAGCCCTTGGCAACTCAGAACACTGACAAGTTATTTTTACTCTCCCCATAAATAAGGTCAATAGTCTATATTGAAACATCCTACTGGTCAGGAAGATAAAAAGGAAATAGCTATCTGAGCCCTCTTCTCAGAATTTTGAGCAAGTTTACACATTTTTTTCTATATCATGACTATTCTCAATAACTAACTGCCCTAAACTAAACCAACCAAAGTACATAGCTTTTTAAAATAGCTCTTTCACATTTTATAAAACAATAAGGGATTTTATGAATATGTTACCAAGAGTCAAGAAAATTTTTAAGAAGTTCCTAGTTCTAAAAGTTACTAATATATTGTATTTGACTTAATGGATCTGATCCACATGACAGACATTGATTTCTCATCTACTCTGATGATGTTTAGTCAACGTATCTGTAAAGGCTTGAAGAGATTTTGTTATAGACAAGATAAGGAAAAGCTAACGTTACTGACCTTTATTGTCTGCTGCTATAAAGCCCAGGATGTTTTCATGACGTAACATTACAGTTTGATAAATCTCTGCCTCACGGAACCATGAACGTTCTTCTCTAGAGGAGAATATCTTAACAGCAACTTCTTCTCCCCTCCACTTTCCTCTCCAAACTTCTCCAAACCGACCTTTGCCAATGCTTTCTTGTAACACGATAGTTCTCGCAATTGTTCTCTGAACAAGCAATGGTAAACCTGAAGATAAAAATAAATAGTACTCAACACAACAGTATTACATATTTCAAACATCACGACAGGCACTAATGAGTGATCCAGAAAACTATCCCTTGAGGAACTTATCTCATTGGGGAGGTATGTATTACATTTGCAATAAAATAACTAATTAAAAAAGGAAAATAAGACAATAAATATAATAAAAGAATCTAGACACTCCTGCTAGAGAGTCAAGGTAGGCTTTGTAAAAGTAAGTTGAATTTTGACTATCCCTTAAGTACGGTGGTTAGGTAGGAATAATGTGCAGCAAAGGTAGAAGGAAATGAATGACACATGTTTAGGGAACCAGCTTGGGTAATCAGAGAGAGGATATATGTGGCAAAGCAGTGAAAGAGAGGGTAAACTGTTACCAGAAGATGAGTACTGTATATCAAGCTCAAAATAACCAATAAGAGCTTTAGGTAAAAGAGGAATCTTTAAAGATTTCTGAGGAAAAGGGTCATGGCTGGGAGTGAGACAATTTTAAAATCTTATTTTAGAAAGATGAGTCTGGTAACGGTTTCACTGATAGGGGGAAAAAAGGATGTGAACACAGAAACACAGAAGTAAATTCTGGCTTTTTAATAAATCAGTAAAAATCACCACAGAAACTATTTCAAGGCAAGCAACTTACTTGCTAACAACTGGCTACACAGGCAACACTAGTATCTTACAGAACAATGCCAAGTAACTTACCTTGGTAATGGAGCACTGTTTTTCCACTAATTGAACCTGGCTTTCTCCAAAATATGCATTTTTAAGTATTGCCATACTTATTTCATTTAAAAGGATTTACTACCTACCTGCAACATTAACGTGTCACTATATGTGAGACAATCACTCAATATCCTATTCCCCATCTGACAAGTGTCATTTTTAATTACACCGACACTAACAAAGAAAATCCAGTGTTCATTATGTTCCTCACTAGTATCTTATTTATACCATCTATGTACACATAAATTTGTGTCACTTATAATTTATACTCAAAGCTGCTTGGTAGATCAAATTAACCCAATGATAGTAAATGAAATTATCTGATCTCTTTGGTTCCCTGATGTGAAATGCTTATAAATCCGTATGTTAAATCTTCAAAGCAATCAGAAGCTCTTCTTCTCTCATCTTCAAGTTTCTCAAATGGGTTCCTTTATTCCTCTTGCTCTACCCTCCCCACCTCCTGCAAAGCAGTTAGCAGTCTAACTATAAATAACTGTTTGTGTTTAGAGGGAGACTGCTAGTTAGATCTGTCAGAAATCCTTACTTGAATCAAGGAGCTCTTTTGCACTATGAATAATCAATTCTAATTATGTTTTTTGGTGCAGATACTAATTTATAACATTGTCTGAAAGCCTTGTAGAGGGCCACACCACAGACTTAACAGTATACTTAAGAGTTAATTTGAGGAGACTAATCTGGAAATTACAAAGGCCAGCAATAATAAAGAAAAAGGAATCACAAACACAAAGTCTGAAAACAACTGACAGGTTCAGGACTTATGTAGATGGTATGGTCAATAAAGGCCAACAGGATAAGAAAAGTTTTTGTCTTCCTCTTTATCACTGGATTCTAGATGAAGAATTAAAATTAAAAAGCAAATCTTGATCCATTATATTATCTATATTAGATTACTTCATATGAATAGTTGAGCATTTAAAAAAGGTAACAGTTGACCAGGCATAGTGACTCACAGCTGTAATCCCAGCACTCTGGGAGGCCGAGGCAGTACTTGACATCAGGAGCTCGAGACCAGCCTGGCCAACACGGTGAAACCTGGTGTCTGCTAAATATACAAAAGTTAACTAGGCGTGGTGGCACACACCTGTAATCCCAGCTACTTGGGAGGCTGAGGCAGGAGAATCGCTTGAACCTGGGAGATGAAGGTTGCAGAGAGCTGAGCTCATGCCACTGCACTCCAGCCTGGGCAACAGAGAGAGACTCCTGTCTCAAAAAGAAAAAAATAGTAACCATTTTCTTCTAAAGACAAAACTGAACACGCCTGATTTACATCTCTATATTCTCTGCTTTACTCTTCTCTACCTTTAGAACTGTTGGAGAGAAAACTTCAAAAGGGAAACAGGGGCTGTGCAGCTTCACATGCAGAACAGGAAATAAGACCTGAACAACATGCATATATTACAAGCGCTCATAAGCTGCCCAAGCTATAGCAAACACTGGCCTAGGAGACTCACTTTCAAAAGCTGGCACATATGCACACTCACACACTTGGGGTACAGCTGCCAGAACCCAGCTCTTCATTGTATTCTCTGAAGTCCCCAAGTTAAAAGCAGTCTTTAGAGGTAGAGATAGGGCCTTTCCTTAATTATGGTCACGAAATTGAGTAATAAACACATGAATTCAGAATGTGAAATGGTTATATCTTTTTCTCAATTAATCAAAGAACTAAAACAAAGTATTATAAACACACATTTTACTTATTCACAGGCACTAGTCTCATGCCTAAGGTGGCATTAAGGATTTATAATGAATAGAAGGGAAACAGATGGCATTTTCTGCTATATTCAACAGAAGATGACTTCTGCCTGGATAGGTTTGAAGGGAATTCAGTACACAATGAACTATGACAGGCAAAGGAGGCCTTAAACTAAGTTTTGTACAATGCAGTCAACTGATACTGTATGTGAGATTTTCCTTCCAAATATGTTTTCAATAAGAGTAACACTTGTCATCTGGATGTAACTTTACAATTTACCAAGCACTTTCATGCAAACATTTTGTCTCACTTGAACTCACAACGATCCAATGATGAGCAGAGAGCAGAGTCCAACACTTTCATTTTAAAGATGAAATAACTCAAGCATGAGACATTGGTTAACTGCCCAAAGCCAAAGAGCTAGCAAGCAATGCAGACAATTTTGCAGGGTAAGGCATAAAGGAGGGAGAGAAGCTTTCAGACAACAGAGAGCTATGGTCCCTGACAGATCTAGAAATATATATAAAATGGAAACAATAATATCATTCTTTTTCATGTTTATACCTTAAAAGGCAAATGAAAATATTCTTATTCAGTAATCAACTGCCACCCACCCACCAATTCCTTTAATCCGGTGGGCTTATTCCACTGTGGCAAGTGGCATGAGCTGCTGTGTCTTCCCAGAGTAGAAGTTTAGCAACAAGAGAATGGGTCTGAGGAATTAATTCCAAATGATCTGTAGCCATCCTGATTTTCTGTGACTCTGGTCCTTGCTTATCACAGTTTTGGGCAGGATTACTTCTAGAATGAACAAAATCTTCCTTGGAAAATCTGAACGAGGAATAAATGGGAAGTCCCAGGAAAGCTATTAAAATTACCTCTCTCCATCATTCCTGCCCAAAGATACCTTCAGTACTAAGACTGCTCCATCTAAGTACAAACTCTCATTGCCTTCCTTGCACAACTGTCTCAGGAGTCTCTAAGGTTGCCTTCTGGGACTTGGGCTCACTTCAGAAGAGTATGTATCCTAGCAGTATGTATTTATCCTAGCAGTCAAGTAGAGAGCCCTCTTATTGAATACATATGGTCAAATTCTACAGAAGAATAATTCAGGTAATATAATCAGTTTCTTCATTCTTAAATGAATGGATATGCATACATACCAATATACATTCATTTCCTTAAAATAAATAGACATTTGTCATTACATGAGCTTTCTGCACATTAGATGTGGTTTTTGCTTCAGAATTATATTCTTAACCAGTCACAACTTCTGCTTTAATATTCCTTTAATATCATTCGATTATAAAATTATCTTTTTTTTTTTTTGAGACAGAGACTCACGCTGTTGCCCAGGCTGGAGTGCAGTGGTGCGATCTTGGCTCACTGCAATCTCCACATCCCAGGTTCAAGTGATTCTCCTGCCTCAGTTTCCTGAGTAGACGGGACTACAGGTGCATGCCACCACACCTGGCTAATTTTTTTGCATTTTTAGTAGAGATGGGGTTTCACCAAAATTATTGAAATTTTCATTACATATGCTTTCCAAATTTTCACTTCATTCCTGAATTTGGCCCTTATTTGAAGATGATTCATACTTTTCAAAGGATGGTATATCTCATTTAAAAGTCTTAACAAACCATTTGAAGTGTTTTTATCAACAGTATGGGTTCCATATTTTAGATGAGGAAACAGAAGCCGAAAGAGGAAACATGTTTTAACCAAGATTATACAGCCAATCTATGACAAAGCTTGCCTTGGAACCTAGATTCTATTTATTCTTAGTCAAGTATCAAATTGTAAAAACATAAGAGATAGGAGTGTTCCTTAATAGTCTTCCAAACCACATGCAAGAAAAAGTAAAAGATAGCTGTCCATCAGTTTAAACATGAAGCACTGCTATGCCAAAATCCACCCTGGGATGACTGTCAATTAGCTCTCCACAAATATCAACAAACAGAACTGAGAAAGGCAAACCTCATTAGGGGCCAAAACTACATTAAATAAGAAGGTGACTAGACATTTTTCTGAAGTGAGAAAATGACATAAGAGTTCATTAGTTTAATTTTTTAAAATGAGGCCTGTACTAAAGACAATTTCATATAATGTTTAAAAAGCAAATAACCTTCACAATTCAGAATACATTTCTGTCATGCCTGTTTCAAATATAAACATCAAGCTGCTAAATAATCCTGAACAGAATGGGTTAGCTGCAGATGGTTTGAAGATCTTGTACTTCAGCTTCATCTGTATGAGAATAATTGTTTTTATCCTTTCTACCTCTTTCACAGTGATGAAAAGCAAATTTGATGATACAGGTGAGAATGCTTTGAAATTTATACCACCATGAAGCTGATTTCTGACTCATTTTAACAGTTAAAGTAAGTTCCAATCTGTTTTAAACTAGCCACAGGCATATATATAGCAAGCTTAAAGATTTTTATTAGGTTCAAACCTGTAATATTACTTATCTCACATTCTAACAAGTTAGTTTATTTAAAAAACTAATAAAATACGGTGGCTCAAGCCTGTAATCCCAGCACTTTGGGAGGCCGAGGCGGGTGGATCACGAGGTCGAGAGATCGAGACCATTCTGGTCAACATGGTGAAACCCCGTCTCTACTAAAAATACAAAAAATTAGCTGGGCATGGTGGCACGTGCCTGTAATCCCAGCTACTCAGGAGGCTGAGGCAGGAGAATTGCCTGAACCCAGGAGGTGGAGGTTGCGGTGAGCCGAGATCGCGCCATTGCACTCCAGCCTGGGTAACAAGCGCGAAACTCCGTCTCAAAAAAAAAAAAAAAAAAAAAAAAAACAACTAATAAAATAAATACCACTTAATTTTTAAAAGATTTCTTAGGAAAAAGGAGAAACAATTACATTACCTGAGCCAGAACCTGACGTTGTCATATCATAAATTAAGTCTTTCAATGTAGTTCCCTCTGAAATAAAAGGGCGATCTAATGAAGGATCCTCTTCATTAGGCACTCGATGGTGAATGACTGTGCGGTTGTGGCAGATATAGACCATCAACATGAGTGAGATGCAGACGAAGCACACCGGTCCAGCAATGACAGCTGCCAGTTCCACGGGACCAAGGCCAGGTGATGGCTTCACTGAAAAAGGGCCTCGAGTGAAACAAACATCAACAACAACAAAAACACTGTAGGTGGCAACCCCCATTTTCCTAATCCTACACAATTCCTGCAGCTGGCCACCGCCACCACGTAGCCGAAGAGCCTCATTACAACAGCTTATAGGGCTCAAACCCAGAACAAGTGAATCATTCAGTCTTCTCCCAGTAGGCCTCCTTTTATGAACACCAGCTCTGTCAGTACCCACTTTCTCTTCCTGTATTCTTCAGCCATCATCACAAGGTCAGCTGCCACCAATATTATAGGACCTTCCCCATTTATCACATCAGGTTACTAATACCAATAACCTGTAACAATACCCATTAACATCTCCTTAATAATCATCTTGTTTTTTAAAAGTATGTTTGGCTTGTCTTCTTGTTCTAAGGCAGTACATACCCATAGCAGGGGGAAAAAAACCTGAACAACAACAAAAAAATCAAAAACAAAAAACCCAAAACACATACATCTTCATCACTCCCAAGCAACTCACATTCATCACTCCCAAACAACTCACATTTTAGTATATATCTCTAATTTTTTTTTTTTTTTTTTTTTTTTGAGATGGAGTTTCACTCTTGTTGCCCAGGCTACAGTGCAGTGGCGCGATCTCAGCTCATTGCAATCTCCGCCTCCCAGGTTCAAGGGATTCTCTTGCCTAAGTAGCTGGGACTACAGTCTTGCACCACCACACCTGGCTAATTTTTGTATCTTGGTAGAGGATGGGGTTTCACCATGTTGGTCAGGCTAGTCTCAAACTCCTGACCTCAAGTGACCCACCCTGGCCTCCCAAAGTGCTGAGATACAGGCATGAGCCACTGTGCCCAGCCCATTTCTCCACCAATTTTTTAAAAGGCAAAACATATCCTTTTTTTTTTTTTTAACAGAGTTTTCATATATATATAATTTTAAACTCCTGGACTTTTAAGGCCAAATCATTTTCTTGTAACTTCTACTAATAATTAAGATTCTTCTGGTTGCTTCAGAACATTACAATTATTTTGACATTCATCCTGAGCCTTACTGGTTTACTGCTTACCACCACTTCATTCATATCACATCTTTCCCATTCTCGAGATCTTTAGTAGATTAATCCCTTATCACACAGAATCCTATTTCTAGCAATTTCTTTCAGGAAGAGTCTATGGGTCCTTGTACACTGAACTTAGTTGTGGCAAGAAGGCTGTTGCCTTTCTATATGAAAAGTCTCGGCCTATTTCAAGAATTTTGGGTGACAGCAAGAATATTCCATTTGCCCTCTGATATTTAAGCAGAAAATGTGAACCTTTTTTTTTTTTTTGCCTTTTATAGGTAACCAATGTTTATGTGTGTTAAATGCTTACATAATTCTTTTATTCTTGAAATTGATAATTTTTATTATATGTGTTTGGATTAATATTTTTCACTAATTCTGTGCGGTATTCTGTCTTCTCTCTGATATCATGCCTTCTAGAATTCTGATAATAAGCATATTGGAGAGTCTAAATCTGTTCCCTATAACTCTTAATATGCTCACCAACTGTCTTTTCTCTGAATTGTAACACAATTTCTTAAGCTTGTCCTAAACTTGACTATAAAATTATAGCATCCAGTCTGTTGTTCACTCTCAATAATGCATTTTTTAAAACATTCATCAGTTGGACTTTTCCTCTGAAAGCAACCTTTAACAACTGTGAAATGTTCTCATTTCACAGTCAATAACTGAAAATAGACCTTAAACTGTTTAAAACTTCTTTCCTATCATGTGGTAAGCCTAGCTCTTAGGATGACATCTAATCTATGTAGTGCAGACTACTTCTTTTGAACTCCTAACTTTTCATTGGTAATTTTTTGCTGTTTGCCTATCCTAGAGCTGGAAATGAGAAGTGAATATATGTTCATTAGAAACATAAGAAATTAAGTGACTTCTTCACAAGGTTTTGCAAATCTCTACTCAGATATTTTGAGCTCAAATGATGGAAATGGGAAATTCTGAAATTATCCTTTTCTTTGCCACGTTATAACTCCAGATGCCTTCATCAAAGTCACAAAGACATTTCAGTCCGACCAGCCCTTACCACAGGGAGCTGCATTATCATGCTGAACAGGTGGAGGGCTGCCTCCCTTCTGAAACCAGGAGGACTGACCTTTTCCTTCTGTGCTACAGCAATGCTTCCTCTTTTAATCAGCACAAGGCCTAGACCAACTGTGTCTGCTCCTCTGAGAACTGAAGCCAGGTGCTTCCTAAAAGGGAACTGAGAGTTTGCCCCATACCCCAACTTTCCCCTAGTCCCTCATCTAAGTTATTGGGTAGATTTTTCAATGACTAATCTTTCTTATATGACTAGTCAATTCTTCACTAGTCTGGTGTCATCTGTACTGTAAACTGCTGAAGTTCCTCAAAAGTGTTGGCATGTGGGTAGCATTCTACCATTAATTCTACTAGCATTAATATAGGTTGGCCTCATTTTTACATTCCTTTGGGGTCCGGGGAAAGTGGTAAGAGTGATACACATCTGCTCAGACTTTCATCTTAAACCAGAATCTTGAAACTAAGAAGTTTATGAAGCTTTCAAACTGTTGGTTCTGCCAGGAAATTTTATTTGTGTCATTTTAGAAGAGAAGGAGTTTCTCCATGTTGGCCAGGCTGGTCTTGAGCTTCTGGCCTCAAGTCATCTGCCCGGCTCAACCTCCCAAAGTGCTGGGATTACAGGTGTGAGCCACTGCACCCAGCCCTAGGAAATTTTAAATGTAAACTACAGGTGAAGGAACAAAAATCTAGAAATCATGTATAATTAATTTATGCATAAAGATAAAATAAGCTGAAATTACAAAATAAAAGCATCTAGACTGTTTAGCGCTGCTCTGAATCCCCAGTCATTAAACTGCTGTTGATTGCTTTAAAAGACAGGAGTATTACATAAGGAAGAAGAAATCCACTCTGAGAAGAAAGTAGAGACAATCTAAGATGTTGTGAACTTTGTCAGAATTTGCTTTTATCTATCCTTTTAGGTATAACGGACCTCAGAGGAAGTCCACCTTGGAACCACCTTCTTAAACAACACATATCCAGGAGGCAGGATCTTGGCTACTCTTGTAAGTCTATAATAATGGACAAGTCACTTCTTTCCTCTTCTTGCCTCTAAACTGAACAAGTTGGATTAGACAATTTCTACGATCCTTTCTAGTTCTAAAATCACAGAGTATGAAGAGTTTTTCTTGTAATAGCTAAGCAAAAAATTTTATACAACTTACCAGTAGTTGGAAGTTCTATTTTATTGCAATGGTCCTGATTGCAGCAATATGTTGTAGTCACAGACCCAGTTTTGGAAGAGGGTGCACATACAAATGGCCTATCTCGAGGAATTAAGTCAGTTTCAGCTATACACATGGTGTTGTGTATAACTTTGTCTGTGGTCTCTGTGACAGAGACAAAGCAGAGCCCATCTGTCACACAAGTAAAATTGTCTTTTGTACAGAGGTGGCAGAAACACTGTAATGCTGGAAAAGAGAACGATTCTATTAGAAAAAAACTCAAAGTTAACAGTTTGAAATTATCGAATATTCACTCTAATAATACATTCTTGATCTTATCACAAAATTTATATGCACTGTTCAAAAAAACAACTATTTGTTGCTCTTAGAAATTTTAAATTCTATTAAGAACCACATACATGTAGAAGCCTGAAATGTAGTAACACTTGGACTCAGGTTTCCTCCTAAAATTTTTTGCTTCCAAGTATAGGAAAATTTTGTTACATGCAATTTCATCAAAGCAAGGCAAGCATTTGCCTTCCCATTAGAAACAAAGTACATCTAAATTTGTAAGGTTATATATATATTTTTAAGCCAGCCCCAAACTAAGCATTCACATACCCCTCCTTTGAGGAGAAATGCATGAAAACACTACCATCCATTAACTGTAGGCTAATGCCATTTCAGTTGGTTTCTGGGTAATGGAGTAATGGAAACAGATTTGTACTGAATCAGACACTCTCTATTCTCCTTGGTGCAAACCCTAAAAAAGACATGTATATTCTGGCCAGAACTGAGGCATTCTCTTAGTGAAGCCAGGCAGACTATACCAGTAACAATATATAAATGCTCCAAGCACATAGGCAACCTAACTACAGAAGCGACTGGCGGCAAAACACTAGCTTCATACCCACTTATATCTACTTGATCTTTATGGCTTAACCCCAGGAGTCACCTCTTTAGGGAAGCCTTATAAACATCACCAACACCTTCCCATACAGCCAGATACACACATCTTCAACCATGCTCTCTGATGAAATGCTAAAACACACACTGCTTACCAGAATTGCTAGTTTTGTTTTTCTCTCTCCTATGAAACTGTAAACTCCATGAGGCCAGATACCTGTATTAGTCATTTCTGTGTATCTGCCATCTAACACCATGCCTGATACATGGCAGCATCCAAGAAATACTTGTTGAATCGCAATGATAGAACGGGTACATAATTTCACCATGGTCTCATGAAATTACAAAGCAAAGACAGTCTTAAATCCAAATGTTCCAATTACTTGTTGCCAAGAGGAAAAAAAAAAAAAAGGAGTCTCGGTATGTGGAATGGCCATCTATGAGGAGAGCAGGGAGGTCCACTGTATCTAAAAAAGGAGTGGCTAGGTAGACAGAGGCAGGATAGAGAAAGCTAACTCCCCGAACAGCTAACTTGCTGTACAAGAAAGGGTTAACTCAGCAGGACTGAGTTGCTCAAAGCCTGCACATTCCCAAGAAAGACCTGTGTCTTTAAAACTGGCTTTGGCTGGCTCCTGGTAGAGGAGCTCTAAACTTTTGGAATATTCTCCCTGACAAGAATATTTCTATATGCCTGAGGCCTTGGGTCACATGGTACCAATTTTGCCAGATAGCTTATTCTAACAATGTTACAGAGAACACCTATTACTGCTGGGGGGCCGGGTGGGGAAAGTCTGAGGGGCTGAAGTCTGTCACGCAGGTGCTGCAAGCCTAAGCGACTGACCAACAATAAAAACCCTGGACACCAAGGCTCAAGTGAGCTTCCCTGGTTCACAACTTTGTGCATGTTGTCACATGTTTTTGAGAGAATTAAGGCCATCTATGCTATTCTACTGGAATGGGACACCTGGAAACGTGTGCCTGATTTCTCCTAGACTTCACTCCAGGTGCCTTTTCCTTTTGCTGATGTTAATCTGTCTGGTTTTGCTATAATAAACTGTAACAACGACTATAACAGCTTTTCTGAGTCCTGTGAGTCTTTCCAGCAAGTCTGAGGGTGGCCCTGGAGACTCCCAACTCACGTGCTAAACTCAAATTCAGGAATGTCAGGTTCTCCTCAAGTAGTTGTTTTTTGGTTGCTGCTTAATTCACACACTTGTCTATTATCTTTACAGACCAGTAACGTTTTACCTTAATCATTATTAAAAATGCTTTATTCATAAACAGGTCAGGTATTTGCTTCCTAAGTACGAAAGAAACAGAAGAAAATTACAAGAGACACAATCATAATATATTTAAAAACTGCTAAAAGAGATAGTAATTATTCATCACAATGTGTGATGATGATGGCGATCTGGGTATAATTTCCTAAGGAGGAATTCTGAACCAGGAATTCATGGACTGGCTTCAAAGGTACATGAATTTCATAAAACTATAAGCCTACTGTTATATGTATTTGCATTTTCACGGAAAAGCTTTCAAAATAACTCACAAAGGAGTCTGTGACCCACAAAGCATTAAACTATCACCATAGGAGACTGTCATAATTCTCTCCTAAATCCTCTTTACTCATGATTAGTCTTTCAACCCATGTTTTCTAAGCATTACTTTTATCAGTTCCTCTACCAAAAGCTTAGTATACAAAGACTAATAACTAATGGTCACAGCCCTTGAAGAGCTCCAAAGACAAGTGAAGCAGAACACTATAATACAATGTCGCAACCACTACACATAAAAAATACTGCCATGAATACTCTCCCAGTTCTTGGATCACCAGGGCTCCCCTATGTTTATGAAATAAGGGCTAAACACCTGGCCTAACAAGACTTGTAGTTTGGGGTTCCAATTTACTTCTCACATGACAAACGCTATTTTAGGGCCACACACCTCTCACCATTATCATAATCGTGTCTTTCATAACCTTGGTCTTTACATATACCATCTCTCTGTCTAGTTTAAACCTATCTTCTTATCTGACTCATCCTTTAAGACCCTATTCCAATAGGATCTTTTCCATGATGTGCTCTAAACCTCACCCTTACCTTCACAACAATTGGTAGCTCCTTTCAATATGCTCCATAGCGCTTTTTGCATACCTTTAGGACAGTGAAAATCAATCTATTTATAGTTTGCTGTTAAAGTGTCTTTCATTGCCTTAGGAAGGGCCAAGCCTGTTTTGTTTATCACATCTCTGAATTCTGGTTCCTCAGACAGTGATCAGAAAAATATTTGCTAAAACAATGTTTCCGAAATATATTGGGAGATAAAAGGATGTATAAGTTGTATACAAGTTTTAAACAAATATTTTCATTTCAAAGATAATCTAAAAACAAGGATAAATATTCAAGATCATGAGTAGCCACTATCTAAACACTGGCACTAGGCTTTCACTGCTGCTTCTTCAGCTGTGTGAAGATCTCCTTCAGGTCAAATGTCCTTGTGGCACACTACACACAGCGTTAAGTTTCATGGTCATTCTAAAAGAAAGAGTAAAAAATAAAAGGAACTCAAATCATCAGAGCATATGGCAATACAGGCATGGCATGCTTATTCAAAAGCCAATAGCCTAACAGCCAATATCATATGTGCACTTTATTATATGCAAGTGTTATATGGGTCCTATATGTGTAGTAAAATCTGCAAATATTTGTTAGCAGTAAATGTAATTGTAGGTATGCAATGATGTTTTTCCATTTCTCATTTCCAGCAATAACTGGTTTAGAAAATCAATTTAATGAAGATTTCAATAATGTCATAATATTAACCGTATCTTCCAATAAATAAAACAGCTGACATCTCTGTAAAACATATAAGCCTGTATTTGAGGAATGCTTGCTGGCAAGTGTTTTGGTTAGGTATGATGTCTCATTCTGAACTTACCAATAAAGCTTTGAAGTCATTAATACTCTCCTGCATAATATTACCAATGAGAAGAGGCACTGCTCACAGCTTTTATTATTTTAGTTAAAATACAGAAACAGATTTAAAATGGAATTAGACCTAAAGTTACTTTTTTCTACTGTGAAACCTAAACATCATCTGTCACACTGAATAACTATATTCATTTAAATTTTGTTTTTTTGGTAGTTGCCTTTGTATTTAATTTACAGATTTGGTTTATAGTGGTGCATGAGCCAAGAAGGGTTTTATATCTAGTTTCATGTCTACAGAATTTAAGTAACATTATGAAAAATACATAGCAAAAATACATTCTGTACTTCTTTCAAGGAGGTCATTACATTATGGTAAACCTGAAAAAGTCAGTGCTAAAGGGTTTCTCTTAACTACTCTTTCAATAAGAAAAAGAGGTCGCTAGACAAATAAAAACATCTAGATAACACAAAGCTTAACTGGGCAAAGATTTCTCCCTCCAGAGAATTAAAAAATTCGATTTCTCCACTTGAAATCAGTCTTGTTTGACTACAGACTGCTGTTACATGATACGGCAAAATCATTTAGGGAAAAACTAAAACAGAAATTTAAACTTTTCCATGAACATATGGGTTTTAATTGCCATTTTCTTAACAATTTCAAATTTATTTTATTAATAGAGAGATTTGGCCCCTGGTTACCCACCCCTTTTATTCAATTAGGTTTTTAATTTTTAAATGCACATACAGGGCAAAATTTCAATCTAAAAAAGGAATACAATGACATCTCCTTCCCATTAGCCCAAAGCCCAAGTTCTCCTTACTCCACAACTCCAGCCCATCACTTTAACTCTTTCATTTGATTCTGCAATTACTCACTAAGCATCTCTATACGCCAGGTACAGTATGGGCTATGAGGTTTAGGGATAAATAAGACAAGGTATTTGCACTTGAGTAGTTCACTAGGGTGGAAGAGAAAGGCATTAAACAGATAATTAAAATACTGAGTCCTGAGGAGAATGATCAAAGTGTTTCTACTCTGCTGAGGTAGAAGAGATTATCAAGAAAAGCTTCGGCAGCATTCAAGTCAGAACTTGGAGAATATGTATAATTTGCTAGATAGATGAAGGTGAGAAAGCTTTCCTGACTGGGTTTTCTTTCTCAATGGCAGGACTTCATCCTTAGAGGCTAGCATACCAAGTAAGATGATCAAATTTAAATTGTTCAAGAGGCTAACCACCATGTTTCATCAGGAAAATGAACATGATACCTTTCTGACCTATTTCATCACCTGACTGAACTAATCAAATGAGAAACTGTACATTAACACATTTGGAAACTAACATTAATGATTAAACACACAGAATCATCCCATATGATAAATGGCATTGTTCCAATGTGATTTTTATTTGTAGGCCACCAAAGGTAAACTTCTTCCCAAAAGTAGTGACAAAATTCCACTGTAGAATCCCAGATTAACAGAACCACATGAAACTTTGAATATCATCTAGGTAATTCAGTTCTGTCATTTTATTAATGAAGAAACCAAAACTTAAGAAAACTAAAACGATTAAAAAAGAAAAGAAAACCAAAATGATTTATACCAATATCCTACCCAGATTACAAGGTGGATGTGAATGCCCACTATATTATCATCACCACCCCATGAGTAAAATCTATGCAACTATTTGCTGTACTGCTATCCACATGCTAAGTAACCCTAAACTTTAGACTCCCAGGTGGACCTGATTGGTTTAGACTCCTACAGTTGACTCTTCCACTTGATAACAAAAATAAGAACCAAATCCCCTGTTATATACCTTTCTACTACACTGTCCAACTTTGTTTCCATGCCCCAATCTCTAATAGTGGGCACAGCTTTCTTACTTTTGAGATGCACATTTCTCTAAGCTTTACATTTCTAAAATCTGGATACAATTTACAATCAAAGTAAAAATACTGAAAGGTTAAGACACGATGAGTTGCCATAACCTATGCATGTGCAAACTTGGCTATACAAAGAAGGTATTACAAGTTGTGTATCCCTCGTGCAAAATGCTCAGGACCAAAACTGTTTTGGATTTGGGATTTTTTTTCACATTTTGGAATATCTGTATTGAGACATCTTGGGAATGGGACCAAGTCTAAATATAAAATTCACTCATGTTTCATATATGCTTTACATACACAGCCTGAAGGTAATTTAATATTTTAAATAATTTTGAGCATGAAACAAAGTTTGTATTAAAGTACTTATGTGCAGAATTTTCCACTTGTGGCAGAATTTTGGATTGGGGTGTTTGACTTGTATTAGTTTCACCATTACTTTAATTATTTGCCTTGGTAGCTCCCTTGCAACTAGACTTTAACTTAGGTTGAATAAGGATTTCAGTATGATTCAGCACTAAAAGGAAAAGCTACTGTGTACACATAAAATTATATCAGACCCATGCCAGGAAATACAATTACTAGCAGTGAAATTTCTAAACATTGCAGAATAAATCAGAATTTTCAAAGTGTGCAGATATTAGTATGTGACATTTAGTACATCAAAGGAAGTGACGTGAGGAAAAAGAGACAACAGGACCCTTGGGATTATTATTCACAGAATTATAGTTATCAGGCTAACAGCTCTCAGGGTAACACATCCCAAGCTGAGATCTTGGCTCTTGGTCCCAATATAAAGGATTTCCTTGGTTGCCTCATTTCAATCTGTCTCGAGGTCACACAGGAAAGTACTATTACTTCTACCTAATGCCAGGGATACCCAGGGTTAATTCACAAGCCCGTATGTCTTGCTAGAAAAGCTGAGAGGTAGACAGCTGTGCATAGTACTAATATATGGAGCAAACATTTCTATCACCCTTGTGAAAGAAATAAAAATTGTCTTCCTGGGCTTCGTGTGTCATCATCTATACAACCTACCCATACTATTTTTATGCATATGCTTGAACACTCTTTCCTTTTTCAGCCCTCATTATTGGCCCCCTCCATTCTTCCATTATACATCTTCCTTGAATTCAGAACTCGACTGAAATCTCTCTTTGAAATTCACTAGCAATGCCCTTCTGGTCAAATTCAATCGTGTTTTCAAAATGTTTCAGGATATAAGACAGAATGTCACCCTGTATTAGTTTACATGACACTACACTTCCCAACATACTTTGCACTTGGCCTTTTACCTGTGCTCCAAATTTGTATTTTAACTGAATCCAGGGAACACTCTGCTTGGCTTACTTATCTACACAAAGTCAAGCTGAGTGTTTAAAATCCAGTCTTTTCACCACTCTGACTTTGCTGGTGATGACCCTTATTTTCCTCATCCTGCCCATTACAGCGCAACTATGCTTTTCTTTGCAGTGAGAGTATTTCCAAATATTACAAACATGTACCAACAGGCAAATAAATGGCATTGTTTTTGATAAATTGTTTTTTGATAAAAGACCTAACACACACAATGTCCTTTATTCAGTTTGCTTCTCTACAGCTGAAAGCAGATCACACCACTGCTGGCAAAGGTGAAGGCAAAAGTTAGAAGTTACTTTAAAAATCCTTTCAGGGACTAATATCAGCCCTTTTTTGTCATCTAACCTATTCCTCTACCCCAGTTCTTCTGAGTAATCTGCCTTCCCTCTTTTCTGCATTCTCAACGCCATGCCCCCTCTTCAAGGAGATGTGTCCCCTCTTCTCCCTCATCCACCTCTGAAGTAAAGCATACTATATAGAGTCTCCTCTTTCTTGTGTTAAATGTGTTACTTATGTTTGTATACATGGCTAAAACCCTGACGTCCAACTCCCTCCAGACTACTATCCTAGGTTTTGTTCCTCAAAATACTCAGTTATTTTCAATTCAACCCTCTTGGGCTACCCTGCAGCAGTAATATCAAAGTGAGCTTGTCAAAATAGATGACACCATAAAATGTACACAAAATTTTCCTCTATTCCAGGTAATATTTCACCCCTGAATTTAGGGCATCAGAATAAACATCTGTTTTTTTCCAGATAAATTCCATTTACTTCTGTCACTTTTTTTTTTTTTTTTTTTAATTTTTTTTGAGATGGAGTTTTGCTCTTGTTGCCCCAGCTGCAGTGCAATGGTGGGATCTCAACTCACCACAACCTCCTCCTCCCAGGTTCAAGCAATTCTCCTGCCTCAGCATCTGGAGTAGCTGGGATTACAGGTGCATGCCACCATGCCCAGCTAATTTTTTGTACTTTTAATAGAGACGGGGTTTCTCCATGTTGGTCAGGCTGGTCTCAAACTCCCGACCTCAGGTGATCTGCCCGCCTCAGCCTCCCAAAGTGCTGGGATTACAGGCGTGAGCCACTGTGCCCATCCTACTTCTGCTACTTTTAAAGAATTTAAGATGTTTCGTTTATCATTTAACCCACATCACATCTTAAAAGAACAAGGCACTCCCAAATTCACAAGCACTTGTTTTTCCACATTATCTTCATTTTCCAGTCTCCTAGTCTCTATGGAATTAGCCGATATAATGTTAACTTATATCAGAGAAAACACACTAAGAATAGGCTGCCCAAATGGCAAGATGGGATTTAACAGGGCAACTAATACAAAGGCTTTCATTTAGATTCAAAATAAATCACACAAGTACAGCATAAAGATCTGCTTAGAGGATCTGAGGAGTTTAACAACACATTTTAAAAGAATCAGAGCCTTTAAAAAGTATCTTTTAATCCATTAATTCTACTAAGAGTTTTGTCTAAAGACACAATAGGTGAGAGCAAAAATCTAAGCTCACAGATGCTCATTACAGTATTTTATGACTGAAAACAACCTATGTGAATGACAACAGAATGACAGAATGAATCCTGATACAATCATAAATGGAAGACTATAGCCATTAAAACTGGCATTTTAGAAGCATGTTTAAGGACAAGGAAATGGTCCTACACTAAATGGCAGGAAGTAAAGCTGTATAGTGTGATTACAATTACAGTCCTGTCAAGTGACCTTGTTTTTTTTCCACTTTAATGAGTTAAGGGGATATTTTAATATACAGAGCAGATGTGTATACTTTACCTTATCCCAGGCCCTGAAAAGAAATGGAGAAACTTCTATGTCTAATGGTAAGTGCTAAAACAATAACCAAATTTCTTATTTCCCCTCCATCTAAGCATGCTTTTACAGTTTCTTTTTAGATTTTAATTTGACTAGTGGGTAGGCATTACAAGGATATGGTAGTTAAGTTGATGGAACTCAGAGACAAAAAGACTTAAGTTCAAATCCTATCTTTGCTAGTCAGGCACTGAGTAAACCTGAGGAAGTCACTTAACTTATTTGAACCTAAATTTCTTCAGCTTTCTAAATTTATAACATACTAACAGTACCATCTCAGAAGGTTTGAGAATTAATGAGATAGCATAAATATAATACTCAGGACAGTGCCCAGTACATAATAAAATGCTCAAAAATTAGTTTATGCACTTTTTCAACAAGTATTTCTTTAGCCAGTCCCTGCTCTAGATGCTAGACAGAGAATCAGAGCTAATGTTGAGATGGCTCTAGGAGGCAATACTGACACAGAACACAGTATAAACCACATGCACATAAAACAGCAAATGTTCATGGTATGTATCATCTCTTTCTCCTTCATAAATATTCATACAGTTTTTAACAATATGACTGAACAGACCTGGCTCAAGAACTTCACTGTAGTAGCATTAGGCACATACAGAAAGTATATTTTCAGTTTCAACCCAAATTAACAGTGTAGGGACATATCCAGTGTGTTTATGTAATATCTCTAACTAATAAATAAGTTAATAATTAATTAGCCATAAAATATTCATGCTGGAAGGAATGCGAACAGAAATATAAGATCCCAGCCCCTTTACAGATGAAGAAACAGAAATGTCCTAACACTTACTTCAACATAATCTAGATTTATTCCAAAAGCACACAAAGGAAAGAAAGGATTACTTGATAATCCAGTGATTTCCACCCCTACTCCCCACAAACCCCGACATAGAACAAAATGAAAAATTCAACTTTTCCCTTTGGAAAGCATGAGTGGCTGTAGGAGACACTGGCTTGGCTGCAATAAGGTGTAATGATGAACGTAAATGAAAGTGGCAATCATCCTGAGCTAGAGGAACGACGTACAAAACAGAACTGTGGTAGAGAAGGAACTGCGGTAAGAGAAGGAAGTGGTTACCACTCCCAGCTGCCACTGACTCAGGGCAGAGGGGAGCAATCCTGGGCCAGCAAACAGCAAAAGATCTGTTGTAGCCACAGCTGAAGAAATGAACCGATGGTGCTGTGCAGTTAGTAATTTTAGAAGCAGAAAGCAGGGCCTGAACACCTTTTCTCAGAACAGAACAGTGTATGTAACCTGTATAGGAAGAAAGAAAAAACCCTTAGGAGGACAGAGATAATTAGGATATCTCTGCACTCAAGTTCACAAGGTAGAAAACACGCCACTGATAAATGATGCAAAGTGCACAGATCAGAGGACAGAGAAGGGAGATTTCTCTGAAAGACGACACCTAAACTAAGACTTAAGGAAAGCTAGTGAAGAAAGGAAAGTCATTTCAGGGAGAGGATACACGAAAACATTGTATAGAGATGCCAAAGTAAAAGTATGAGCCAGGCATGGTGGCACACGACTGTAGTCCCAGCTACTTGGAAGGCTGAGATAGGAGGATCACTTGAACCCCAGGAATTTGAGGCTGCAGTGAGCCGTGATCAGGCCACAGCACTCCAGCTTGGGCAACAGAGTGAGATCCTATCTTAAAAAAAAAAAAAAAAAGGAGTAAGAGAGTTTGGCAGTTTAGGTGACGTAAACAAAACCCAAAAAAACTGATAAAAGTTAACAGCTGTTCATGATTTTTAAAAATCTTAGTAAACAGATTTTTTTTTAAAATTTTGAAATAATCAGATTAAGGAAAAGGCATAAAGCAGGCATTATACTTGTTGCATGACTGTCAGCTTCCCCCTGAAATCACAATAAGAAAACATTATCTATCACTCCTCCTCAACATTGTATTAGAGGTCTGAGTGTAGTAAGTCAGAAATGAACAAAAGGAAGATAGACTGGAAAGAAACAGAACTATCATAACTTGCAGATGACAACTGTGTACACAGAAAATCCAAAAGTGACCTACAGATCAACAATTAGAATCAATTAGTAAATCTAGCACGGTCAATAATATAAGGTTACTCACTGTACAAAAATTAAATAAAATAAATCATTCTTAAACCAGCAACAAATAGAAAACATTTTTTAAAAATCTAAAAACTAGGAATAAACCTAACAAAAGACAGGTAAGATCTCTGCACTGAAAGCTTTAAAAATATTACTTATTGATAGAAATTACAAAGGAGATAAAATAAAATTTTAAAATGTATTTATAAGTAGAGAAAAATGACAACTTCCTAACTGGAAGATTCAACACTGTAAAGAGGTCAATATTCCATAAAGTGATCTGTAGATTCAATAAAATCAAATCAGAATCCCCACAGGGTTTTTATTCAGTGGGAACTGACAAGTTGATTCTAAAATTTATATGGAAAAACAACATCCCAGAATAACCAAAGTAATCTTTGGAAAGCCTACACTACTAGATATTAAGACTCCTAACATTATAATAATTAAGACATATGGTAATGGCACAAGGACAAATAGGCAAACAGAATAGAGATTCCAGAGAAACAGACCCTCACATGTACACAACCTCTTGATTTATGATGAAGGTGATACTATTGTACACTGGGGGAAAGAAGGTATTAACAATAAATGGTTCTGAGTCAACTGGATATGCATATTTTAAAAATAATAAAGATCTCATACCATAATAACCAACTCTAGATGGACTATAAGGTAAAACAAACAACATTTGGGTCAGAAAGAGTAAGCAAACAGGATTCACAAAGCACTTAACCTTAAAGAAAAAAACTGAAGGCCAGGTACAGTGGCTGATGCCTGTAATCCCAGCACTTTGGGAGGCCGAGGCAGGTGGATCACCTGAGGTCAGGAGTTCAAGACCAGCCTGGCCAACATGGCAAAACCCCATCTTTACTAAAAAAAAAAAAAAAAAAAAATTAGTCAGGCATGGTAGTGGGCACCTGTAATCCCAGCTACACAGAAGGCTGAGCCCAGAGAATTGCCTGAACCCAGGAAGGTGGAGGTTGCAGTGAGCCAAGATCATACTACTGCACTCCAGCCTGGGTGACAGAGTGAGACTCTGGCTCAAAAAAAAGAGAGAAAAAAAATTGAAGCTATTCTACCATAAATACATTAAAGTTTATCAGAAAGATACCATTCTCCTTTGTCATTTTTCTATTCATGGTGCTCTTTTTAGATACTAATTTTTCTGTTCATGTTGTCCTTTTAAAATATTTATGTTTTTAAATAATAATGCATTTATAAAGACTACAGATCAAATTTTTTTTCTTAACTTTTTTTATATTCCTGTTTCTCTGTATTTACTTAGTTGCTCTTTCTCTAGCTTGATTTTCAAATTTCTTGCTCTCAAATTTTCCATTGAGTACCACTTTAGCAAAAGTCCCACTACTTTTGGCATGTAGAGCTCTTGTCCATTTAGATGGTTTATAATTGTAACTCTAACTTCTACTTTAAGGAATCACTGAGAAGAGTAATCTTAAATTTTCAAGTGGACCTATTATTTTGGCTTTAAAAAACTCGACTTCTGTCAGGACATGGTGGCTCATGCCTGTAATCCTAGCACTTTGGGAGGCTGAGGCAGATGGACCCCTTGAGTCCATCTATTTGGAGTTTGAGACCAGCTGGGCAACATGGTGAAACCCCATCTTTATAGAAAAATAAAAAAGATTAGCCAAGTGTGATGGCGGGTACCTGTAGTCCTAGCTACTTGGGTGGCTGAGGTATGAGGATCACTTAAGCCTCGGAGGCAGAGGTGAGCAGAGATCATGCCACTGCACTCCAACCTGGGTAAAAGAGAAAGACTCTGTCTCAAAAAAACAACAAAAAAAATGTTGATTTCTAATTTGAGTGTTACAAACCCCCACATCATCGATTTCTTGGAAAACTCCAGAAGTATTCTGAAAGAATGCTATTTGTGATTACAAAATTGGATGTTAAATTTTTAGGTTATATCTTGTTTTCTTAATCTATAAACAATGCTTTTATGAATTTCTTCTTGAATTTTTAATAGTTTTGGTCTTCTATATTTTAAAGCTCTTTTATTAGTTGCATAAAGATTAATGACATGTCTATGGAACAGTACCTTTTATCAATGTAAAATACATCTTTCTTCCCTTTAATGAAGTTTATCTTGTCAGGTATTAATCTTACCATATCTACCTTTACATTGTCAGATTCACCTTTTCCTCTTCCATTATTTTCAACTTTCTGCTGTCATTTTAAGTGACTCTTGGGGAAAAAAAAAAAAAAAAGATAGATTTGCAGGCCTGTGTGTGTACCAATCCAATCTAAGAATTCATTTTCAAACAGGGGAACCTAACCCCTCAGCAACGATGGACTTACAGCTACCAGGTAATTACCAACTTTTTTTTAGGTTTTATTTTTATCAAAGTTACATATGTACAGAGCTTATGGTGCCAAATAGTTCTACAAAGCTGGGCAGGGTGCCTCATGCCTGTAATCCAAACACTTTGGGAAGTAAATGTGGGAGGATCGTTTAAGCCCAGGAGTTTGAGACCAGCCTGAACAAGATGACAAAACCCTGTCTCAACAAAAAATACAAAAACACTTACAAAAATTAGCTGGGTGCGGTGGTGCATGCCTGTAGTCTCAGCCACTCAGGAGGAGTGCTTTAAGCCCAAGAGATGGAGCCTTCAGTAAGCCATTGTACCACAACACTCCAGCCAGCCTGGGCAACAGAATGAGACCCTGCCTCAAAAAAAAAAAAAAAAAAAAAAAAAAGTTCTACAACACTGTTACCATAAAAAAGTAGCAGCTCCAATATTCAACTCTTTCCATTTCCTGTTCCAGAAGCAAACACATTCTACTCTAATGAATTCTCTTGGTATCAGCTTTATATTACTCCTATCCCTATGCAAAACAAAAACTTACGGAACCTAGCCACAAGAGAGATGCACTGTTAGAAATTTTGGAGACTTGGTGAGCTACGTAAGCTTTAATGTTCTTGCCTCCCCTCATCTGAAATGTTCATTTCCTTTGTCAAACAAAATGCCAAAGCAAGCAGTTAAATTCTGGTTGCGGTCTCCCAGAAGAACACAGCTGAATTAAACCAAGCAAGGACAGAAAAGCCAGCCAAAATGAAGGCGCTTTTGTATTTTTTCTATAATATTCGTATTTTATAATATTTCTAGCCATTAAGTTTTGGACTCCCTTAGGGTATAAAGATACACATCTAGTGTTGACTGAACTCCTTTCAGGGGAATGTTTGCCCTTTGAGACTAAACTATGTGTATATGAAAACTTAAGCTTGAGATGTGTTGTAACCAAGCTAATAAGGTTTTCACATCTCAAAATCTACATGCCAAGACTTGGCATTAGGAATATGGGTTTCCAATTGCTGGTAACATTGATACGAGCATCTTGGCTCCTGAAGAAAGCCTGTAGTGGTGGGTTGGTAACTAAAAGATAAGGATCTGCCAGGCTCAGAGGCATAAGGGTCTTGATGTTATTTATCCCTTGGAAAATGAAAGATACAACACAGAAGACTATCTTACAGAATTATGAAATCTATCTACAAGTCAGTAATTACTAGGCTCTACATAATAGTTTAGAATAGTTCACAAGTGATTATACCCATTTCTTCCATGAGACTTTCCTTTTTCCCACTTAGAGAGACTATACTAAATCAGATGGAAGCACCCAATTGCTTAGGGCAACTACACTATTTCCTCAGGGACACACCATCTGTTTGCAATGCACAGCTAATTCTGAGCCTGCTGGTCACTGCAGAGTTTCCCTTAAGGCTTCTGCCTAATGCCTAAAATCCCTTAAAATTCCTCCCCCCCTTTCCCTTCTCCCATCGTATGGCAAGAGCAGGCTGGATCCTACAAAACTTAAATGATAGATGAGATCTAGCTAAAATATTTATGTGACCTTATTTTTTTTTTTTTTAAAGAATAAAGTGGAAGAAACAATTATGATCTTGGGGAGAAAGAGTATGAGAGCAGGAAGACTCAAGTTTAAATATGCATCAAAATAAGAAGGAAGAAAACAAAAGGACAAAGCACCATGGAAAGGAGGAAAGCTAAATAATGAAGAGAGAGAAAGCATCTCTTCCTGGTAATCTACATGCTGTTAATCTGCCAATGCTTTGGTGGGACTGGCAATTAGAAATTGTCTTTTCTCATTGACAAACATGACCAGACTCTGGCCCCTGGTTTGTAATTTTTTTTCCCAAATGTAAAATGAGACAAAATAACTAAAACTACTTTAACTTGTTTATTTTGATAAAATAATTATATATAATTATTGTGGAAGGAATATACAATATACAATCTTGGTGTTTTTATTTAAATCTATTGCATATTGAATAACAAAATTAAAATGTCAGTTTTTCAATTGGAGAAAGTACTCAAACCAACAACCATGTGCTGAACAAAGAGACCCAATTAGAGCACATTATAGTTGGATTTGGAAATGAATACATCAAGCAAAAAATAAAAACTCATACATACATCGTGTGCATGCGTATGAATGAAATGCCAGTTACTGCTTTTCTATCTCTGTATTTCTCTTCAAGTTTTAACTCTATCCTCCATGTTCAGTACTCCCAAATATCTACATTAGTCCTAGCTTCTCACAGAAAAAGTCACTTGTTTTTGCATTTTCCCAGGGGACCTATTTGTAATTCAATGCATATTTAAGGATCTTTTAATGTAGAAATGTAACAGGATGCCTGAACAAGGTGTCCTAGAACTATAAATACATGCTATTATGCAATCAGTGAGGTTTACACCTAAGAAATCTAGATGGAATGGTTTTCCTGAAGCAAAAGAACAAAAATAAAAAGGTTCAGTCTTGGTAGTGAGCAAGAAAACAGTGGAACCAAACTGAAGTTGAAGTAGTAGCTCAGCAACTGTGGAGAAAAAGAAGTGAATCCATACAAATCATGGAGAGTGATAAACCCTACAAATTGTTCACTTTATTTCCCAGTGGCCCATGTACAAAGACTTCTACAAAAAGTTCTGCTCAAGAACAGAGAGATGCTTGCTTTTCCCAATGAAATCAGAATGCTTCTAACCAAAGAATGCCTTCATGCTAATATATGTGTCTATCTTTTATATGAATATTAGGATTACTGTGAGGCTAGTACAGTAGGGCCACAAAGTGTGGTCTCTCTTCAAGTCATCATTCCCAATATCCATTACTCAGAAATGAGGCAGTTCTTCAAACAAGAAACCCAAGCAAAGACACTCTGGATCTTGGTGATTTGGACCTGTTTGAAGGTAAATGTCTGGCTCTGTCTTTGGTGGCAGTACTCAGATGAATTGTATCAAATGGAGACACACTAAAAGATAAGGGCATGAGAAAAACGTCTTTGTAAGCCAGACTGAATAGTTTCATGTTGCTCTCTATTCATTGTCCTCTAGCTTTTAGAAATGTTTGATTTAAATGTCCTTACAACAGCTGTTCTATTGGCACTAGGAAAAGACTAATGTGTTCAAACTTGGATCAGAGACTTAAAGTGGAGAAGAAAGATGGTGGTAGTAGCACTAAATTGAACCCTCAATATATGTTAAAGGGGAAGTCTGGGAACAAGAATCAGATTATTGCCAAATCCAGCAATAACCCCTTACCACCTGAAGAGTCTCCCTGTATTACAATCTTGGCTTTGGGGCTCCACTTTATTAAGGAAGGTGGCAGCCTCCTCATGAATTCTTGATAGGCAGTAAGATCTATGCAAATTATCAGCCTTCCTTATTTGCCCTGGTTACTAGAAAACTCAGAGCTAAGTATTGTGTTGAACTTCTAAAGCTTTCCTCAGCTAAACTCATGGATAATTGCTCTCTTTCCCTTTTTGACTTACTGAGTCCTATCTTTTGTGGTCAGTAGTCTTGGTCTTACTGAATTTGTTATTATTTCAAGCTTCCAAAATCCTTTTTTGGAAAATGACCAATCGATGAATAAACTAAATTTTCTCATACAAGGGTTACATTTTACATTTCTCATACAATACAAGAGTTATGATTTCAAGAGATACTGCTCATCTTGAAGTCATGAATCCTAGGGATATTTAGACTATATTTGGCTAAAATCGGTAAGCAAGAAAGCTTGGACTATACCCAAAAGTACAGAATTCTAGAGGAGAAACAGAGCTTAGAGATAAACAAGTCCAACCTCCCACCTAAAGCAATAAATTTCTTCTACAATTTCTGAGACAAAAGGTTATCTAGCCTCTGAATGAATAGTTCCAGTGTGACAGAGAACTTACTACCTTACAGTGTTCCATTTATGATAGTTATGGTAGATAGAAAGATCTTTCTTAAATTGAGCTGAAATCTGCCTGTCAGTCTACCAACTAATTCTAGTTCTTCATCACACAGACATGTATCTCCTCTTCCAGAAGACAGTCTTTCACTTATTTAAATATATAATTCCCATTTATTGAACACCTACTGGTGTCAGGCTATGTACTAGGTACTTTATAAATACTACTGTACACTAGTTTCACAACAATCAGGTAAATTAGGGACTATCTTCCTTTGAAAAGTGAGTCACAGATACACTGACTAGACTCTAACTACAGCCATTTATGTTGGGGCTTATATACAAAATTCCTATAAACAAAGATTTTATTAAATTTCTGACAACCTAGTCACATGAATTGAATCTGCCTTCAAAACTGTAAGAAAAACTTAAGTTAGAACAATCCAAATAGAAAAATAAAGATGGTCTAGGGATACAACAGCATCAGTGTCTGGTTCATTAAGAGAAACAGCAGGAAAAGCATTTAATAGGAAAGCCATCAGAGAGCTCCAGAAGATAGTAAAGGCCGACACCTGTAACATCAGCAACCATGACCTGAGGCCTAGGCCACAAGCAGGAAACTTCCTCTCTTTTATCTCAGCCAAGAACCTCAAGACTCCCAAGAGATCAAAGGTATGACAAGAAAGCAGCACCATCTGAAGGTTAATTTCAATGCAAGCAGAAGATTGCAAGTAATTCTGAATATAATGTCTTTATTAAGGGTAGGGGGGGAATAGAAAGCATGGACCTGCAAAACAGGAGAGAATGATATCACAGCAAACTGACCAGGACTCCAGATAGAAGCTAGGACTTCAGGGTGTAAATAAAAACTCCATTTAAGGTATTAGCATTTTAGGACACTAGAATCCTCCCATGAGAGAGTGAGAGTGAGAGTGAGAGTGAGAGAGAGAGAGAGAGAGAGAGAGCGCGCGCGCGCAAATACGAATGAGGTAAATGCTAGTAGCCACTTCTTTGCTTAAGGCTTTCTCCCATTTCCAACTAAGTTTCTTTTTTTTTTTTTTAATCTTTGCTGACTACTGAGCAATTTTATTTGGCTACCTTCAACTCAAATTCATTATGCTTAAACTAGAATTCATCTCCCCTTAATCCTTCTCATGCCAAATTACTCATTAAGTTAAAGGCATTATCCAGCTATAAAAAGCTTAGAGTCATTCTTTTTTCCTCTCATGGAGTCACTCTTAATTTCTGTACTCTACCTCTTTACAGCTAAGACCTACTGCCACCCACGTATTTACTGAGTGCCTAGGATGCACCAGGCACTTCCTATGCACTTGAGATACATTGGTGAACAAACTGAAGACATCCACTTTCAGGGAGCTTAGACTGACAGGAAGGAGACAATAAACAGTAACTAAGTATATATAAGTAAATAAATACAGTATGTTAGAAGGTAGTCTTACAGAGAAGGAAAGCACTATAGGATGAGGACAATATTTTAAAAGGTGGCAGGATAAGCCTCACTGAGAGAAAGGTGACATCTGAGCAAAGCCTTGCAGGAGGTGAGGGAGGAGACCATGAAGGTATGTGAGGGGAGGGCACGCTCACAAGGGAACAACCACACAAAGGCCCTACTACTAATTCCTCTGATTTCTTTGTTTGAAATGTCATACAGTCACCATTTCACCTCATTCCCAGTGCCATCAATCCAACTCCAAAATCTCCCTAGGTAGCCACCCTCATCCATTCCCTCTGTGGTACAATTAGACAATCTTTTTCTACATTAAAACCACCCACCTGATTTTCAAGGCCCATAATTCTCTGAGCCCACCCTTTCCACCATGAACCTCCATTTCTCCCCTCAAAAATCTTGAAACTTAGAATGTTCCTTCTCCATATGTGCCATCCCCTCCAATCAAGGAGTGCCTCCTTTCCATCACGCACTCACTCAAATCCCTATCCTCCTGCAAAGCACAGAGATAAGTCCTACCTCCTCTGTAAAGCAGTCCCTGTGGTTGCTACTATTGAGTCTGTAGTCATACTTCCTCAGCATCATTTTTTTTTTTAAATCAAGACTGCCTCTTTTCCTATAGTTCTCATCATGTTGATCACTACTAAATATTTGCTAAGAATAAATGACCTATTTTCTCTGTAAAACTGAAGCTCTTTTGTCAATTTAAACACTTATTAGCTTCTATAAACTGCTGCAACAGAATGATTTTTATACTTAAAAAAAAACAAATCCTTGGGTCCAGAATATGTTAAAATGTTAATAATGGCTGGTGATAGCTTCTTTGTTTTCTCCAATACAAATTTTCAGTTATTTTCAGTTCTGTGCTTATGTTACTTACAGAAGCAAAGAATTTGCTGTGAATATATGTATAATCAATACAAATAGTAAGGGATCAACTACCACTGGACTCGTCAGGGAGATTCAAATTATCCAAATATATAATGTCAAAGAAAGATTGTCAGTATCTGAATAGCCTGCAATTGCAAAGAAAGACTAAAAGTGTAATCAAGAAATCTGAAGCAAGTTCTCATGGTTTGCAAAAAAGGAAAAGAAAACTTTTCTGCTGAAGTAGCTCTAACAATGTATTTACTCTATATGAAAGCAGCATGAACATACGTGGCCCCATCATAAGTAGATGAGCATGTGTACAGGAAAAGAGCACAGATCCTAGAGTGCTCAAATGCAGGCTCTACCTTTCATTAACAGCATAACTTCAGTTTCCTGGTTTATAAAGTGGAAACAAAGAGGGTCTTCTTTCATAGATACGAACTAGGTTCCAACCTGAGCAAAATTCTGTCAATTCTGCCTACCTAGGCAGGTGGGGTTTATGGTAATACAAAATCCTTTGAGTCTCAGTGGTTGAACTACTGTTAGTCTACATCTGTGCCATTCAAAGCAGTGTCTTCCTTTCATACACGTATTTATGATTAGAGGATGAAAAACAAAATACTAACACCTTTGGATAATGTTTAAGAGAGTTGAAAAGAATCTTGGGGTAGAGCCAATGTTATCAAAATCTACAGTTACCTTCTGAGCTCTGGTCACCTGTATCTAGGAACAAATAGACTTAAGTTTGGAAATTAACCAGCAAATAAATAAAAAGTTTTGGTACCACTATACAACTACCATTCAAAGTTGGTTATGAGAATTAAATGATGGTGTACTAGCCATGGTCAAAGAAAAAAAAGAGAGAGAAAATAATTAAATGAGACAAGACAGGTAGAATGCCTAGCACATTCTTGTAATCCTTCAAGAAATTTCAAAGTAACCTGTGTGTATACTCTCTGCAAGTCATAATTTTTTAAAAGTCAGATTAGAAATCATTCTTTGAGGGAGCAGCTTTAGAAAAGGCTTGATCTGATCTATCAAATTTGGACCATAAAACCAAATGGACTTAGTCCACTAGTATTTAAGAAAGTGATGTCTGAGGTGAATAATTACAAGTCTACCAATCTTCTTCATGATGAAGAAGGGTAGCCACAAGAAACCTACCTGGAAAGCAAACAAAACACCTAAAATTGGATCTAATTCAGAGCAGCAAACAATTTTAATGTTTATGAAGACTGCCTGGATTTGACGTTCAGAAAATTCAGTTGAGAATGGCATTAAATATTATCCTAAGTATTGGAGTTAGGCTGGGTCAAAACAGACCATACATTTTGAGAAGACTCCAAAAATTTCCTCAGCTTAGTTCTATGGGACAAAGCGTTAAAAAATCCCTGAGAAACATGCCAGCAACTGCCCTCAACTCCAGAAGCAGGAAGCAAAAATGTGACCCAATCACATGATATCAAACCACAGTCCATCTGTTCAGAACTCTGTTATGTAAGCCATGACCAAGGAAGAAGAGCCAAAGGCAAAAGGTTTGTCGACATTTGCAAGGGGCTCTGTGGTTTGAAGAGACATATTTTCACATCAAAAGGGCCATCCACAGGATAACAGCATTTTCAAAACTCAATTCATTACACATGAACATATTTGATGCAATAAAATGACACTATTAGAATGGTGTTGAGTCCCTGTAACTGTTCAACTAAGGCCTAGAACCTTTCAACAGGGGTCTTCCCCACATGAGCAGTCCTTGTGAGGAAGACCCCTGTTGAAAGATAAAGAACAAGATTTATCTTCCTTTTGATCATTTTTATCATGTCAATTCCTCACTTAATTTCAACAACAAAGAGACCATCTAATATTCTAAACCAAGGCCTTTTAATTACACCCAATTCCATTAACAGTTACCCAAGACCATCTTCCAAACTACTATAGGCCTGTGTTTCTCAATCAGTAAGTATTATACCAGGTCCTTTTATTGGCAATTAAAAAAAAAAAAAAGAATCCTGACCTTTCCCTTGAGGACTTTTAGCCTTTAATCATTCCCCCTCCCTTCCACCTTTAGAATTCACTTTTCATAAATTGTGTGAAGTGCAAGGCCTATTTCACTTAGCTAAGTCACTCCATTAACCCCGTCTCATGCCCACCTCCAAGTCCTTCACCTTTTAAAGCAGCATATAGGGAGGGCACAAGACTTGGAATCAGAAAATCAAAGTTTCTGTCTCTGTTCTGCCCCTGTGCCACCCTAAGAAATTCACCTAATCTGAGTAGTTTTTTCATCTATAAATTGAAGTGACAATATACTTTGGACTTTCACCAATTGAATGCCTAGCCCTACTGGGCATCCTATAATGTTATTCTCTCTCTGTCACTTACTCCACTTTGATTACTTTTATGCTTTGTTTCCAGCCATGTACTATAGCCTTTAGGATTGGGGAAAAAGTGATAGAGGTTAATACATCCAAATCCCACAGTAAAGAATAAGGAACCTAACTTTGAAGAGTAACTTGCCAGTCAGTAAAAGCTTTGTTTCCTCCCTTGGAGTGGACCCCAGTACAGTTGGAGACACACTTTTACAGAACTTTCACACTCATCAAATCCCCCTCTGAATTGTACCCACCCTTCAAAGTCAGTTGAAGTCCTAAACTGTCCAGGAAGCCTCCCCCAATCACTCCAGCCTACACTAATCATCTCCCTTTTTGAATACTAATGCCTCCCTACAGGGATGACATTAAAAATATTTAACAACTGGCACTACAAGGGTACCAACCAACCAGAAAGGATGTTTAACCAAAACACACATGGCCCAGTGGGAACTGCTTGTTGAACATCAGTCCTGCTCCTTAGCAGCAATACAGAATAGCAACCTCAAACTCAAATACCACTTTCTCATGTGATCTTCACAATCTCATGAATTAGGCAAAAGTAGGTACTGCCCCTATTTTCTGCATAACTGGTGGTGAAGGTGGGACTAATAACCAATTGCCTTCACCACACCATACAACATTTCCTGATTATACGGAATTATAAGTTAATATTGCATAAACTGGACTTAGATAAAACAGTGTAAATACTAAAGGAATGCTTAAATAGAAATCAACAAGCATCTATGTGGAATAGAATATAAAACACAGTGCTAAGTTCTGAGGCCATAAAGGAAAGAAATGGCATGATACCTCGTCCTCTAGGTTTCTATAACATATTCAAGTGTAGCTAAGCAGCAGTGCAGACGGTAGAAATGGACAACGCAAACTGTAAGTGTTGCAGAGTTCTGGAAGACAAAGAATTCAAGAACTAAACCAGTACAGGAAGTCAGGACTGAGAACTTCTTACGCTCCCAAAAAAGGGGCAAAATTAAATGTGTAGTGAGAAGGCTGAACAGTCAGGAGTCCGTGAGAAACAGAAATTGCTTGAAGGTTTGCAGTAATGAGAAGTGAGGTCCCCGGTAGAATACTCAGAGATGGCCCCAATCACAAGCTGCTGAAGTGTTTCTCTAAGTGCTGAATATAAATGGGAAATCACATAAACCTTTACGGGGATAGCTGAGGAAGATTAGTTTGGCAGTAGCCCATAGAAAAGCTTAGAAGAGAGAAACATGGGAAAGCAACTAGATTTGGAGGATAACAGGCAGGATTAAGCTGAAGGCTGCATACCAAGAAAGGAGGAGACATTCAAGAGGCATTAATAGAAACAAGAGTTGGATTTAGAGCATCTTTTCAAAGAAAAAATGCTATGAAATGGCAGAAAGGAAGCAAACAGCATTCTCACAAGGGATATTCATATAGACACGGTAGTACTAAACCGTGTACTAGTGACAAGGAATCAATTTTCCTAGAGAAATCTATGTTGAAGAGAGAGGTTGGGCAGAGAACAATAAAACATAATCAGAAAATAAGACACTGCAATCTTTAAAAGGGAAGCCAAATTATAGAGAGAAAAAAAAAGCATTTGACCTTTTTCAGAATGTCTTTTAAGGGTGGACTGAGACATCATCATAACCAGCAAGAAAGATAGAGAAGCTGAGGCAGTCTAGGCTTAGAGTAATACATACCTGGACAGTTTTATACTGTGTACATGCCATAGAGACTGTAAACTCCCCCAGGACATGAGCTGAGCAATGTTCTGTATATCCAACTAAGTCCACTACTATTACTTGAATACATGAACACTTTCTGTGCTACTTTTGGTGGAAAAGAGTGCACCATGTTATTCAAGCTAATAGTGGTGTGGAAATGTTACCTATGTTTCATGCCTAACTATATTGATTCTCTCAATCTGTCCACACAGTTATCTTGCCTTCCTCCCTAGGCCAATGTCAAAAATCCATTGTTTCCTCTAACGCAGGCCCACGGGAAGGGACTCAGGAATGTGCTAAGAGTCAGAATGAAGCCTATCTGATATTCATATCATGAAGACAGAATCTAAAAGTGAATAATAAAAACCAGTTGCTCATCAGACGACTGAAGAAGAAAAATGGGCTATGCCAGGTAGTATGATGTATATATGTTTGTGTGTGTGTGTGTGTGTATGTGTCTGTGTGTGTGTATATATATATATATATATATATATATATATATATATATATGATGCACAGGTTTTGGAAACAGATCTGAGTGAAAATTCTAGCTTTAGCACTTAGTTACTGCGTACTTAGGCAGATCCAGGGGTCTGCACCCTACTTTTCAAATCTGTAAAGTGGGGCAAATGCCACAAGTCCTGAGAGTTTAGTTGTGGTGATTAATGTTCGTATGCAATAGTGTACTTTATGCATTTACATCATGGTAATGCATAATACATAGACGGAAGCTATGAGGACTAATTGTAATCGTCTTCAGTCTTGATTTTTAAAAGAATTTTCAACATTTTTTGTACAGTTTCAGAAACAGAAATGTAATTTCATCGCATTTTAGTTGCTAAGACTGAGGCTCTGATTTTAGTTTATACTGCCTTAATTCAGCTGCTAACAAAGTTTTCCACTCATCCCTTTGTTGCCAACCACCTACCCCGACCTGATTTAATACTTTGAAAAACCCAGTGAACATTCTTCCTTGAAAACCAGGTACCAGATAGATATATGATTCAAACTATTAACTGTCATTCAAGAAAACACCGCAAGTGATGTTCCTTCTAGGAAATAAAAGCGTTTAATCAATTCACAGTCATTCCCCAAATTTCCAAACCCTGCAGAGTGAGCAAACGTTCAAGTTTCCACTACGAAAACAATCCGTAGCCTTCTGGTTACTGGACTCACTTCAACACTCCTCAGACGCACGAAAGAAGGAATACTCCGCGCATCTCCACGCTTCCTCCCTCTCACACAAAGCCCCCCTGGCTGAAGAAGCAGCCCCTTCCAGCAGGGTCGGGCCGGGCGGGAGTCAGGGCAGCCTGCAGACCCGGGGGTCTCACCACATGTCGACCCCGACTCCCACCGCGGGAAGCCCTCGCGGATCGGAGCTCACACCCCGCCCGGGAGCCGCCTTCCCCCGAACCCCAAAACCCGCCCGGGACCCCGAGACCACGCCGTTCCCTGGGGGGCGGCGGCGGGCAGCCACCGCTCTGCCAGTCCCCGCCGGTCTCGCATCCCCCGCCCCTGGCCCTAGCCCACTCACAGCCCACAGGGCAGCCCCGGCCCGCGGACGACTCCGCCCGACTCCACCTCCCCGGGGGAGTCCCGAGCCGGACGGCCTCGGGCTGCCCGGCACGTTCATCCGTGCCCGGACACACGCCCCTGCCCCGCCTCCGCTCCCCGCTTGCGGTTCGCCCGGCGGCCGCCGAGCCGCGCGGGGCCACGAAAGCCCGACCCGGGCCCCGGCGCTGCCACCTGCGCCCCCGGCCCCGCGCCATGTTTGAGAAAGAGCAGTAGCTAGCCGAAGGCCGGGCCCGGCCCGCGCGCCCCGCAGTCGCCCTCCCTCCAGCCCGCCCGCCGCGCCGCGCCGCCGCTCACCCGTCGCCCCCGGGAGCAGAAGCGCCGCCGCCGCCGCTGCCGCCGCCAGCACAAGGAGGAGCAGTCGGGGACGCGGAGCAGCGGCCGCCGCCTCCATGGTCCCGCCGCCACCGCCTGTGGCCCGGCCCGGCCCGGCCGCCGCCTCACCCCAGCAAACCTCGCCTCGCCCCACCTCCCCCGCCGCCGCGGCGGCCCCGCTCCGGCCCTTTGTAACTGCTCGGGGGACGTGCGTCCATTGGCTGCCGGGCTCCCGCCGGCCCCGCCTCCCCGCCGCCGCGAGCGGCCGAGCGGGACCCAGCCGGGAGCCCCGCCCGCGGGCCCACCGGGCAGCCAATCCGCGGCCGCGCGCCCCGGCCTCTGGCCACGCCCCACGCTCCCCGGGGGCCGGGCCGCCAGACCCCTGCCCCGGCCAGAGCTGCTCCCGGCTCCGCGAGGCCGTGTGGGGGCGGGATCTGCCAGACCGAGCGCCGCCGAGCCGCTAGCCCCGGAGGGCCGGGTAGAGCGATGGGTGTGTCTGTGTGAGTCGCTTTCGGAAAAAGGCTGTGGCCGCTCGACTCTCTTTTCTTCTAACCTCCTCTAGACGCGGAAGATCTCGCACTGCCCCAGCCCCACGCTGACCCCATTCACTGCCCCGCACCGGCAATCCCAGCACAGGCCGCTCAGATCCGCTGCAGCGCCAGGCCCTGCATGCACTTCAACTTCCCCTCTCTAAGTCCACGCATCAACTTCAGCATTTCCCCGAAGATCCTTCCTCGGTGCCCTTCACATGCGACTCCGTCTCCTGTTTCCTCCTGCTGGCAGCCGTCATCCCGAACCTAGCTCCCCCACCCAATTCTAAACCTAGGAAGTCCTCAGATCCCAGCCGCAGACCCAGATCGTGACCCCAAACACACCCGCGAATAGCCTCCCGCCTCACTCCGGAACAGACACAGGATGGGGATCCGAGCCGCTCTCTCCTCATCCCCCTTCCTGATCCAGGTTGGAAAGGGGGGTCCCCACCGCAACCCCTCAAAGGAGGCGTTCCCCCTTCTTAGCACCCAGCTCCCGCGGGGTGGAGGGGCAGCAGTCATTACTTTGAGCTGCGTCTGACACTCCTGTACAATAATCCTGAGGTGGTGTCACTAAAAACCCAAATAAACTCTACGTTTTCATTCTGAATTCCTAATTTACTGCGAGACGCTCCACCCACCTTTCCTCCGCGACGCCAAAATGAGCTCCAGATTTGTAATTCTTCCTGTCAGACTAGTCCTTTCTTCAGACGCAAACACAGCCGAGGAGGCTGTTACGTAGAACAGAGAATATTTGCCCGCAGAACCTTTTAAGGAGAAAGTTTTATTTTCTGTGTCATTTGAGCTTGGAATTAAATAAACCTTGATAGCAGGAATCAGAACCAGCCTCTAATGTCAACTTGTGTACTACTTCAGAGTCACTGGGTGAGCATTTTCCCCACCTGTGAAGGTTTCCTTCCTGGAAATGAAAAGGGAAAGGGCGTGGATATTGGAGCTGGGATCTGAGACCCGCGCGCTTTCTCCCTCCTGGCTGGGACACTTACTTCGGCAGGTCAGCTAACCTTTCTGAGTCTCCAGCAGGCTCAAGAGGCCTAAAACTTGCTCTAGACCGCAGCGCCAGCAGCCTCAGCAGCGAACTCCCCTCTTGATCAGACTGAAGGATTCCAGAGAGACGGTTTCTGGCAGGCTCCAGTCCCAGTAAGCCCTCCCAGTTCCAGTTTCTTCAATGGAGACTTGGTGGGCTTTGTGCCACCTGAGGTCTCTAGATTGTCTTTTTGCTGCTCTATTTGCAATGTCTTGCATAAGATAAAAGCTAATGAGATTTTTATTGTATGAATGAATGAATGATCTCAGAAAGTGACTGTTTTTCTTTGGCCTCTAGCTTCCTCATCTCTAAAATGTAAATAATAATAGTACCTACCCCGTTTATAAATGAAAAGGATTGAATCACTTGTCTTGGGCTCCTTAGATGATGTAATGTGTCTGGTACAGTGTCTGGAACATAGAAAATATTTAGTTAATGCCATTTCTTTGCCCATCCCCTTCCAGCTCCGTATGACTCTAATCAGCATGTGTGTTCATGTTAGTCCATGCCCTTGACGTACAGAGCCTAGATTAATCAGTGTTAATCACACTTCCAGTTTCTTAACATTTTCCATGGAATTCAGTGGATTCAACAGGAAGGAAAAACAGACCGGTTTGTAAATTTTATCATCCTGATACTAGGAGGAAATTTCCATGAACCACAGATCCATAAACTACACTAGAATGGAACACTAAATTATTAGTTTAAAATTATGGTTCCCAAATCGTAAAGTCTCTCCAAATTACCTGGAGAGCTTTTAATAATGCAGATTCTTGGGTCTCAATGGGCCCTAGCAAATCTGCTTCAGTTCTTCTGGAGAAGGTACAGGAATCTACATTCGTAATAGACATCATAGTTAATTCTGCTGCAGGTGGCACTAAGCCCGCTTCAAAAGACTGGTTTACTTAAAATTCAGTAAATAAAAATGCATGACCTTATTTGCCTTTTGAGAAAGGTTGGATGGGCAGTGGAAAGAAGCCTCTGGCTTTGGAGGCCTGCAGACCCTACTTGAAATTCTGGCTCTGCCACTCAGTAGATGTGGGTCTGTGAACACTATTTGATCACTCTGAGATTTAGCATCCCCGTGATAAAGGGAGGTATTGTTATGAGGTCTAAATGAGCCATTGCACATAAGGAATCTATCATAAGTGTTGATTCCTTTCAGTCTTTACAGACTTACTTGTTGTTTAAAAGGATTCCCTGTTATTTACTTCAATGTCTTGATTTAAAGAGGGAGAAACTTAGATCAGTTCCCCAGCAAGTCAACTGCAGAGCTAGTACTAGGAGTCTCACTCCAGTGCCTTGTACCCTATGTAATGTTGCCTCTTAATCTTTATGCGAAGGACATCATTTGCTTTTCCTTTTGGATTATTCTCTTATGTAAGATGTTTTTGCCAAAATAGAGAGCAGAGACTGCTAGTCATCTAAACTATACCCATTCCTACATTTGCTTTATAATGGAGTCCTGATTTTCTCTGGGAATGCAGTTCACCTAGAAAAATACACATATGAATTCCCCAGGCTCCTTGTACCTAGGTATTGCCATGTGACAGAGTTCTGGCCAGTGAAATGGAAACAGAAGTCTACTTTCCACAAGGTGGAGCCTGTACATATTTCCCAGTTAAAAAAAGAAAGAGACATCATATTCTCTCTGCCTGGAACACGGTTGCAATGCTTGGAGGTACAGCAGCCATTTTGTAAACATAAGGGTGATAGCCAAAACTTAGGACTGTAGAGAGAAAACCTGGAGAGAGTCTAAGTTTCTGATAAATTTCCCGAACAGCTGCACCAGCTCCATAATGCTTATTTCTTATTATATGAGAAAAATAAACCTCTTTTTTTTTTTTTTTTTTTAGACAGAGTTTCACTCTTGTTGCTCAGGCTGGAGTACAATAATGTGATCTCAGCTCAATGCAACCTCCACTTCCTGGGGTCAAGCGATTCTCCTGCCTCAGTCTCCCGAGTAGTTCGGATTACAGGTATGTGCCACCACACTCAGCTAATTTTGTATTTTTAGTAGAAATGGGGTTTCCCCATCTTGGTCAGGCTGGTCTCGAACTCCTGACCTCAAGTGATCTTCCCACCTTACAGGCATGAGCCACCATCGTGCCTGGCCAATAAATCTCTTTTTTATTCACCTTAGAACGTTTCAATTCTATTCATTTGCCCATCCTATTTGTTGTTGCATATTTTATTTCTATCTTATTTTCTTTTTTTTCTTTTCTTTTTTTTTTTTTTGAGATGGAGTTTCGCTCTTGTTATCCAGGCTGGAGTGCAATAGCGTGATCTCGGCTCACCGCAACCTCCGCCTCCCGGATTCAGGCAATTCTCCTGCCTCAGCTTCCTGAGTAGCTCGGATTACAGGCATGTGCCACCATGCCCAGCTACTTTTTTGTGTTTTTAGTAGAGACGGGGTTTCACCATGTTGATCGAGAGGATGGTCTTGATCTCTTGACCTCGTGATCCACCCGCCTCGGCCTCCCAAAGTGCTGGGATTACAGGCTTGAGCCACCGCGCCCGGCCTTCTATCTTATTTTCTAACCTACAAGATATTATTGACTTATACCATTATTAGCTATTGCCAATTCTTGGTGCTTCTAACTGAATAACAAATCACCTCAAAATTTAGTTATCCATGATAACCAGGGATCATTTTTCATAAGACTGTAGGTAGGCTGGACAGCTTTTTAGGTTTAGGCCAATTTATGCTGATTTTAGCTGAGCTCACCTGTGAGTCAGCCGTCAGGTGGAAGAGGGTAATGAGCTAGATCAGCTCCTCCATGTTGTTTTCCACCCTCCAGCAGGCTAGCCTAAGCTTGTTAACATGACAGTTCAGAGGTCCAAGATAATTAATGAAAGTGTGCAAGACCCTGGAGTCTCAGGTTTAGAACTATCATGGACCAGGCATGGTGGCCCATGCCTGTAATCCCAGCACTTTGGGAGGCCAAGGTGGGTGATGGCTTGAGCCCAGGAGTTTGAGGCCAGCCTGGGTAACATGGCAAAACCTCTTATCTACAAAATAATGCAAAAATTACCCAGGTGTGGTGGCTCATGCCTGTAGTCCCAGCTACTCGGGAAGCTGAGAGTTTGGAGGATCGCTTGAGACCAGGAAGTCAAGGCTGCAGTGAGCCATGATCACAACACTGCACTCCAGCCTGGGCGACAGAGTGAAACCCTGTCGCAAAAAAAAAAAAAAAAAAAAAAAAAAAAAAAAAAAAAAAAAAAAAAAAACCACTGGCACATCACTTCTACCACATCCCATTGGTTTGACCATTAACTGTGGGTGAGCCCAGATTCAAAGGTTAGAGGAAAAGACTCAATTTTTTTTTTTTTTTTAATATATAAAGGAACTGCAAAATCACATTACAAAGAGGCAAGGATATCAAGAGAAAATAAGTGTGTACATTTTTACAAACATTTTTTAACCACTTTCTCTGATCTCCATTTCTTTTTACCTCTCACACTTTCTACCTCAAATTACTGTTACTGTTATTCTTCCTGAAGTGTATCTTTTAAAATTTCTTTTAGCAAGAGTCTACCAGCAGCAAATAATCTTAGTTGTTGTTTGACTGAAAAGGTTTTTATTTAGCCCTCATTTTTGAACAATGTTTTTGCTGAAAATAGCATTCTAGGTTGATAACTGTTTTCTCTCAAAAATTAAACATATCATTTCACTGTCTCTGCCTTCCATTGTTTATGTGAAATTAGATGGGAGTCTAATGGTTTTTCTTTGTAAGTAATCTGTCTTTTCTGTTTATTATTTTATAGACTTCATTTTTTTAGAGCAGATTTAGTTTCACAGCAAAATTGAAGTGAAATTACATAGAGTTCTTATCCATTTTCCCTGACTTCACCCACACCCACAGCCTCTCTCACTGTCCACATCTCCTACCAGAGTGGTACATTTGTTACAATCGATGAACCTACACTGTCACATCATTACCACCCAAAATCAATAGTTTACCTTTGGATTCACTCCTGTTGTCTGTGGGCTTTGACGAACATACAGTGACAGTATCATGCAGAATATTTTCACTGCCCCCGCAATCACAAAGATTTCCTCCTATGTGTTCTTCTAGTTGTTTTATAATTTTAGCTTCTTCATCTAAGTCTTTAAGCCATCTTGAATTAACCCTTACTTATGATGTGAGGTATGAATCAAAGTTTAGTTTGTTCTATACTGACATCCGGTTGATCCAGCATAATTTGTTAAGATTTCTTAAGAAAATTTCCCCATTGGACTACATTGGTGACTTTGTAAAAAATCATTTGTGTATTTATGGATCTATTTATGGACTCTCTTTTTTTCCCCATTGGTCTGTCTGTTTTAATGCCAACCTTACTGACTTGATTACTGTATTTTATGGTAAGTCTCAAAATTAGGTGGAAGAAGTTTTCCACTTTCGTTCTTCTTTGGTTTTGCCTATGCTAAGGTATTCATAGTTCCAAGAAAATTTTAGTGATAGTTTGTCAATATCTACAAAAAAGCCTGCTATGCTTTTTATTGAAATTGCACTGAACTATAAATCAATTTGTGGAGAATTGACATCTTTACAATATGAGTCTTCTCATCCAGGAGCATGATATATTTCTTCATCTATTTGGATCTTTAGTTTTTCTCAACAATGTTTTATAGTCTTTATTGGTAGGGGTCTTTCAAAACATTTGTTCCATTTATTTCTAAGTAAGTTTTATCAAGGATTTGCATTTATTTTTGCCACCTGCACCAATACCAGTCTTTGATTACTCTAAATTATTGACTTGAGTTTTGTTGTTGTCATTGTTGTTTGAGACAGAGTCTCACTCTGTCCCCCACGTTGGAGTGCAATGACACGATCTCAGCGTGCCGCAACCTTTGCCTCCCAGGTTCAAGCAGTTCTTATGTCTCAGCCTCTTGAATAGCTGAGATTACAGTCATGAGCCACCATGCCTGGCTAATATTTGTATTTTTTTTTATTTTTTTTAGTATAGATGGGATTTCACCATGTTAGCCAGGCTGGCCTTGAACTCCTGACCTGAGGTGGTCCACCCACCTTGGCCTCCCAGACTTGAGTTTTTTAATTTGTTTATGGTTTGGCCCATATAGGTAATATGCATTTGGGTTTTAGGCAGCATGACAGAGAGCTTGCAGTTCCAAATTTTCAGTGATGACATTATTTCTCCTTTTCTACTAGAAACCTGGGTTTTCACAAACTCCCAGCAGTTGATGGGGTTGGTATTTGTTTCTGGTTTACCCTTTCATTGGAAGTGTAAACATCGGGGGTCTTATCTTTATGGGGGAAGTGTCCAGGGGCCTTGGATGGCCCCTGATCTTTGCCTCCCATTTCCTGTGCTCTGTGAGACCAGGCAACAGAAGCTAAATAAATGCCCTAAGAACAACAGCCAGTTGCAGTGCTCCTGAGTTCTTTCTTTCACTTAGTATTTTGGCCTGAGAGTCTCCTGCTTTCCTGCCATCTCATAAATGCATTTAGGAAGATACATTTTCCCTGTATTTTTACTTTTTGTCCATGGAAAGGTCAATCAACTAATAACCAGGAGCAAAATTACTACTACCTAACCTCCCCTATTACACAGATAAACTTAAAAATCATTACCAAGTTCTCTGCTATAGCAGAACACAATTGTAACTGGCATAGGTGTCAAAGAGGATTGAAACAAAAGCTATTTTGCCAATACAGTACAAGAGAAATTCAACTTCTGGCATTGTCTCTGCCACTTCTCTAACATTAAAAATATGCTCACAGGCTGTCTATCCCCACCCCCGTCTTTCAAACTGGTTTCCCCAAATGCCTGTGTTACTTTAGGAAAATGTTTTGTTTTATTTCGTTTTGTGTTTTGTGTTGTTTTGTTTTCATACAGACGTTTGTTGTGAATGTCTAATTTTAAATTCACTATGGATATAGAATTTGACCTGTGGATAAATACTTTTTATTTGGCTTTGGGAAATGTATTTCTTATTTTAGGATTAATTTTTATACATGCCCTATGGATACTAGAAAACAGAAGTGGACTCTGTTTTTTGTGTACATTAACTTGTATGTGTTTGTATATTTAATTTGTGTGTGAATGTGTATGCGTGTGTTTATTTCATCCTTGTAGCTAATCCTTGTTTATTTTTGACTGTGTAATCTGCCAAAAACAGAAAGAGGTGCACTAAGCTCTCCCCACTCCCCAGTGCGTTCCCTGTTTCCCTTGAGACACATCCTCTGGCCTTCAGTGCCCTCCCTTCCTCATCAGAGAAATAAAATGGGATTCAGACTTCCTGGCCCCTCTGAGTTAGGGCTGGGGAGGACCAGCGGACTTGAGCATCTTCTCTCTTGTCCTGAGAGGCAGTGCCACAGCTGCAGGCTGTGGCTCTGTTTGCAGCAGTTCTCAGCACTACTCCTGTCCTCAGCCACCTGAACATTAAGCAGTCTCTGCCTGCCTTCCTGCGATACAGCCTCCACTAGGCTTCTGCCAGTGTGCACAGCTATGCTTCTGCTGTGATCCCTTGTGTTATCCACAATTCCGCCAAGTCTGGCCCAACCTCCCTCTTACCCTTCCCCCTCCAAGACTAGAATCCTAGGCCCAAATTGTGCCCAGTGGGGGAGTTTTTGCTCCATGCAGACCAACTTCCCTAATGTAGTTGTCCCTGCTTTTCAAGTACCCACTGCCACTCTTTTTGTCCGTTGAAACATCTTGCTCTCTTGGTAGGGTTTCAGAGCTGATGGCCTACGTGTCAGGTATGCCCTTGTTTGCTGCCAGCCTGGCTAGGTGCATTGCTTCATTATTGTTCTCCATTCTTCCTCCCTGTCAGTCTGCACTATTGACTTGCATTGTCTCGGGGAGAGCCTGGCTTTTCCCTTGGTCAATCAGGAAAATTCCCTTGCGGTCAAGACAAATTGAGGATTTTCAGTAGGTTGCCACTACGCCTTCCTCTTGGCTCAAATTTCTGTTTAATCACATGTTCTGAAAAAGCGTAAGGAAAGAAAGAAAGAAAGAAAAAGGCCATAAGACATGGGGCACATGCCCATGTGGCCTCTTTGTAGGAGACCTGAACACACATACACAAACACAGACCTACAAACACACACACACATACACACATATACACATTCACTTGCACATTTAAAACTATACATCCAAACAGCATTCACACTGGATGAAAGAATTCAACAGAAGCACAGCAGTACTGTAGAGAGCTTAATCCAACTCTATTTGGCAACTCAAGCACTAAAAAAGTGAGGAAGAATAACTACCAAGATTAAATGTGCACACACATATACCCAACTCTCCACACACAAATTCACATGCACAAAAAACCAGAACCTCCTTCCTTTTTCCAGTATCCATGGGACACTTACAAAAATCGATCGTAAGCTAAGAAACCTCAAGAAGTCCCTCTGAGATAGAGAATAGGGGATAAATCCATGATTTCTACTGCATAGAAAGCTGGACATTCATAACAAAAGTTCAAGTGAAACCAAAACAAAACAAAATATTCAGAAACACTAAAAAAAAATTCCTGCAGAAACCCAAGCATTTGGAGAAATCAACTTGAAAGAAAGGGGAGGAAAGAGAGCCTGTGAGTGTATTTTGGAATTAGAGACAAGACATAATGTCAGAAGCTGAATTTCTTTGGGTTGTGTTGTTAAATCGCTTTAGTTTGAATCCCTTCCATACCTATCACAGTTAAGACTTTATTCTGCTGCAGCAAATACCTGACAGTGACTTTTGTCTGTGTAATGGGGAGGAGGAAGGCAGGCAGGGGTGGTGAATAGTGGGCATGCCAGAAGATCTAGGAGCTCTGACAGCTCAGTATCAGAAAAGCACTTAAAGGTGAGCAGGTGCCCCACTTTCTGCAGAGTAGTCTCCCCCTATCTAAATCAGGCCTTGCATAAATCCTTCCAACTTAAAGGTAAGGGCAGAAGATCCCATTTTCATCTAATTAAGAGTCCTGGCCGTTGAGACCAGCCTGGCCAACATGGTGGAACTTTATCTCTACTAAAAACACAGAAAAAATTAGCCAGGCATTGTGGCACATGCCTGTCATCCCAGCTACTCAGGAGGCTGAGGCAGGAGACTCGCTTGAACCTGGGAGGCAGAGGTTGCAGTGAGCTGAGATCGCACCACTGCACTCCAGCTTGGGCAACAGAGTAAGACTCCGTCTCCAAATAATAAATAAATAAATAAATAAATAAATAAATAAATAAATAAATAAAGTAGACTCCTGGCCACAAGGCATCTCTAAGAATGCTCTGGGCCAAAGAAGGATGCCAGCTATCACCTGATGGTCTTTTGCAGAGGAAATGGGAGGTCCCAGGGAGCAATTTCACTGCCTCACCTGGAAAACCCAGGAGGAAGGAGGGTGAACCGCAGCAGGCTTGAAATTCACTGCCCTTTAGTTTGAGTGTCCTGTGTTTCCAGTTTCATCTGAATATCCCACTTTTTAAGCCAAATCAACAGGACCTCGGCAGCAATGGTGGCTTCAACCAGCTTGAAAGTTCCTAGTGGACCCAGACATAGTTTCCTTTTGTGTATCTCCCCCTGAATGCCAAATGAGGTATTAAGGACACAGTTACACCCCGACTCCAGTGACAGGAGCTTACATTTGATTTTATTAAACAAGAGTAGGCTGTTTGTTCCAAGCTCTAAGACAAGAGACTTGACCTCCAATATGGTCTCTGCCACTAGTTTGCTGTGTAATCCTTCTCTGGAGCTGTTTCCTGCTTGTAGAAAGTGTGGAGGGAGGTTTGGGAGAATAGGAGAGCTGAAGCTGCCTTCTAAAATTTGTATTTCCTACATCCATCACCAGAGAGAAGGAACATTACTTCCTGAAGCCTCAGAGTGATTAGGACTCTTTTTAAAATTTTTAAAAACAATTTTATTTTTTTTTTTAAGTTTGAGACGAGATCTCTCTCTCTCTGTCACCCAGGCTGGAGTGCAGTGGTGCAGTCACAGCTCACTGCAGTCTCAGTCTTTAGGGCTCAAGCCATCCTCCCACGTAAGCCTCACAAGTAGTTGAGACTACAGGTGCATGCAACCACATCCAGCTAATTTTTTAATATTCTTTGTAGAGACAGAGTTTCACCATGTTTCCCAGGCTGGTCTTGAACTTAATACCCCATTTGGCTCAAGTGATCCGCCCACCTCGGCCTCCCAAAGTGCTGGGATTACAGGTGTGAGCCATCGCACCCAGCCATGGGATTGGATTAACCCATTCTTTAGGTTACAATAGAAAAAACCTGACTCGAAAGAGAAAAAAAAAAAGTGTTTTGGCTGTCATAACAGAAAAGGACAAGGGCAGATGATCAGATGATGTCACTGGCTGCCTCACACTCTTGTCTCCATCTCTCATCCCAGGCTTTCTCTGTGTTGGCCTTGTTCTCTCCCTCAGACATCTTCTTGTGTGCATTATAGGATAGAGGGAACGGCCAAGGTGCTTCAGGCTCACCTTGAGCTGGGGAACCCAAAGAAAGACACCTTTTCTTGCCAGACATTCTTAGACAAAACCCCAGGAATAGACTAATTTTGCTCCAGTTGGGACCAGGGCCCCATCCTTTAGGTCAGGGTTTTTCAACAAAGTGTATTGGCCTTTGGAGTAAGACAGTTCTTTGTTATAAGACACTGTCCTGGGTGCTGCTGATGTTTGGCTCCCCAGTCACTAAATGTCAGACATGCTCCTCAATCTAATAATAACAAAAATAAAACTGCCACCTTGCTTTTTCAGTGCCAGAGGTGTGGGGTTCAGTACAGCCTTATGCTGAGAACCACTGCCTTATATCAATCGCTGAAGCCGGGGTCTTGAGGCACTGTGATTGGCTGAACCTGGGTCTTCTGTTTTCTACCATGGTGGAAATCAGGTTGGACATGACACTGTGTTTGGCAGCCCCACCAGACCCATATGGCGTGGGTGGTTGAAGTGGAGTCATTTCCCAAAGGAATCCTCACCAGATTTCTGTTACCAGAAGGGATGCTACACAAAGACCAGCAGCTGTTGATCACTCCATCCCTGAGGGGAAAAGTGAGTGCTCCCACAGGGAGGGAGGGATGATCACTCTCCTCTTATCGGTCATCCTCCGCGCCTCAGCCACTCCACGTGCCAAATCCTGGGACTCCAGCTCAAAACCATACCTCCTTACTGAGGCATTTGAGGCCCTCCTGATCACTTTTGTTTTTGACCCCTCCACACGTTCCCTGGCCTACAATCTCCAAGATGATCAAGGCCCCCTATGTCTCCAGTGCTCAGCACCAGGAGTCGGGGTGGCAGTGGGGTCAGCTCAGAAATGCTGGACCAAACGAGAGCCAGAAGGGAGGTTCTGTGGATTCATAACATCCAAGGCAAATGCCATTTTCTACATGAGCCCATGGAAATACCATATGGTATTTCCAGGAAAGACCGGAGAGGCCCAGAGCCCCGGCCATCTCTGCATTCTGAGAAAAGAAGGTGAGGTTTCTTCTTGAAGAGCCCCAGTGTCTTCCTGGCACCACAGCTGAGTTGAGCTGAACCAAGCTGGGGAGGAATGTGGCTGCAGGAGCGGGACTCTGGAAAACGTCTCACCTAAGTCAAAAGCAGAGGCCAGGGTGAATTTTCAGGAGAGATTTCAGAGATCCTGGACATAGGCTGAGCACTGCTCAGATGGGGCAGACCCTTCCAGCATCTTCAACTCTGCCCCGGAGTCGTCATACCCAGCGCCCCCAAAGTACAGCTCCTGACTCCTCCTTCAGGCCCCAGAATAAAACCAGAGCCCCTTTCTCATTTCCAGTAAGATAGTGAGACAGTGAGGTACTTCCCAAAGGAACTTCACTGTGAAGCTAAGAGAAACAAAAGAAGAAAATGCTGGAAATCCGTCTCCTTATAGAATGTATGTCTGAGCTCCTGGAAGGTTCTAGGTTCTACCCCACACCCGCTCTATTTCATTTCAGAGAACTCCATGTTATTTCTGAGGTGGTTCCTGCCTCTCGATTCTTCAGGCTGGGGGACTGCACTGTTGTCTCTCTCCCAGCCCTTCTAAGTAGGGTTGGCTGGGAAGGGCAGGTGCGCCTCGGGGAACTGGGCTAAGTAAAGGAGATCTTTCTGCCTCCCTCAAGCATTGCTACATCGTCTGCTCTCAGCTCAACTCTTGTTTTTTTCTAGGAGCTCACGGTTGAGTGAGGGAGATGGCTGCATACAATTTATTACCTACTCTAGGCTTATATTAACAACTCCAGTATAGCTGACCATCCCTGAGCCCTCTCATCATAATGTTCCATCAAAATAAACAACAGTCTGACTCCTCCCACACACACGAAAAAGTCATTTAAGTTTTTATTGAAAAGAACATTTTTTTTTTAGATGGAGTCTCACTCTTTCTCCCAGGCTAGTGAGATCTCAACTCACTGCAACCTCCACCTTCCAGGTCCAAGCGATTCTCCTGCCTCAGCCTCCTAAGTAGCTCGGACTATAGGCACGTGCCACCACGCCTGGCTAATTTTTGTATTTTTAGTAGAGAAGAGGTTTCACTATGTTGACCAGGCTGGTCTCAAACTCCTGACCTTAGGTGATATACCCGCCTTGGCCTCCCAAAGTGCTGGGATTACAGGCCTGAGCCACGATGCCCAGCCAGAACATTTTTAATGATGCTAGGGGTTTACAGTTAAACTTTCTTTCAAAGTGTGGTTTATGCCACCCCATCCTCTTTCCTGGATGTCTTCTTTCCTTCAAGAGGCTCTCTGCCCATTCGAAAGTGTACCCAGTTAGCCTTCTCCCTCTACTGCTCCCGTTGCCCAGAGTTCCATCACAAGAGCCCTGAGAGTCTGGAGGCCAGTGTAGACCAGGTCTTGGTAGACTACAGAGGAGAACAGGAGGGAATGCGGTTCTCATTTGTGTCCACCACACTGCAACAGGACGAGTGCAGTAGTATCCATCTTCTCTCTGACCACTTTTTCTCTATCCACTCCAGGCGCTATTGCTCCCCAGGGTCTGCCCCAGGTCTTCTCCCTTTGGCTAGAACCTCTTCCTGGACAGCCTCAAATGCATCCCTGGCTTTCCCTGGCATGGACATGCTGATGATTCTCAAATCTGTTTCCCTAGGTATTCAGCCTCCTAAGTATCCAGTCTTTTCCATGTGTAAACTACTCCTTGAGGGAACCCAGTGCTTGAGAAGGACCTGTGGTCACCTACAAAGCTCTCTTTAAGGTAGCAAAACCATGACTTTTATAAGTAGGTTATTAATGGTGTCACTTAAAATTATTCTGTGTCTTACTTGTTTGTTTTTTGGTCTTTTCTTCTCCCTCCCTGGCCGGCTCTGGTCTGGGGGTGGGGTGGGGTGCATAGTGAATAGCCTTTTTGTGTTTCAGGCAAGACAGGGCCTCTTCAAAGCATGTCTTTGTAAGATTTCCAGGCCCATCAAAGGATGTGGTTGGATTTCCTGGAAGATGGATCCCTGCATTAATTGGGTCATGTGTCCCTTGACTGTGGCCAGGGAATGACATGTCCTAGTTGGTCTAGGCATTGGATTGCTGACCATCCCTAAACCAATCCTGGTAGCAACTGGGTTGAAATTATGGTAATTGGCTCAGGCCGTTCATGGCCACTCCTACAGCCCATCCAAACCACAGGATTATTCTACCATAAGGAGAGGTGGAATAGGGGGTAGATGAGCAAGCAACCAATGTCCCTGGCAAGGTTCCTCTAGAGCAGTGGCTTAAAAACATTTTTTGAACATAACTTATAGAAAGAAATACATTTACATTGTGACCCAGGACACACACACACACACACACACACACACTTTTCACAAAATAACATTTACCATTTGCTACCTTGCTACTGGGAGCACATTCTGATTTTTTTTTTGTAATCCTGGCTGCTTGATGAGGTAATGCCCAGTTCTATTTCATTTTTTAAAAATCCTGGTCTGAATCCACTAAGTTGACTTTACAACTCATGAATGGGTCATGACCTACAGATGGAAAAATGTCATTCTTAAGGTTTGCACAAACCGCTTGCATTATTGAAATGATTGTTAAAATGTGGCATAAATTCTCCAAGAATTGGACAGGGACATGTGTAAGGAAATGAAAATTAGGTTAATGGTGGATCATTAAGGGGGTTGGGGGTGCTTGTCACCAGCGACTCAGAAGCAAGGCCCACAGAGAAAAGATTTTTGAGCTCCACAAGTAAGACAGTCACTAGGACTTCTCCCTCAATAGACGTGATTTGTGGCTACAAAGTAAAACTTCATTTGCAAAAATCATGACAACAAGAGAAGTCTAACATGGCCAACTCCATCTTGCTTCTAGCCTTACAACCTGGCTATTCTCACTTATTCCTGTGTGTAGGCCAAGCTAACCAGGGAATAATTGGTTTCTAGTTTCACTTGGAAACAAGAATGATAATTGTCCCTCCCTAAAACTAACCTCCTCCTTGTTGAGGAACCAAAGACACTTTGGTAAAATGAATGAAAAGCCACAAGATTAGGATTATGGGAGGGGCCCGAATTCTGCTAAAATGTAGGTGTAGTTTCTACAATCCCTTACTGCTCAAGAGTCATGGGGCCAGAACTCACAAGATATGTGACCTCCAAACTTGCTCCTATAGGTAGCATCCCTATTGCCGACTTAAAAATTGGTATTTTGAGATTTTTTTAGACTTTTTGATTCTGGCCACCAACTGATCCCACCTTGACCTGTGACTCATGAGTAAACTTGATGGGGTCCTATGGCCTCCATCCAGAGGAGGATTCCATGCATGAGGACTATTTTTCATACCCCTAGGATTTCAACCCCAACCAATCAGCAGCACCCATTCCCTAGCCCCCTGCCCACAAAATTATCCTTGAAAACCTTTACTGCAATAATACTGTCTCTGTGAACTGGCTTTGTCTGTGCAGCAAGCAAGAAGAACCTGTTGAATGATTACCAAAAGACTCCACCAGAGTAGGAGCATGGGCATGTAATGTAGCTAGGTGCTCCAAGATACTGTGTTCTCATGATATTTGTTCCCCAGAACCCAATGCCAACCTTTGACTAGACTTCTTCAAGCCCTTGGAAATGATGGTGGGCAGCCAGATGCTTTCTGGTCATGCTAGAGCCAGGCCAGGCCAAGGGCCTACTGTGGGTAGGACACTGTGCATGTACATGGAGGGGGTGTGGGGACAGAGGATGGTGGTGAGGATAAATAAGCCATTTACCCATTTATTTAAACTTAAACTACATATACAATTAAGTGATATAGATACATTCATATGATAAAGATGAAATTCAGAATAGTGGTTAGAGGTTAAGATACAAGGAAGGGGCACAGAGAAGCCTTGGACAGTAATAGTGAAGTTTGATTTCCTAATCTAATTGGTGGATACATGGCTGGTTGTTTGGTACTCAAACAGTAAAGATGCATTGTGTACACACGTATACACGTGTACACATTTGTTGGAATGTAGGACAAAAAATATAAGCCATGGATTCTGTTTAATGAGCTAAGAGACTCAAGTGGAAGGTAGACACAGTCACAAAGAAAATGTTACACAACGAGGTCATATGAAATCTAAAGAGGCCATTCATTCTGAATTGTTATAACACCTTGGGTAAGTCATTTTATTTCTTGAAGCCTTGAACTTCTGATACATTATATATAGAGATATAAAATTTTTATCTGTTAAATATGTCTATGATATATAATAGGCATACACGTATAGGTACACATGTGTAACAGGTTTATTGTGAGAATTAACTGACATATAATACATGAGAAAACGTCTGACAAACTGTGAAACATTTTGAAAAAATGTGAGATGATATGAACACTTTGAGCATCTTTGCAACTGTTTCTTCTGTGAACCTGCCATCCCACACAGTTCTGGGCTCAAGTGGCAGTCTGCAGCAAGCAGGTTGTAAGTGACTGTAAACTTTCCTTAAGCAAACATATTTTGTGTCTAGCACAATGAGGGATAGAAATAAAGAAGACACTGGCTATTGTTGAATAGCCTGTGATTGTCAGAACAGGGACTTGGAGCTTAAGAGGCCCGTGGGATGGCTCAGCTGGGGGATGCAGGAGTTTGAACCAGTGGGCGATCTGCAGGGGGCAGGGCAGTGGTTGCTGCTGAGAGGAGAGTACTATGCTTCAGTACACCAGTTCCTGGTGCCTCTCTCAGTCCAGTTAGCAGAGCCTCACTGCCATCATCACGCTGGGCCCTGGCAGGTGCTCCCCTCCTAGCATTCTGGCCTAAGCACGACACAAATCCCTCCCCCTGGTTCTCATTAGGCCAAATGTAAGGAACCCTCTGGCTTCCGGCGTTGCCACAGTGGGCTCTCTCTTGCCCCAGACCCCCTCTTCTTGCCCCTCTGCTATATGAGACATCTAATGCCATCCCAGCCAGCCAGCACAGCTCTGCAGCCTCTGCACTCAAGGTCCTCATTTCCTGGCCTCTTGCCGTCTCCGTGTGAGAGGTTCTACTGTAAGTTCTTGGGGGCTTGTTCTCAGGAGTAAGGTGAGGATTTGCAGTTCAGACTTAGGAGTTCAGGTTCAAGGAAGCTGCAAACACATTGACTCCTGAAAGTAGGCGCCAAAAATTCTCCCTCTTGGGACAGATGAAGTCTCAGGTTGGAGTCAGGTAGTGTATCAGTCAGAGTCCCAGATGAACAGGCGGCACACTCAAACGGGTAACTTGGGGTGAGTTTAATAAAGAGATTATTTTTTAAAGGGATGGCAGGGTGTGGGGAAACCACAAGAGACAGTGCGGAACCCCAAAGGGCTCATCAAAGCACAAGTCATAGCAGGCGCTGTTACCTGCCCAGGCCTCCAGGAGAGTGGAAGGAGAGCTACTGGTAGCTGGAGAGAGAGTCCTGTGATGGGAGGAGCCACTTGGTGGAGGCTGAGATTATTAATGGAGAGATGCAGCCGGCCCTTGGAGATCTCACAGGGAGGGAACCGGGCAATAATTACAACTTCACCCTCTTCTCTTCCACCTCTGGTCAGTTTGCTGAGCCCAGCTGGAAGCTGCAGGGTTATATTCCAGATAGGCCAGGTTGCAGGACACAGAGCAAGGGGAATGTGGAAGAGCGAATGACCCTACACAGCCTTGCTGTGATGATGAGGGTCCACGGGGATGATCAGACTTGAGCAGCACAGATGGGAAACTGGGAAGGTACCAGAGATGACAAAAATACGGTCAAGTCTCCTCGGTAAGACAAACTTCAGACCACGGAATTCAAAGACCGAAAAGGCCCCTGGAAGGCAAAGGCACGATTAGCAAAGCCATGACCTTGATGTCTGAATTCAGTTGCCCATGGTGTTTAAACCAAGACAAAGTCATATTTTTGTAGAGATATTCTTGACATGCAAAAATCAAATTCATTTAGCAATTTCACTTGTAGCACCAGGTTGAATTTTCCCATCAACTGCTTTCAAGGACATTTAGAAGCAAATTCTGTAGCAGGCACTCCATCATTTATTTTATTAAGCATCGTTGAATGACTTAATGGAAAGATCCTTGTGCAGGGATTTAAAAGACCTCAGTATTAGGTTTTGTGCTTCCTCTCACTCACTGGGTCCTTTAAATCACTCAATTTTCCACTTTGGGTCTGTTTCTTTCTCTATGATGTGAGAGGGTTAGCTGTGATCTCTTCTGATCCCTTCTGATTCTGGCATGGTAAGATTCTAACGGACACTATGTTCAGAACAAGTCATGATATTTCAGCAAAGCAGATTTGGCAGTCACTACACGGTCCCATTTTTGTAAACTCCAGTGTTGTTTCTTTGAAATTCTTCGTTAAAATTGCTCCATTTCTCTGATGCAGCAAAGAAGCAAGAGAAAATAATTGGCTTTCCCGTGGACTCATGCCCATGTAAACAAACCCAAGTGTACTGCTACTAAAAAGAATCCGTCTGCCACACTTCCTATTTATTTGGCTTTGGAGAATTGGACAGAACAGAACTGAGGAAGGCCTGATCCACCGCACTGAGTCACCTGAAATGGCTTTCCTCTTCAAGAGCCTCCAAGATCCCAGCGAGCAAAGGTAGGGCATGCCCTTACAAACTCCTGCCTTAGTACACTTCTCTACAAAGGAAGAAACGCTCACTTCCTCATTATGATTTCTGTCCACCAACTTCATTTCTTGTTTAAGTTAGGAAAGAAAAGAAAAACAAGTCTTTTGAATGCTCACTCTTTTTTTGGGTCCTGGCATTAAATCTGACTCACTGTAAGAGGGATCTGTTGTCTCTGCCTGACCAGCTTCTCTCTCCTTTCTCTATGCAGATGACTGTCCGCCCCTTCTTCCCTTCGATAGCTGTTTCTCCCGTACTCCAACCACGTGGTTGATTCTGGTGGGACTACCAATCACATTCTTAGCACCTGACCACAAAGATGATGACTTGACCTCCGCGTGATCATCCCTCAGCCAAGATTGAATGAGGAAACTGATCAAAGCTGGGCCAGTCGGCTGGAACTTATGTTCAGTAAAGCATGAGGAGGAGAGAGAAGCCCTCTTCTTGCTCTGGCAGAGCTGAGCTACATAAGATGAACCACGAGATTAAGCTCTGTCCTTGCCAAGATGAAGCCATCTGCGGTCAGATAAAATGAGGCCCAAGCACAGAGAAAAGTTGAGACCAGTTATGGAAGGAAAAGGATGGGAGAAGGGAGGAGAAAAACTTGACAATATCATTTGTTTATCTAGACACGGCGATCCAGATGCCAGGCCCAACTGGTTCTTTTTACTAGAGCCATTAACTGTGCTTTATTAGTTAAGCTAATTTTACTTGGATTTCTGTTCATAACTAAAGAGGCCTGAATAATACAGAAACTGATACCTGCAAATGAGGACTTGTAGGTATGGTCCCTGAAATGCGGAACTGGTTGAGGCAAGGTAGTGAGGAGCTGCATCAAGAGGTCTAAGGTCAAAAGATGTCAGAATGGGCTATTTCTTATGCCCTTTAAGGAGTCACTGCCAAAAAGGATGTTTCCCTCCAAGCTGGGCTGTTTGAAAGCAGAAGAGGAACAGCAGGCAGATAAAAGAGAGGCTCCTGCTACTTTCGGCAAGATTCCAAGACTGTAGAGAGTTTGATGGTCTTCTTCCTTAAAGAATTGCAAATGAAAACTGTGTGACTGGGAAGAGGGATCCCTGTGGGGCTGGAGTAAAGAGGGAGCACCTCATTTTGAAGGAACATTGATGGGAACACTGCTTAGGGCTGTGTTCATCACACAGAGCTTCAGGGCAGCTGAGGCCAGGAAGCAGAGTCCCTGGAGAATGAACACTTCTCTAGGCCTGTGCTGAGGAGCAGAAATCCTTCTAGGATGGTGGCTATTTTACTGCTGCTCAGTGAATTCTCCCAAGTTCTCCAAGGGGCAGGACCAGTAGGAAGGCAGAAAGAACTTGCTCCTCTGACAGCAAAGTGAGTTTGTGCTGTTCCTATCCAGAAGGCAACTGGAACTGCTTCCCTGTTCCTCCTTATTTTATTTATTGAGACAGAATTCTGCTCTTCATGCCCAGGCTGGAGTGCAATGGCACAATCTCAGCTCACTGCAACCTTCGCCTCCCAGGTTGAAGGGATTTTCCTGCCTCAGCCTCCCAAGTGGCTGGGATTACAGGCATGCACCACCATGCTCAGCTAATTTTTTGTATTAGTAGAGACAGGGTTTCACCATGTTGGTCAGGCTGGTCTTGAACTTCTGACTTCAGGTGATCCACCTACCTCAGCCTCCCAAAGTGCTGGGATTACAGGTGTGAGCCACCGTGCCCAGCCCATTCCTCCTTTTTCAGTGGAAATCTTGCAAACATATGTAGGTGTTCCTCGACATACACTCTAGTTATGTCCTGATAAACCCATTGCACGTTGAATATATCATGTCAAAAGTGCAATTAATACCTAACCTAAGATAAGTTAACATGGCTTAGCCTAGCCTACTTTGAATGTGCTCAGAACGCTTCTGTTAGCCTACAGTTGGGCAAAATAATCTAACACAAAGCTTATTTTAGAATAAAGTATTAACTATCTCATGGTGGTTTGCCACTGTGATCATGTGGCTGACTGGGAGCTGTGGCAATTATAGCTGCCCAGCATTACAAGAGAGTATCATGCTGCTTACCACTAGCCTGAAGCAAGGTCAAAATTCAAAATTTGAAATACATTTTCTACTTAATGTATGTCATGTTTGCACCATCATAAAGTCAAAAATCATAACTCAAACCATCCTAAGTTGGGACCGTCTGTATAGAGCGATTTAGTCTTGGTGGCAAGAGCGTGAGTATAGGCTTCTCAGTAATAACCTGATCAAATGTTTGCTTTTGCATTTATTCAACACATAGTTGTGGGGTACCTACAAGGTGGCAGATGCTCTTATAGACCCTGGGGCTACAACTGTTAAGAAACAAAGCACAACAGCTACAAATGAATCTCGCCTTTACAGAGTCATTCTCATCCCAGGAGGTCGCCTCATCCTCCAGGGAGTTGGCCAGCCAGGTCCAAATCCCAGGAATCATTCTTTCATAACTGAGACCTTTCAGCAAGGCTCCTCCTCCTAAATTCATCCCAAATCTGCCCACTTCTCACCACCTCCACTGCTTCAACCAGCACCCAGGACATGCTCCTCTGTCAGCTAAATCACTGCCTCAGTTTCTTAACTGGTCTACTTGCCTGTATCATTGTCCCCCCATTCTACTCCACACACAGAACAGTCACAGTGGTCTCTCCAAAATAATGATGAGTTCATACACTATTAACCTGACAGTTCTATGGAGAGCAAAACTCTAGATCATTGTATCCATCTCAACAATAAAGTGAATGTTAGCCAGAAGTGAATATGCATTCGTCAGACTCTCTTTGTGTAAGTAGTCAATGTTGGTTTTATTTTTTCTGACAGTGGAAAATGTCATAATGATCCATCCACTTACAGAATTTGCTGCCTTGAAAAAATAAAATCTGTCCAGTTATATAAGCTACACCCAGTAGCTTCTCAGAGCAACCAGACATAAAAATCTAAGCCCTTACCTTAGCCTATAAGATCCTAGGTATCCACAGCTGCCCACCCATCCTCCCTTATTTTTCTATCTCCTCCTACGCATACTCTTGCTCCAGCTTCCACCAGCGCCCTTCTGCCCCTCAGCCACAGCAAACTACCTTGCAGTCAAGGCTTTGACATTTGCTGTTCCTCCTTCAGGGACACTCTTCCCCAAGATCTTTTGCAAGCCCACCTCCTTTCCATTGTTCAAATGCAACAGGATGTTTGATGAGGATTTTCCTGTTTGGGAACGTCAACTAAAGCCCAGATGTGATAACAAACAGGCTCTAAGCATGCCACCCCCTCAGCTGTCCACCATGGTGCCAGATTCCTCTCCCAGGGCTCATCCTGGGAGGTGGCTATCCCTATCAGATCTATCCCTACAAGGCTTCCCCCAGCCCTCCTTCCCAATCTTCATGAGATGGCTGCGAAGGGAGAAAGAGGGGAGTTAGGGTGAGATGCATCTGTCTTGTGGAAAGTGCCCTGTTTATAATGAGGAGTGACCCCTCCCAGCTAAGCCAACTATTGGGGAGACTCCAGAGAACAGACATAAAGCAGGAGGTCCCTAGAAGAAGGGACAATGGGCATGCTGTCCCCTTCAAGTTGGATATTATTTGTTGATCTGCCCTTGAACTCACCTGGTTAAGTAGGAGATAACTGGAATTATTTCAAGGTGAATATAGGGGCAGAAGGGGAGCTGCCTATACAAAGCCCCACAGTTGCCCTGGCAAGAGTGGAAGAATTTCCGATTGGGCTCAGGGAACATTGCAGAAGGTGGTTTGGCTTGGCCCCATGAGTCCTCCAGAGGACTGACCAGCATTTGAATGTCTGCCACAGTGAGGACATCAGTGGCCAGTGTTAGCCGGAGAAGCAGTACCAGCCAACCCAGAAGGGACTGCAGCTGTGGCCAGATGAGTAAGACATTTTTCCAGTTTCTTCTCCTTCTGCCCACCTCAAATACACAGGAAGGGCTGGGCCTTGAAGAAGGAGGGGGAGTGGATATCTCAGACCCAGATCATACCCTTTTTCCACTTTCATTTCTAGAAGACAATATCCCAGCTCAAGAGTGCTCCATGTGAGGGCAAGAGAAGGGAAAAGAGATTTAAATGGAGTTTGAGATTGAAATCTTAAAGACTGGACTTTTATTAATCACAAAGTTATGGAATCCTCCTGTGTCTGTCCTGGACCTGTTTGCCCTCAATCTTTCCCACCCCTGCTATGTATTGGTGCTGGGACCTGATTCCCGCAGGCTGTGCTTCCTTGGGTCACTTACTTCTGGCCATGTGGTCAAAGGCACGCACAGGTGAGGGACTGGAAAACAGGAGGAAAGAAAATAATCAAGGTATTCATTGTCCACCCTCCTGTCTCCAGTGGAGTTTCTGACTGTGGGTTCTGATGGTCCAGATCTCACTCTTTACTCCTAGTTTCTGAGCTCCGGTCACACATCCTCCTCCATTTGCTCCTCTTCTGATAATATCTGGGTAGTCTTACTGTCCTCTGTTCAGTTTCTCACCTTTTCCGTCAACCATGTAACTAATTGTCTGCATCAAATTATCTCTGTTTCAAATACTCTTTTTCCCCTTATATACAGGGTTTCGTTCTGTCACCCAGGCTGGAGTGCAGTGGCACCATCAGAGCTTATTGCAGCCTCAAGCTCCTGTGCTCAAGCAATCCTCCTGCCCGAGCCTCCTGAACAGCTGGGACTACAGGCGCATGCCTCCACACCTGGTTAATTTTTAAAATTTTTGTAGAGATGTGGGTCTCACAATGTTGCCCAGACTGGTCTTGAACTCCTGGCTTCAAGCGATCCCTTCCTCAGCCCCCCAAAATGCTGGTATTACAGGTGTGAGCTACTGCACCTAGCCCTGTTTCAAATCCTGAAACTGCTGTTTGTCTTTTGGATGGACCTTAACTCATGTACTTCACCAGAGGTCTATAAAGGTCTATGCTCTGAGAGACTATACTATAGGGATAGCATAGTTGAGATAGAAATGGCAAGAAATCAAATGGTTTCATATATATACCTCAATCAAGACATCTTAATAAGCCAATGACAAACATCTCAACTCAAATGTCATCTCTTTAGAAGGACTTCTTCACGTGGGCGAAGGCAGCACATCCCTCTCCCAATCACATTCTGCCCCAATACCTTTGTCTTCTTTTGGCAGTTTTCAGTACCTGAATTCATCTTTTTTTTTCTTTTTTTTTTTTTTTTTTTTTGAGTCGGAGTCTCTCTTTGTCACACAGGCTGGAGTGCGGTGGCATGATCTCAGCTCACTGCAACCTCTGCCTCTCGGGTTCAAGCGATTCTCCTGCCTCAGCTTCCCGAGTAACTGGGATTACAGGTGCACGCCACCATGCCAGCTAATTTTTGTATTTTTACTAGAGATAGGGTTTCACCATGTTGGTCAGGCTGGTCTCGAACTCCAGACCTCATAACCCGCCCACATCGGCCTCCAAAAATGCTGGGATTACAGGCGTGAGCCACCGCACCTGGCTCCTGAATTCATTTTATCTGTTTATTTGTTTGCATGTTTACTATCCGTTTCTTCCCACTGGAATATAAGAGAGTTGGGGACAGTCACATGTCTTTTTCTGTACTCCTATGTCTTCACTGCATCATTATTAACTGATTGACCAGCGTCAGGGCCTGATTGAATGGAATGTAATTCACCCAGCCACTCTTGGCCTGCAGCTCAATGTGATAGTTGGATGTTGCTTTGGTTGCCAACCCTTAAGGACGAGGTGAATGCATTGCATTATGTTTGCCTTCTTGGAATTGCACATGTGGAAGAGTGTACCTGGCGTTGTCTGTTTTACTCAAAGGGTGGAATGCAATGAGCATCACTTACTTTCCTGTTACTATTTCTTTCTTCTACAGTATTCTCTTTTCTTTGAGGAACTGTTCCTGTCCCACCTATGAAACTATCTAACAATGCAAAATTTGGGGAGGCAAGCAGATTTTCCATACTCTTAAATTTTCGTTTGTAGTTAGTGAGCAATCCAGATATTTTCTTTATTTTTTGCATCAGTTTTTGTCAGTACATTTTCATAGCAGATTATCCATTATATCTATGTTTTAAAAATCATATTAGTAAATTATATGAGAATCTTTTAATTTTTAAAACATCTTCTGTGTCAGTCGTTTCTAGCTTTTTCATTACAGTTTTGTATATGTGTGCTTTTCTTTCTTTTGCCGGAAGTCTGCTTCTCAGACTTGCCAGAGGTCTTCTTATTTTTTGTTTGTTTTCAAATAACCAAACATCCCTTTTTAAAATTTATCAGGTTTACTGTGTTTTATACACTTTGGCCAATTCATTTTTGCTTTTTCTCTTGCTGACAAAGGATCAAAGATGTTAAAACACGTCGTATCTACTGTGGTTGCTCTAACTGGAGCCAAAAAGCAATATAGAACTATGTGGAGGATGGGGCCTTGACTGAAACTGATGATGAGGAGTGGAAGGCTGGACTGCTAAGTGGGATTGTAGTTGATGCCTCTTGCATCTGTTTCACACCCATTTAGCCCATCTCTGATTTCATTCATACCTGTGACAGATCGTCTGACTCACCTCCTGAGGCTGGTGCTCTACCTCAAGACTCACACCTCTTGTCTTTCTCCATTCTGTGCCAGGGCCTTCTCCTAATACCAGGAAGATTTCCAGGCAGGCTCAGCTCAGAAGTGCAGAGGAATTCATATCCTATGGGCAACCCTCAACCAATGCACAATGGTGGCCAATGAACAAATGCTCCATCCTCCTCTCTATTGGGTAGGCACTTGTGGGGCATTTCTGCATACTTCTCAGAGGTCCTGGTGGGATGGAGCTCTTGTTGTTGACAACAGTGACCTCACAGTGTGTCCACTGATGGATTTTTCCTCCATCTCTGTTTTACTCTCCCTATCTCCATGCCTCTTCATTCTGGGATCACCTGAACTAAGTCCTTGTCTCAGGCTCTGCTTTGTGGGACACTAAAACACTCATTACCACTGCCTGGGAAATATTTGAAATGAACACAGAATAGGATTAATTGTAGAACTTCTAAGTCGGCTTCTCTCCTGCTTGGAGAGATGTCTGGCAGAAAACTACAGAGCGCAGATGAACAGAAAAGTCTGTGCTATTTAACAGCTGTCACACTTGAGACCAGGCAGTTTTGCTGTGGGCATCTTAAATAAGCACAGCACTGTAAGAAGAGGCAAACGTTCTTGAACTATAAGAAAGCACTGTGGCATCAATTGGCAGAGAACTCTCTCAGTGGTAGCTGACGTGGTTTGGGTGACAGGACCACCAGAACATCTCTTCAAGGTCACCATGACTTCAGCAGGGTGCCCCAAAACACCAGCTGGGCATTTACTGTCAATGAAGTGTTGACACCAGGGAGGTGAATCTGGCCACAGGGGACATCCCGGAATTCCCTTCTCCCAGAAGGTACCCACAGATAAACAATGAGTTGAACTAATTCCTGGGCAAATAGAAGTAACCCTAGAATATTTGAAGGGAGAATTTATGAAGAATATTTGAGAAAGAAGAAGATGACTCTGTGCTAATTTTATACCTAGAGCATCAGCCCTGTCATTCAAGTTTTAGAAGAAACACAAACCTGTTTTACCATCACAGTTAAGTCTGAAATGTATTTTACAACCATATTATTGACAATTATTCAGCCATCATTTCCCAAAATTCAGTCAGTTGTCTATCATCTTGACGATGTATCATTTATACTATTAGTTACCTAATACGTTCCTTTCAACCAACCCACTTTTTAAAACTTAAATGCAAATAAATGTGAAATTATAGATTTAGTATCTATCTATATTTTTCTAATAGCTATTGAAATATATAACTGTTAAAGTAAAAACGATCTCAACCCATATGTGGTATATATATTACACATCGGGAAAAAATAGATTTGTACATAACCACAAGTTACCTGACTTTGTTTCTCATCAGATTTCTAGATGAGGTCCTCTGCTTTGTGAGATACTAATTCTTGGTTAATTTCCATTTGGTTATAATCCTTCCACAAAGTCTGTTTTTCAGAAAAGGTACCTGGATGCTATAATTCTGACTTTTGACATTTCTGAAAGTGTCTCTCTTTATTCCCATACATGAAAGTTTGGTTGGCTGTGGAATTTTAATTCTTAATCCACAGGATTAGTTACACATTACCCCATTGTCCTCTAATTTTTCATATTTCAAATGAGAACTCCAAAGCCAATTTGAATTGCTCTCTATGTAGAGTGTATAGGATTTTTGTTATTAGTAAAATGCATATATTTTACCAGAAATGTTACATAGGTGGATATTTTGCAACAATTCTGTCCAGGACTCAGTGAATCATTTCAATCCATAGACTAAGCTCCTTCTTTAGCTCAGGAAATTTTCTTTTCTTTCTTTCTTTATTTAGATTTAGATTTAGTGTCTCATTATGTTGCCCCGCTCGTCTTGAACTTAAGGGCTTAAGTGATCCTCCTGCCTCAGCCTCCCAAGTGGCTGGGACTACAGGCTCGAGCTATCATGCCCAACTTATTTTGTTCATTGATACTCCTCTTCTATCCAATATTCTCTTTTATTCTATGACTCTTGTTATATAAATATTGAAACATTATGTTGACCTCCTTCCCTCATCTTTATCTCATGAATTTATCTTTTTGTCTATGTCCTTTGAGTAGATTATATTCTTTTGATTTGATCTAACAATTCACTAAATCAGGTTGCAATAGCATATATGCTGTAGTTCTATTTTATTTTGGTGAGCATATAGTCATTCCTTTATTTTTAAGGACTGTTTCTTATTCTCCCAGTATTTTCGTTTCATGCTTCTTTTACTCTCTGAAATTTTACTGAGAATACCAATTTGCTTTGTTTTCTTGTTTGTTTCCAGTGGGGTTGGATGAAAATACAAATCTGAATCCTTAAAAGTTATCTCCTGTTTTCCATAATCATTCCTTCTTTTGAAATAGAAGCCATTGGCTCTGACTGACTGTTGGTTCCCTTTTGGGGGCTTCTAGATCTCCTCTGATGACTAATTGGTGCTTGTTGTTCTGTACTGACATTCATAAATATGAAAGCCCACACTGAAAAGGTCTGATAGGTCTGGGTACTGTCAGCAACTGCACTGGTCTCTATGAGCTTCTCCCCAGCCTTTTCCCAGCTGATTTGTGTTTCCAGCCCCTGCTGGCACTTTCCTGCGGCTATCAGTCTCAGGAGGGACTCGAACACAGGCCTTGTCTTTGCTGCTGTGGTTATAGGATAGCCAATCATAGCGGGTTCATATCTTACAGAAAGTCCGCAAGATTGCTGCTGGATCGGTTAGTTTTTCCTTTTTTAACAGTGGGGTTACAGGCTGTTTTTTTTCTTTCTCTGTTGTTTTTATCATTTCAATAAGGTTTGAGGAAGGTATTGTAAGCTCAAACTGTTATCTTGAAGTAAACCCTGAGTGACTTCCTGCTAGATTGGGCCTGATACTGCAGCCTCTGGGGTGCTCTGCCCATAGACCTCCAAGTTCCCACTGCCAGTGTCCACGTGTCTGCCTGAGAAATATTTTTTATTCAAGAAATATTTCTGAATGAGTGAACAAATAAACAAAAACTGGCTTGATCTATCTCAAACATGGATCTGATACCATCTCTTACCTTATTTAAATATTCCCAAGGTGCCCTGCCAGTTGTGAAGTGGCATCATTGTCTGGGGTGAATATCCGGGGTTTGTGTCTCACACCAAGAAGATTAAGGACAGGGGCACATGTGGGTAGGTCAAGGAAAGGAAAGTCTAATAGGCAGAAGGTGAGAGGTGAGCAGCTTTCTCTCTTGAGGGACAGGTGACTGAGGGGGAAAAGCTGGCCTGCAGCTGACTGCAGCAGATTTTATAGGCAGGCTTGAGGAGGTGCTGTCCGACTTAAACAGGCCCACAGATTGGTTTGACCAGGTGTGACGTTTACATAACATGTGGGGAAGGCTGGCCACCCCATCCTAATCTCTTTATGCAAATGGGCTTTCCATTGGGTGGGTGCCATCTTGTCTGCTCCTTACTGTACATGTGGCTGTAAAAGAGAAGGGAAGATGGAGCTGTCATTTTGATCATACCTAGTCCCAAGTAGCCTTTTCCTATTGGCTCAACTGCCAGCATTCACCCGTGTAAGCTTCTAGCTAAGTCTACAGCTCGATTTTACAGGCTGCTCTTTGTTAGAAAAGAACATGATTGATCGGGTGCCGTGGCCAACGCCTGTATCCCAGTCCTTTGGGAGGCCGAGGCGGGTGGATCACGAGGTCAGGAGATCAAGATCATCCTGGCCAATACGGTGAAACCCCATCTCTACTAAAAATACAAACATTAGGTGGGCATGGTGGCACATGCCTGTAGCCCAGTTACCCGGGAGGCTGAGGCAGAAGAATTGCTTGAACCCAGGCGGTGGAGGCTGCAGTGAGTGGAAATGGAGATCACGTCACTGCACTCCAGCCTGGCAATAGAGAGATTCTGTTTTAAAGAAAAAAAAAGAGGACATGATTTTGGGGCTGCTTTTCATTAAAAGGAAAACCTTAGTGAGGATTTCTGTACCCTCACTATCTGCCTAAATGCTTTCTTCTTAGTCCTACATAAGTTGCAGGATAAAGTCTAAATGTCTCATCCTGGATTTCAAGGCCAGCACGATCTCACCTCTATTATTCCACTGCAATGTCTCCCACACTTGATCTTCCCTGCTGCTGTGTGTGGTAGATCTATTTTGCTGGCTCTCTCAACCTTCTATGCCTCCTTTTCAGTCATTGCGAACGCCCATGCATTTTGGGTGGAGGAATTATGCCTCCTGCACAACTCATCTCTGGGGTGGGGGCTGCCACACACAGTCATGGGCATGCAACACAAGTGGAACCAATCAGAGTCCCTTCCAGGAATTCATATCATCCCAGAGGGAGAGGAAGTCTCCTCTTTCCTCCGGAATCACTCTCTGGGGTGGTGGAATCATATAAGCCTAGAGCTGTCTGCAGACGTCTCTGTCGCGTGAATCTTGTCCTCAGTTGGAGGGAAAGAACCATATTCACAGAAAAAGAGAAGCAAGACATACAGACAGACACAACCCCCCGCTCCCCCAACACACACACACACAGAGAACAGAGTGAGTGATCACATTGTCATGCCATGTTGCCTGAGTCTCTGTATCCCGTCCTTCCTGGTTTTGTGAGCCAATACATTTCTAAACACACACACACACACACACACACACACACACACACACACCTTGTGAATTTGAGTTGTGTTTCCTTTATGGACTAATACAAAGTGTCTTGACTGCTTTTCAGTGGTACTGGATTGCTGACAATTTCCAGAATTCCACACTGTCTCCGACTGACACCCTTTACAGGTTCAATAGACACCTTGCGAGGCACATCAAGTCCAGGAGGATTCGGCAAATGCACGGGTGGCTCCTGTGGCCCATTCTCCTTGTTCTCTGGGTTTTTCTTCAGGCTGCTCGATGTGGCCATGTTCAGGTTGGCAGGGGGATTCTCCTTCATGCTCTCTGTCCCTCCCCGACACCTGCTTAGTCCCTCTGCTCCTTTGCACCCTCCAGAGTCTGCCTCCTTATGGAGCCTGGTTCCTGACACAGGCTGGCAGCCTTTGTTCCTCTAGTTCTGTTGCCGGGTAGGGGCTTTAGCTGCTGCAGCCTTTAGATCCTGAGGGTCCACAGTATGGATGCACAGCAAGTCTCTGACAGACCTCTAGCATGATAAAGATGAATTACTTGTGACAAATCTTCCCTCCCTTATCAGGCCTGAGGCTGTGAATCGCCTTCCCAGACCTCAGTCACATTTGAGACACCCAGGAACAGGGTAGAGTGAAGGCTTAGAGACCTTTCCACTATTGTGTTTCAACTGTGTCACAAGACTCGGAGGCCACACATGTCAGGTGCTCAGAGGAGGAAGCGTGAGAAAAGCCAGGCAGGTTCGGGAGCTGGGGGATGTCACAGACAGGCGGGCCATGGGCAGAAGGGCCTGGCCAGCTGCAGAGGTTCAGGCTTTCCCAAGACAGGGTGGGACTCGGATGACACAGCCTTTAAATACTCCCAAGGTGCCCTGCCCCTCAGGAGGAGCCTCCGTGGCCTGCCTGAGTGACCTTGAGGATGTCAGGTTGGCAGCTTCTGACATGGGACGGGAAGGCCTGGGCAGGGACCGATGTTTAGTGAATTCAGGCCCAGGATTTTGACAGTCATTTTCTGAGTCTGAATGGGGCTGGGGCTGACTCACAGCCTCCTTCTGGGGCAGCTGGTTATACCTCCTCTGGTGCATGGAGAGGCCTGAGCTGCAAAGGCATAAACCTCAACACTCACTCCAGGGTTAGCAAATGAGGTCTCCCTGCCTTTGGGCTCCTCCCCCAACCCCAACCCACTTTGTCTCTATTGTAACCCCGGGCCAGGCAGGCTGCGAGACAGAAATGGACAGTGTCTGTGCTTCACAGCCTTGGGAGACCCCTGCCTGCCTCCCCCATGCCAAGCACTCCCAGCCCTCATCACTCAACGGGTGGGCTGGTCCTCAACAAGCCACCTCTGGGGCTTTCCAGCCCAAACTGTCTGCATTCTGTGACTCAATAGGAAGCTCCTCACCGCTCATGTATTTATGAAGCCCCTACATGGAGATTCTGGGCTGCTTGCTTTTTCTTTGTTTTTCCTCTTTGATTTCCTTCCTACTTCAAGGACTCTGAGGGCGGATTCACTTTGCTGAGCTTCTAGGCCAGCCCAGCTGAATGGGAGGAAATATCCCAGCATAATTCTTGCCTGGTGATTTTGTTTCTCCTAGGGGGTCAAACCAAGAATCACATGCTCGCAGCAGGGAGGGAGCAGAGAAACAGTACTGCATAGGGGTTCCTTGGGAAGATCACAGCCCCGACACAAGACAGACCCCGAGTCTGAAACCAGCCCTGCCACTCACCAGTGTATGACCTGGAACAAGTAACTCCCTGAGATATGACCTTTTTTTTTTTCATTGCAAAGTAGAGATTAAAAAACTACTTTGCAGGGTTACTATGAAAATGAAATGGGATGTATCAGAAGTCTGATGTTTAATGACTGGAAACCCCAGGCCTGTCTTATCCCAACCACCTTGAGAGACAGAGGCGGACTTGCCCAAAGTCATGACCTGAGACACCGGCAGAATCACAGCTCATCCTGTTTCCCACTCTGGGGCCCTACACACCCTACACTGCCCCCACTACGAGGGAGACGAGAGCCAGGGCAGACGAACATGACGGGAAAACTTTTCAGTTCTCTGATCATCACCTGAGGGGCAGCACACGTGGCCAGGATTAGCAAACCTGCCCCATCTCCTTCCACGTCAGCGATGGAGAATAAAGGAACAAGTGGGAAAAAGTCAAACAGAAAAAAGTGCCCAGAAAAGATGTTTTTATGTTCACTTACACGGAAAAAAAATCCAAGTATATAACATGTAGAGATATGTTTCTCAGAAAATTCATCTCCGTGAACCTGTTTCTTTCAGTCGAAGTTATAATTCAAAAGTTGCCAAATGGAAGTCATAAAATTGTGGGGTGGGGGCTGGGGAGGAGAGCCACCGGGGAAGGTAGTAATTATGTGCTATTTGTTTTCTAGCTGCAGATAATTTGGAGTTTTAACTTTTCCAGCAAGTCAGAGTTACATAAACAGATGCCATACTAAAATATGATTGTGTAAAAATATAAAATTCCTAAAGCATGATGGCAATAATATTTCAGGAAAAAAATTAAAGTCCGATAGTATCAGAAAATACAAATAGGATCATTTGAGCAGGTCTGATTCTGTGTACGAATAGCATGTGAAAGAGAAAAGCATTTGGTCTGCACATAAGTTAGAAAGGGTAACGTTTCTAAACACTGACTTTGTAAGAAAACATGAAGGACATCTTAACACTCAACAACAATGGCTGAAAGGAGGATATAACTGTCTCAAGGATGCAGTGGCAGAATACCATGGCCTTTGTTTTCAACTTGCTCTTAACCTGTGCTGGGATGCGTTTTCCCGCAGGATCTAGCACCAATATATGGATCAGATTTTGTCTTTGATCTGAGTCCTGTGTCTTCAGTTTGAGTGTATTGATATTGAGGTATGTTTTCTTTGGTTGCTGCTGTAACGAATGTGTAGTTAAAAAAAAAAAAAAACTGTAATATTTACAACAATTAAACATTTTAGATTTCAGTGTCAACTCTTCACATAAGAAAAAATGGAAAACTCTTTAAGAATCGTTGGAAGGCTGTTACTTCCTAGCGTCTGTCATGAAACTGTTTTCGATACACAGGACAATTAGCCGATTAGCACAGCTGTATGTTTTCTGGTCCAGAATCGTCCCCGTGCTCAACGGGGAGGCAAGTCCCGTGACCGCTGTGTCTGCGGTTCGCCACGCTTCACAGTAGTTATCCACAAGGCGAACGCCGTGGGGGCTGGAGCCATGCCAAATGACCTTCTGGGGCCTAAAAAGTAATTTTGTCATGTTATTTTTCAAAATGACACTTCTCTGTGGTATTTTTTGGTAAGCAAATTGGCATAAGTCTAGTGAATCAAGTTAAACTCCTTAACCCTGATGTCAAGTCACCTCTCTATCCTCACTGCTCTTCCGAGCTTTCTTAACACACGAGGTTCCAGCCATACCCAGCTTGCAGTTGTTTTCAAATCACACCCTCTGCTTTTGTGAATCTAAACCTTTGCTCATGGGTCCCCTAGTCTGGAGAGCCTCTCTTTCATTTTTAGACCAGTGACTCCTTCTCACCTTTCAAAGGCCAATAAATACTTCCTCTTGCAGGAAGCCATCTCTGATTCTCACCCCTAAGTACGAATGAAAATAAACATTTCCTGTGTATCCTATGGTACCTGTTTCTCCATTTACAACATTCTGTCTAGAGTCATAGTTAGTGTGGGTCTATTTCCTCTATGGACTGTGAGCCCTGTAAGGGTAGGTGGCGTGTAGGTTTATTACTGTGCCTTCCAGGCCTGGCCTCAGGCCTGATACAGAGTAAGCCCTGAGGGTTTGCCCAGTTGTTCTATTCTAAAAAACACACATAATTTTCAAGATTTAGAGTGCAAATCACAGTTTAGTTACAGGATCACTGGGAGGTACGCTGCTTACCACTTATTATGTGTCTCCTGCATGCTATATGTTTTCATATATATTCATTTTATTTTCACAAAAATTCCATGACATAGATATGGTTATCTTGCCCATTTGACAGGTAAGGCAGCTGAGGCTCAGAGAATGAAAATGTCTTGCCCAGGGTTCCATATTGAGTTACTGAACCTGGGTCTTCTGACCCCAACAACAAGGCTTTCTCCATGGCCCGCAGTTGCCTCACCGTGACTTTATGTTGGCAATATCCTAGAGGAGCAGCTGATAAAGGGATCCCATTGTTAGGATGCCCCCTAAAACTGTCTATCACACCATATCTCAGGACTTACACCCTCACTTACCAAGAAGGATCTGTCATTATGTCTCGGCCATCAAAGGAGTATATTGGAATATGTGTATTGAACTGACCTCCATGGCCAGAAAAAATTGAGTCCCAATTATTAAAAAGTACTTGACCCTAGAGAGACAAAAGACCACATTAGAATCATACCATCAGCCTCCAAATGAATTAGATTTTTACTCATTCTTCAAGTCCCAGATGCCACCTCACACTAGAGTCTCCAGCCCCAATCCTGGAGCCTGGACAGACAGTGGAAACTCAAGAAATGTTTGTGGTTTGATTTTATAATCTGTCCACGAACTCTTTTGCTTTATGTCTTGAGGCAATTTCTCTTACTGTATGTGTGTACAAGCCTCCTTCCCATCACAAATGTGTTTTATGTCTTTATTATTGTTATTTTGAAAATATTATGCATATGTACTAAGCTTCAAATATGTGGCAGGCCTTGTGTCAGTCTACACTGTGGATGAAAGGGAGACAAACTTCTTAGTCCTTTTCCTGAAAGGGCCTGGTCCCCTGTAGGGAGATCCAAGAATAAAAATAATTTCAGTGGGTGAAGGTGCTGAAATAGACTTCTGGGACAGGAGATGGAAAGTGCTGGGTGTGGGGTTAGGATGGAACTTCCTAGCCTCAAGGTTTCAAACTGGAGTGCTGGGGTTGCAGAGACTAAAGGGTCTTGAAGTACCTTTAAGAAACAAACAGTCATCAGGGCACAGAGCCTCTCCAGGGTGTGTGTAAGTGGCAACGAGCTTTCTCTGCATAGCCTTGAAGGAGTCTGCTATTTCTGTGGAATAACTGAGGGATCCTACAAAGGCCTGTCTTACCAACAAATGGGGCAGAGAAATACCTGTTTAAATGCTCAGAGAACACCAAACCGGGAGTCAGGACAAAGTATTCTAATTTGCAGTGATTTTCAGCAAACTGCTTTCTTCCTCTGAGCCTCAGTTTTCTCATCTGACAAACTAAAAATGATTAACTGTCATGTTTATTAAAAGTACCTCTTAAGATAACGGGGTGCTTTGTAAACAAACAAGAAAACTATATCAGTGAAAGAAGTTATCATTATCTCTTCTGTGTGCTCCAAGAGTCACACAAGCAAAAAGGAAACTGAGGTTCAGGGAAGGCAAAGAACCCGCCCAAAGTGACGTAGCCAGTCAGGGAGAGAGCTGGCTTAAGTCCACAGTCTTCTATTGATGTCAGGAATGAAAACTGCCCCCAGGCCCTGTGGAGACCAAAGCCTGCAGAAGGCAGTGGGAACCATATTTGTTTCTACCTTGAGGTTCACTATGGGAAGGCTGTATCTCTCTGCTTTCCTCACAATGGTGGAGAGATCTTGCAAATGAGAAGATAAGAATGCTCGGTAGGTGGACAACAGTCCTGCAGCTCTGGCCTGCTTGAAGCACTGAAAATCAGCTCGAATGTCCCCAGAAAAGGGCATGTTCAGAGCAGCCAAATGTAGCTGAAAAATGTGAGACAAAAGAGAGCTGTCAGAATCAAAGGCAAACTCCAGCCCCCAGAACCATCTCACATTCCTGCAAAGATTACAGACTTCTTAGGCTGGAAGGCACGTTAGAGGTCATCTTAGTCAATCCCTCCCTGACATTGGAATTACAGTCTCTGCCTGACCATCTCCGGGGAAGGAGAACTATGGTTTCCCAAGCAGCCCGTTTCAGCTCTCTTGAACAGCTCTAAGTGGTAGGAATGCTTTCCTTAGGTAAAAAAAATACAACAGAATATAGCTTGGACCAAATAAAGCACTTCAGGGATCTGAATCCACCTTCAGGCCATAAGTTTGAGACCTCTGGGTCTCTGCAGGGGTTTTAAGCTGGCTTTGGCCCTGGATCCCAGAGCTTCTTCCAGCCGTCTGTCTGCTGCCCTTTCTTCCATCTCCTGGATAGGCCTGAGGCTGATCACATGAGGGGTCTGGGGGAAAGCCATGGAAAGAAGGCCATGGCACCTATGACTAAGACTGCTGAGACAGACCATTCTGGAAATTAGGGTTCTGATGGTAATTCTAGCCTCACATCCCTGCTATCTTGGTCAGCAGCCCAAATAAAAACCAGTCCATAGTCTATTTCTCCCACATGTTCGCTCCCCAAACCCAGCCTTCCACAACTGCCCTCTCTCTCAGCTTTTCTGCCACTCTCTCTGGAATGCATTCCATAATCCAGGAATGCTCATCTCCCTGTCTCCCATCACTCCCATCACAGGGGTAACTTTTACCTCATTGACTTAAGAGCTGGGAGGCTGGTACAGGACCCGGATCCAAGTTATCAAAAAGGAAAATACTCCTAAATGTCTTAAGCCAAAGAACATGAAATGAGGCATGGTGGGGCAGGAGGCGGCCAGTATGGCTCTCCATTTTCTACCTTGCCTCTCACACCTGAACAAAGCCTCTATGTATCGAGGTGACAAGGATTGCCATGGTGGTTTTCTGCTTTTCCAGCTTCCCGCCAGTTGGCCACAACTAGCCATGAGCTAGAGTGAGTGTCCAGACTGCCCCAAGCAGCCCTTGCACTTCTGTGGATATTTTTCTCCATTCACCACGCCTTTCCTTCCGGCAGAGAATGGACCCCAAGGCTGCTGCCTGCTCCAGTCTCTCTCTCTTTTTATTCACCCGGTTCTGTCTTGACCACCATGCTAGACTGAGGTCCAGGTCAAGCAGTATGATGCCCCATTCCCATCTCCTTCCTGCCCTGCACTGAGCCAAGGCTTCCTCAGCAGGCCTCAACAGTGGCTAGCATTTTATGCTCTACATTTCCAGCCATTAGGATAAGAGAGAGATTTAGCATGCTGCCCACCCACCACAATCACAGGCAGGCCACCAGACTTCCACCTCCACATACATACCCTGACCCTTTGATGTCCTTGCCAGCCATCTGACTATACTGCCCCCACCCCCGTCTTCCTCCTCATGCATCTGGAGACTCTGGTGCCTGAGGGAAGAAGCCCTGTGGTCTCATCACCCTCCAACCAGTGCACTCCGGGGCTACATCAGAGTGCAACACAAGAGGCCTTGAAGGAAGGAGGCTTCCCCAATGCCAGGGGCCACCCAAGAAAGACACAGGTAGGAGGCAACTGCAGGGGTTCCCGGCCACACCTCTAATCCCACCAAGGCTACTCTCCTTTAGAAAGACACAGAGAAATGTCTGAAATTATGGTTGTTTCTGAATGATGAGATTGGGAGGTTTTGTGTCCTCGTGTTTGTATTTCTTTAACTACTGGAACATTTTTATAAAAAGACAACACTTTTATATTGTCCTTTTATGAAGACAATAATGTTACAACACTCGAGATGTTGGCATTGTTATTTTGGGGATGGTTGTAGTTTTGATAAAATTGTAGGTGTGTTACTATTTTCTTCTCCATTCTTTTCATGCAAGGAATATGCATTTTCTGCAAGGAATATGTATTCATTCTGAATTTATAAAATAATATTTTAAAAAATCCTTTAGCTGCAGTCCTAACTTTGGGGCTTTTTGAAGGGTTACTGATACTCACATCTCTCTTTCTCACTTCCCATTGACTCCTCAACCAACAAGAATCTTTTTGGCTACTAAATGCTTTGCTCTAGATTCTAAATTTGAAGGATATCTTTTGGTTCTTCTTAAGGATTTCCTGGCAGCCTTTGACACTGTTGGCTACCACCTTGCTTGGCTGGCTTCTTCCTATCTGGCGGTGGCTTCTCAGTTTCCTTCTCATATTTCTTTTTTTTTTTTTTTTTTTTTGAGACGGAGTTTCGCTCTTGTTACCCAGGCTGGAGTGCAATGGCGCGATCTCGGCTCACCGCAACCTCCGCCTCCTGGGTTCAAGCAATTCTCCTGCCTCAGCCTCCTGAGTAGCTGGGATTACAGGCACACGCCACCATGCCCAGCTAATTTTTTGTATTTTTAGTAGAGACGGGGTTTCACCATGTTGACCAGGATGGTCTCGATCTCTCAACCTCGTGATCCACCCACCTCGGCCTCCCAAAGTGCTGAGATTACAAGCTTGAGCCACCGCACCCGGCCCCTTCTCATATTTCTCTCATCAGTTCCTTTTCAGTTTTGCTCCTCGTTGTCTATTCCCTTCTGACTGTACAGATTCTCTTTCAGGAATCCAACCAGCCCCGTAATAATTGCATGGCTCGTCTCCAGCCCAGATCCCACTGTGGGGCTTCAGACCTTCAGATCCTATCCAGGCACCTCGGACTCACCATGCTCCAAATGAGTTCCTCCTTGGTCAATGGCAGCACAGCCGGAAATGCTCACATCTGTTTTTAGAAAATGCCCCCACAATCCTTGCTACAAGGAGTGTCCTTAGGCCTTCAACCTCATTCACCTGGCTACTCTCGATTGGTCTGGGAGTGGGCAATTGACCCAAGACTGACCATACAGAATATCTCTCCCGAGACTCTGAACTGAGTCCCTAGTACTGGACGCGGCAGCTGTAAGATCACACAGAATTGCATCAAGAATCGGTGCCAGGGTGACCCAAAGCTGTGTGCAAGCTCGTGTCACCTATGTATGTGTGTTGGGGTGAGGCAGGAAGGAAGAAAGACTCTTTCAGAAGGTTATCTGTGGAGACTGCAAAGCAGACTAAGAGAGACAAGAGTCCCAGGCCTGGCTATTTTTCCTGTGATGGAGTTCCATGAGGTTTCTATGATGGTTTAAATAAGATCTTTACTTAACCTAGCAAAGGAATAGAGAGAGAGTTTCTAATCCTAGCGATGAAACAATCCCTGGAAAGGAAACTGTCACCACTCAATCATCCAAGCATGTGGGCCTCATTCCTGACCTCTCTCATCCTTACTGCACCATTTTCAACCAATGACTCAAGTAGTCACTCTTGATTCTTTCATGTCTCTCCCGTTGCCTGCTAGTCTATGTACTCTCTGCTGTGATTCTCGTTCAGATAACGCAGAAGCCACCTAACTGGCCTTTGGACCCCTGCTCCTGTCCCTTCTGATTAATCTGCACACTGTAACCAAGGTAATTTCTGAAACACCAGTCTTATCATACCTGTTCCCTGCCTTCAACCCTTCTGTAGCTCCCCATTGCCCACAGAAAACGGTCAAACTCTTTGGCTTGGTTTGCAAGCCCTTGAGGCCTAGTCCTTGCTTTTGCTGACTTCCACAGACTAAACGTCTTCCCTCTCTGCTTTGAACTCTACTCTTTGTCTAGACTGAAATTCTAGCAATTACAGGAATGCACAGCCCGTGCCCTTGCCTCCCTCTTGTCCATCTTCCCTCTTCCTCTTTCTTCTACCTGACTCACCCTTGAACTCGGCTGTCCTTTGGGTCTTAGTTTGGAGGTCACCTTCTCCAGGTAGACTTCTCTGACCTTCCTCATACCCCCAAGCGCCCTGTGCTCGGCTCACCCAGACAACTTACCACCCTGTATTGTAGTTCTCTATTTTTTGTTTGCCTCCCCCACTAGTCTATAAGCATCATGATGGTAGAAACTGTGTACTAAGCATGAGGCCCCGCGCACAGTAGATACACACTCAGTATTTGCAGATTAAATGTATAAATTGTACTTACAGCAGGCCTCTCATAATTGGCACTTGAAATAGGGTTCAGTGGAGGCAGAGGCTGATGCGGCTGTTATGTAAAGGAGGAAAAGAAACAGTTCTGAATATGCATTCAATCTGTTCTTCGGAGTGCACTGAGGTGCAAGTGGAACATTTCTAGAGAAGATGCTTTAGTTTGATGCAATTGTTTGCCATTGTCTCTAACTGTGACTCTTAACTGTGAAGAGTTTCATGACCTGCTGAAGAATTCATCTTCAGAAAGGGAGAAGATGTTCTCAAGACTTTTAAAAGAGCACTGAATCAAGGAAGGGCATTCTTTTTGATAAACCCATGTTTAATCACCAGTGCTTTCACTTTGCAGAGAAAGCTACCTCTTCGAAGCCTCGGTTTCACCATCGGCAAAACGGGGATGACAGTACCCACCTCAAAGCATTGCTCTAGGGCTAGAAGACGGACAACACCAGTTGCCCAGGTTCTTATAAGGCAGACGGTGCCAAAAATTACAGGAATCTTCTAGATTGCTTATACCAACCAATGATTCCACAGATGAACAAACTGAGGCCAAGAGAGGGAAAGCCCTGCCCAAGAGGATGCGGCTACTACATAGGAACAGCAGGTCTGCAGCTCTGGATCTAGTTGTTCCTCCACTCTATTACAGGAACCTCTGTGAGCGTCCATCAGTTTCTAGGATTTCACCAGATAGTAAACCATGCACAGCTCGCTGTCCAGAGTTTGGAGGGGCTTGCTAGATACCATGGGGGACTCAGGAAATGCTGACAAATGAATGCATGAGGTAACTACTCACGTTGCTGGAAAGTGCAGGGGGTGGAAGGCTGTCGGCAGGAATGGGGATCAGTTCTCCTAGCTTTAAGAAAAACAGTACATTGAAATGAAACCTTGACTACAACTTTTCCCTATTCAAAACAGAAAAAAAAATGGCATTTATGGGAGCATATTATTATTTTTAGAGGGTATTTGAAGGCAGTGTGTTAAAGGAAGTTTGGAAATTACCTGTAATTTTTTCCAGCCATCTCTAACACGAATGAAAAACTCAGTACTGTCCCTCAGGTAGACGAATGTTCCCTCTATAACCAAATGTGCTGTCTGCAGCATGTCATCCATGTTGCTGAATGCTGTGACCTGTCAGATCATTTAAATTTCAAACACTGCCATTATCATTAGAGCAATGGCACCATCTGATAGCCTGGCCTCTCTGTAAAGTCAACTAGGAGCTGACTCCCAATATTCAATAAAAAGGCTTATTAATGTGCCAGATAGAGATATATACCTTCATTCATAACTAAAGGGCATTCTTCTTGATAAAACAAAAACATGTATACTTTGAAACACAAATCTAAACTATAATAAATGAATTTAAACAAAAAAGACAATATTCTGTGAGTATAAAGGCATTTAAAAATTGTCAGTGGAGTTATCTTCGTGTTGGTTTGGGTATTAGCAAAAGCACTGGTAAGTTTTGCCACTTCTATTTCTTTAAGCTGCTTGGTGGCACTAACATGGTTAAATGGTGTTACTTGATGCTGGTCCTTGAAGAGTTTCGAATTTTTCATTTGGAATAACAAAGGCAAGCAAGTGAGCAACTACACTTAAGGTCTTAAATCTTTTTTTGTCTAGCTTGGTAGTTACATTAAACGTATGATAGAAAATGGAGGCCTGCAATTCCTCGCCTAGCAAAATGCCAAGGATTAGACAGCCATTTGTCATACCTAGAAGCACATATCGAAGCTACAAATACCTATTGAATACATCAAATCGCAAAAGCCAAGAGAGTTTTTGTTTTTCATTGTTACTGAGAAAGGCCATAAAAAATTCATTTTCACCTAGCCTTGAAGATAATAAGTTTTGTGCACCAAAATGACAAGGGAAGCAAATATCAAAATCGCATCTTATGTATGACAGTCCTTTCTTTTGGCAGCCAAATTTCACAACTAACATCCTGCAAAGATCAAAGAGCATTCTTAGGACGCCTGACATTCTTGTGAAGTATTTGTCCATTTTTCCATGCATTACAATAATCTTGGGGTGCTGTATCTTATTCCAATGAACTGCAGGGCAGGCAACGAATACGCCAGAGATGTCCTTTGCAGAATGGAGAAGGCTGAATTGCCCAAGTAAATCTGAGCAGCACAAGGACATGTTGTGATATTGTTTATGCTCTTGGGCTTTTGTTGTTTTGTTTTTTTTTTCTTCTTCTTTTTTTTTCTAGAGATGGGGTCTTGCTTTTTCACCCAGGCTGGAGTGCAGTGGCACAGTCTTGGTTTACTGCAGCCTTGACTTCCCAGACTCAAGTGATCCACCCACCTTAGCCTCTCAAGTAGCTTGGACTACAGGTACATGCCACCACACCTAGGGGTAATTTAAAAATTTTTCTGTAGAGACAGGTTCTTGCTATGTTGCCCAGGCTGGTCTTAAACTCCTAGACTCAAGTGATCTTCCTGTCTCAACTGGGATTACAAAGTGCTGGCATTACAGGCATGAGCCACCACATCTGGCCAGGTTTGTATTTTTTGAAATACTATGATTGGTGGCCAGGCGCTGTGGCTCGTGTTTGTAATCCCAGCACTTTGGGAGGCCAAGGTGGGAGAATCACTTGAGCCCAGGAGTTTGAGACCCGCCTGGGCAAAGTGACAAAAACCCTGTCTCTACAAAATATACATATATATATATATGTATGTACGTATATATATATATAAATTAGCCTGGTGTGGTAGTGTGCACCTGTAGTAACAGCTACTTGGAAGCTGAGGTGAGAGGATTACCTGAGCCCAGGGAGGTTGAGGTGGCAGTGGGCTGTGATCTCACCACTGCACTCCAGTTTGGGTGACAGAGAGAGATCCTGTCCACCCCTCACCCCCCCACACACATACAAAGTAATATGACTGGTTTTTGCCATAACTTAGTCAATTAAGGATTCAAATGGTGGAACTTAAATATAAATGATTTTGCTTTTCATGTCTTTTTACTTAATGAGGCATCCAAATAGAAAATAAATCCCTTCTATTGTTTATGGAATTGGACCAAATCTACTGTCATGGAGGCCTGATTCCCAAGGGATGTCACACCCACGACACTGTAGCCAGAGTAAATCCATCCTAAATGGAATAATGACTACACACTGATAATAATACTGACCAAGTTTCTGGATCCAGGAAGGCCTGGCTGTCCTGGAGGGCCAGGGGGACCTGGAAGGGCCACAGCTAAGACAAAACAGAAAGGAGAAGTTACACGAAAACCAGACTCTGAAAAACATCTCAGGTATCAGCCGATCCCTGGGGAGAAGTGTTTTCAACCCCATTCATAGTGTCACAAAGCATCCCAACTTCCACCTGTGTCTTGGATGCTCTGCCTTCAGCATGTGGCTTAGGCCACACTGACTGGTTCAGGGAAGAGATGGGATTCTTGATGGTTACCCTGGATGAAGTCGTGGCTAGAGCTTTTTTTTATGTGTTTCATAAGTGAATCAATTCCTTTTGTGGTTGTTTTATAAAAGCCAGTTTAATTTGAGTATTTTGTCACTTGCATTCAAAAATATCCTGACACATATAACTTATTTCACCCAAGAGACAAGCATGTGACACTGAACAGAGGAAGCAGGCTCAGAAAGAGGAAGAGAAGGCTCTAGGGAGTGGGAGGAGGCCAGGGTGGTGCGGTGACAGCAGCCCTGGCTTGGGGCCTGAGTCACGGACTCAAGTCCTTAGTTGGTCCATTCCTAACTGTGATCTTAAGGAAACAGCAAGCTCTCTGAAGCTGTTTCCTCATCTGCAAAATGTAAAACAGGCAGTTCTTCTTCCCTAGGCTGTGGTGAGAACTGAGTGCTTTGCAAATCGTACATGTACAGCATTCATTCGACCAGGGCTCTTAGCTTTTGAAGAGTCACAGTGCTCTTAAAAATCAGATCAAGGCTACTGCCCTCTTTCCCAGAAAAATGCACACATACACAGTCCTATAAAATATATTACGGAGATGACAAATCCTAGAGATACATCCTTGAACTCTCTAGGACTCTATGATTCTTTAGCTGAAAAGCCCTTACTTTAGGCAAACATAAAGTAGTATTATTATAACTATTCCATTTGCTCTTCTTCCATCTCTCTCATCCTCTGCTCACCCTACCCCTGACAACGCCTCCAAATCTGCCAAGCTCTTGGGAGTGTTAAGGATGTTTTTATAAGTCCCAGTAAAATTATACAGTTCTTCAGGTCATTGCAAGCAAGTGTTCAGTTCCAACATAGGACCTGAACATCCACACATAGGTGGCAACCATCTAGTGGATAGAGGGCCAGCGGACTTGGATTTGGATCCCAGCCATGCCTCCTAATAGCATTTGTGACCTTGAGTAAGTCTCTTCACCTCTGTGAGCTTCAGTGTCGCCATCTATGAGATGAATTCTCTAATAATATCTGTTTCATTTTCCTCCCAGGGTTGCTGTGAGGATTACATGGGATAATAACCACGAAAGTGTTTTGTAAACTAGAATTGTTACACATTCTGGGAGAAGCAATACTTGCTCAATGCAGCAAGGCATCCTGGGACCCCTAATGTAGTGTTGCTGTGGATGACAGATTTCCTGCACCTTGCACTCACCCTGTAAGATGCCACCCCCTCCTGCAGTCCTACTCATCCCTCAAGGCTGTTGTGAGCACCTATGGCTTCATCCACTCAGCATCTTCTTCCCTTGCAGGACCAGTGTCCTCATCTCCTTCCTTTGGGCTCTTTCCTTCACCTCTACAACCATTTGGTTCCAGAAGGAGCTACCATGTTCTCATGTGATCCGACCTCTTGGTCATAGGGGATTGGTCCAAGATTGGGTACCTTGCCCAAGACAGGCCCATCAGGACCCTTCTCTAGGACTTCCCCATCCCAGGACTTTTCTAACTAAAGGAACGAAAGAAGTTCAAGATTTCTAGCAGACAGCAGAAGCTGCAAGTTGTCAGTAGCCATATTTTCCCCTGTGCAGAGGCTGTGGTTTGTGGTGAGGAAGCAGGAAGCTGCACGCAGAGAGAAGCAGAGGCTAGAGATGGCCAGAGAATGCTCACAGGGGTTGAGTCCCTGGCTCTGGCTGTTCCTGAGGTTCAGCTGTTTATCTACCTCTCCCGCAAGTTGATTGTTCCCTCCCTCCTTCACATCCAGTACATTTCCCCTTTGCTTGAGCTACCCTGAGTTATGTTTCTGTCAGTTGCAGCCAAAAGATCCAAGGCTACATCAAAGCCCCAGCCCCAAAGTCACCTCCTGTGTAAAGGTCTCCTTATGCCAAGGACTCTGTAGATCTCTTTCCAGGTATGCTTCCACCATACCTGGCTCCTGCCAAGCCAAACGACAAAAAGGTATGCCTTCATGCTATTACTGCTACTATTATTGCCTCCCACAATGGACACAGTAGCAATAACACAGGCTTTGGAGCCAGACTGCTCTGGGTCTTCATCCTGTTGGTGTCATTTATTAGCTGTGTGACCTTGGAAAGGTTCCTAAATATCTCTGGGCCTCACTTTCCTTAACTGTAAATTGGGGATGTTAATGCTTTTTTTAAAGGGTTGTTGTGAGGATTCAATAAAATACCATAGTATTAGCAAAATGGCTGGTATCTGATATATGCTCAATGCATAGAGTTTTTCTTTAATCTCACCCATTTTGCATTTGAGGAGGTGAGGCTCCAAGGGATGAAGAGATTTTTATATACAGAGTTACAGTCACTGCTGGTCCTTAAGGCAGGTTCTCAAGCCCCTAAGTCATTGACAAAGCAGCCAGGAAGTTTCCACTCACATGGGAAAAGATGCTCAATATCATTAGTCATTAGGGAAATGCAAACCAAAACCACAGTGAGATATCACTTCACACCCAGGAGGATGGCTATAATCAAAAAGATACAATGAGGATACCATAATAAGGGAGGAGAAACTGGAACCCTCATACACTGCTACTGCTAGTGGGAATGCGAAATGTTGTGACTCCTTTGGAAAACAGTCTGGCAGTTCCTCAAAAAGTTAAACACAGAGTTACCATAGGACCCAGCAATTTCTCCTAATATACTGAAGAGAACGAAAAACATGTTCACCTAAAAACTTGTACCTGAAAGTTCATAGCAGCATTATAACATAATAGCCAAAAAGTAGAAACAGCCCAAGTGTCCATGAACAAATGAATGCATAAACAAAATGTATATCTATACAATGCAATAGGATTTAGGATTTGGCGGCAGAAAGGAATGAACTGCTGATCCATGCTGCAACATGGGTGGACCTTGAAAACACTGTGCTAAGTGAAAGAAACCAGACTCAAAGGGCCATATATTACATGATTCCGTTTATATGAAATGTCCAGAACAGGCAAATCCAGAGACAGAGTAGATTCAAGGTTGCCCAGATCTGATGGAGGAGAGGGAAAGAGAGAAAAGAGAACAACTGCTAATTGGGATACAATTTCTTTTTGGTGTGATGAAAATTGTCTAGAGTCGGACAGTAGTGATGGCTGCATGTCTTCATGAATATATTAAAAACTACTGGATTGGACACTTTAAGTGGGTGAATTTTATGATGTATAAATTCGATATCAATTTAATTAAAAAAGAGAGAAAGAAGGCTGTATCCAGGAAGGCCCTCTGTTAGTGCAGCTGTGACATGCCACCCAGATGCAGTGACCTTGAGCACAATGGTAGGGACGGCGTGAATGAGAGCACTGTTTACAGCACTAACCTGCTCCCAGGATAGCCGGAGGTCCTGGTGGCCCTGGGGGTCCCGGTGGCCCAGGATCACCAGGTCTTCCAAAGCCAGGTGGCCCAGGCAGACCAGGAGCACCTGGGGGTCCTTGGGGCCCAATGACTGTCTCCCCTTTCTGGCCCTGTGAAGGGAAGCACACCGTAACAGAGAGAAAGCATCATTCATCACTAGAAGTCCCATCTAGTCCTTTTATGAGACTAAAAGAAATCAATAAATATCAGCTATTGTTATTAGTATCCTCAATCCTGGGCACAATTCAAGGTGGAATAAGGCCTCCAAGATGGCAGCTGAGTCATTATGTTGAATGACTTTACTGACAGCCCCAGAGAGCCCTGGAGGCAGAAGGGACCTTGGAGATCATCTAATCTGGCCTTTGTACTTCACAGATGGAGAAACTGAAGCCCAGAGAAGTGAAAGGACTTGCCCAAGATCACAAAGCAAATTAGAGGCCCAGTTGGCAGCAGAACTCTGATCTCTGGCTTTGCTGGTACCCTCATGGTGAGCTCTGGGACCAAAGGTCAATGATCTGGTCCTATTGTTGTTGGAGGCACATCTTGACTTTCTCTCCTTTCACCTGAAAAAGCCTCTGATCCTAGGAAAATCACACCTATCTAGGAGCTCCTTCTTGGATAAAATTTCAGAAGAATCAAATGGCTCCTCTAAAAATATCTCCCTTACCTTCCATTCTGCTGCTGTTATCTGATGCATTCACCATTAATCATTCTTCGTGTGGAGTGAATTTTCCAACAATTTCATGAATAAGGTAGTGTGGCTAATGGTCTGGAAGTTACCCACCTTCACGCAGCCTTGGCCAGCTACCTTCCCTCCAGGGACCTCAGCCAACTTCCCCATTAATCAGCAAGGATGGTGGGAGAGCTGGCTGATCCCCAAGCCTTGCCTCCAGCTTACAGTACGATGACTAGCCCTAACTGCCTAGTCCCATTGGTGGCTTCTGGGAAAGCTATAAGTCCATGGAGAAGATAACTTGGAGGGGTCACTACTCACAGCCATGCCTGGATTTCCGGGCAGGCCTGGAGGTCCCGACATAAGAAAGCTGCCATTAAACTCTCCTTTTTCTCCTTTTTCACCTTTGAACCCCTTGTCTCCATTCTCCCCCTGGAAGCAGAGAACATAGGAATATTTCAGTAAGAGTGGGATGAGCTCAGCCTCTGACATAAACCAAAACATGAAAAACACAGGCCAAATGTTGGTAGAGAAACACTTACCTTCAAGTTGTTCAGAAAGTGTCTCAGATAAGTTAGATCAAGTGGAGGACCTGAAAAGAAATGCTTCATAAAATTCACCATCGTAATTTCAGCAATTTAAGAAAAGTCTCTAAGTTGGCAGCCACAGCTCCGTCTTAGTGGAAGTGACTCTGCACCAGGCTGGCTAACAGAGTCTGCTTGGAAGCAGAAACATGTGCTGGTATGAGCCCATCAACCCAGAGCATTGCTGGATCCCACGTAGGTCCCTGGCCCTCTTTGGGCTTGTTTTGCATATAAAACATGGATAATTGGATTTTCTGGTCTCTCTTGACGATGTTCCATATTGGACATGTCAGGCCCATTCCTGGGTCTCACTAGAACCCAGCGGAGCTTGTGTTCAGAGTGGAATATCATTAGTCTTACCCTCTGGCTAGGTCACATTTCTCAGCTGCATTTGCTCTCAGGAGCAAACAATCAAAGGCAAGATTGAGAACAAGAGCTGGAATACCTGGTGGTCCCTGGGCCCCCTGGTCGCCTTTTTCTCCCTTTGAGCCAGGAAGACCCCAGGATCCTTTCTCTCCTTTAACACCTGCCACCAAACACATACATGTTAAAAAAAAAAAAGGGGGAAAATCACCTTCATTCTATATGAAACCTTTCTGAGACAGGTTTGCAAACCGAGCTCATTGAGCAAAGTCCACTCAAACAAAGCCCCTCCTGAGAAATCAGCAAGTGTAAAATCATACAGAGGGCAGAGGTACATGCTTCAGACACATTCTCAACCTTGAAAAGCTCAGTCTATCGGGAGACAGACACAGCTCACAGTAATGCAAGACAAGATGAAATCTGTGCTCTCACTGAGGTTCCAGCCGTGCATCCTGGGAGCCCAGCAGAGGCTGCGGCTAACCCTGGTTTGGACAGTTTCACAAATGAAGACAGAGGCTCAATGCCAAGTCAATCCTCCAGAGTCATCTCATCCAGGCCTGTGCAGTGTGGGGGTATGAGGGGAGGAGAGGGCCCTCCCAGGAGTTCCCGTACAGGGCATCCAAGGGCACTAAGTTTTCTGCTTACAAAGTTGTGAGAATGCCCACCATGCAGTGTTGTGTGTCCCCACAGGACTTGTGAGAAACACCATTTCTACAGAAGTGGTGTCCCATACCCACCTTTCCCTTCAACTCTTTATGTGAGAAAGGGCATGGAAGAAAGCCTTTTGGGAGAGCACTGCTTGGGAAGGGAAGTGGTTCCCTTTTCCCACCTTGATGGGTAGGGTGGATACTGGGTCTTTGAATTCCTCGTTCCCAAGAGGAATGAGGCAGATCCACCCACCAATGCTCTTCAGCCTAGAGATGGGGCTACAAAATGTAGACGAGGGTGAGGGTGAGGGCTTTCCCAATGAGGGGGAGGGAATGTGAGCATCACAGGCACGATGGTGTCAGCAGGGGGTCTTCAGGGAGCCACAGCTACATCTACTGAGGCCTCGCCAACCCTGGGGATGCTGGGCCTCCTTCACCCACGCGGAGCCCACAGACAGCAGTGGTCAGACGAGAAGAGAGCAAGGGTACAGCAGTGAGCGGGGCAGCAGCAGCTGCACATAGTAAGCAGGACACTGCGGCATCCAGAAAGATCTGTTCCCTCCCCCTACTTCCAGGGGAGGCTCACAGGGAAGCGGAATAATTGGGGAACTGAGAAATAAATCCAGCTCCATCCCCTGCTCCCCAAGGTTCACCTTGCACCAGGGGGAAGGAGAGCCTCGAACTGAATCTAAGCATAGTGTTTGGAAACAGGCTGGGCTTGATAAGCAGAAGCAACAGAAAAACCACGGGGCCAGATATCACGAGGGAGACCACTACCTGCTGGCCAGGGTATGCGACCAAGCCGAAGGTGAGTATTGAAGGAAAAAGGCCTTCCCCAATTTAAACCCCAAGTGGTGTGACAGCATGTGTGGGGACAGGGGGACCAGAGTGACTGCTCACCTGCAGGCCATGTCCCCTGGCCTGTCCCTCTCTGATGTGCCATAGCAAAGCTCCTGTATGTAGCTATGAACAGGCTGACATCTCCTAATCAAACCCTCTGAGCCAGCACTTCTCACTTTGCTGTGCACACACCTCACCTGGGAGGTGGTTAAAATGTGGGTTCTGACTCAGCAGGTCTAGGGTGGGGCCTGAAGTTCCGTGTTTCTAAGGAGCTCCCAAGAGATGCTTACAAAGTTGCATGGACACTGAGGCAAGGGTCTCCTGAGCTCCCATGGCCCTTCCCTGATCAGCTCTTGGTTTTTAAAATAGTTTCACTTAATAGATTCCAAGAGCTTGAGAGTCAGGAACGACATTTCCCAGGCTCTTGGAAACTGCCTTAGCCCAATGCGGATCATACCAAGTAAGGAATAGGCATCAGTGAATGTTTCATAAACAAGTGAACAATTGGAAGAACAGAGTGCTTGTTGTCAACCAGGCTAGGCTAAGATGGGCAGAACAGACACACGTGTGACCAAACCAAAGAGAGGTGCACAGCCCCACAGCCTTGGCTCAGCTGCCCCCCACAACCCCACTATATGCAGTTAGACCTTCCCAACTGGCTAGTCTGCGCCCAACACTGGGTAAAGAAAACTGCCTTCCTTAAGGAGATGTCCCAGAGAAACAAATGATGAAGAATGTAGTGTGTACCGTGAAAGGTGATGAGCTCTGGACTCCCAGGATGAGCGGTACTGACCTGGAAAGAGAGGAAGGCCAGGTCAGGCACTGCAAGCTCTGCCCTGGTGTTGGCAGACACAGGCAGCCACTGGCCCCGGGGGCGTGTGACAGAAGAGGCAATGCCACAGAGTCAGGCCTTCCTTTGGCTTTGGAGTCCCCCAGAGCCCTGAGTCCCAGGAGTTCTCAATGCACAGACATCCCATTTCAGTTGGGAGATCCATGATGTATCTGAGCTAGGGAGAGAGAGCTGAGACCTACCAGCCGAAAAAACTCAGCCCTAGGGAAGCTCAAAGTTCAAGACCACAAATCGTGGCAAGTGTTGGTTTGGCCAACTGTGAGCATTCTTGTCTTCCTTTCTTATCACTTGGGATTGCTTCATGTGTGAGGTCAAGCATCTGAACAAGTGACATGCTCAGCTGTGAAGCTGGGTCAGCCAGTAACTTAGCCATTGCATCTAATCAGAGATGAGCACCACGAGCAGGTATATTAGCAAAGGGGGTTATCATTAGATGAGGGGGGCGGGTGGTTATTCTGGACTCCTCATTGGGTTCCAGGGGTCTGGGGTCCAAGCTGTTCTAGATAATATTCCTTCCCAGTTTCCCCCAGATGCCTGCATTTCCTTCTCTATTAAGACAAAACCACTTGCAACTTGGCTTCTTCCCAGGAAAATGGTGGAATCAAAGTCATCCATCTGATGCCAAAATCCTTCTATGCTTATGGGCGGAGGGTCACAAGCTGCTCAGGGGTCACCAAGAGAAGACGGGAGTGGGGAGAGAATTTTCCAGGAAAAGCATTTCTAAGTTAAGGATGAAGGTTGCAGTTCCAAGCTGTTATCTTGCAGGCTATGCTGATAAAGTTCCTCTGCTAGAGACATGAGCTGTAAATGATTTGGGTGTTGGAAGGAGCTAAAACTAGAAGGGGCTCATGAAATGCTGGCGGTGAGAGGAAGCATTTCTGTTTCAAAATGTCCATTTAGAGAGTTGGTCAAGAAATGTCCATGACCCAGCTCCTGTTGAATCTAGCCAGGCATATGAAGTAAAAAATCTTACTAAAAAGGCTCTGAGCCTATCTTTTCCTTCTTTTAGGTATCCCCATGACCACCAAAGACCATGGTTACTGCAAGAGGTCCTGGTGCAGGTATGATCATTGCAGTAGCGTTTTTACAGTACTCTGACATTTGTCAAGTGCTGTGCTGTGGCTCATTCACTGGGATCATGTTAGTTGGGAGTGGCTTCTGTACTAGCTCACTGCGTGACCTGGAGCCAGCCCTTTGCTTCTCTGGGCTCTGGTCTCTCCCGTGTGATAAGGAGGTGGCATGCAGCGGCTGCCCAGGAAGGTCACTCCAGCACTGATATTTTATGTTTCTCTTCAGGCCGTGGATATAAACACATACTGGGTTGCTGTTGTCTTCACGTAGAGCCAGGAGCCCCTTAAGTCACCTGACACAGGTCGTTCCTGCCCTCCAGGCCAGAGTTCCCAGGCCCTGGGCTGCAGACTTGGATGCCTCAACACTTAAACTTAGCCAGATGTCTGGGCAAACACGCAGCCAAACTGAGTCATTCTGAAGCCTCTGACCCAAGCCCTAGCACCACCTCCAACAGGCATCAATTATGAACCCACTTCAAAGAATACTTCTAAATTGTAATTTGCAAGCTCCTGAGAGCAGAGGCCACACCCGTCTAGTTCAGCCTTGTGTCTCCAGGGCCTAGCAGAGTACTTGGCACTCCGTAAGTGCTCAATAAATATTTGTTGAATGAATGAGAGAATATGTATGCATGGTTCTGTGACTAATGCCTGTGCACAGGGCCCACCCTCCCCTCTGGGTTTTCTCACAGATATCTGACTCTCTTCCTAGGGGTAAAACATCAGAAACAGAGCTACTCAGTGGCTGCGGGGCCGGGCAAGTGCCTGACCAGAATCCCAGTGTCTGTGCCTGCTGCCTGGTGGTCAGACCTGAGTTATGGTCCCAGCTCAGTCAAGTCCCATGACCTTGGACAAGCCAGTGAGCTTCTCTGAGTCACAGTTTGTTTCCTTACTATAAAGCGGGAGAGATAAGTCCTGCCCGTCAGTGTTGTGTGCTGTGCAGTCACGTGATCACTGGGAAGGGGCACAGCGTAGTTACAGATTTTAGCCCCAAGTTCCCAACACACAGATCGTGAGCTGGCATGGCTTGTTTTCTCATCTACATTTTCTAAGGGGTCTATTTGTCCCTACATTATACCGCTCCGAGCATGAAGCTAATGTGGTCACAATAGCAAAAGCCACTGCTTTTTAGATTGTATAAAAAGAAACACCTCACCAGTGTGCACCCTTACAAGATCCAGTGTATTTCATTGTCACGATCTGTTATCTAAAAGCTTCTAGTCACTTAAGGGTCTACACTTAGGGGATAGATGGCATCAGAGAGGACATTTGAGGACAGAAAGGGCCCAAGACAAAGACTGATCTTTTTCTCTGAGTTGCTCTCTATGCCAAAGCCTGCTCTTTAAGGCAGTGATTACTACTTACTGGCATTTTGCAGTGTGGTCGGACGGGTATTGGGAAAACAGCCTGTGGGTAATGAGAACGAGAGAGGTGAGCTCACCAGGACACCCGACTCAGCTCAGGCCAGTTGGGAAGGTCTTCCCACCCCATGCCAACTTACACCTTTGATGTTAATCACAGCTCCAGGTGGCCCAGGGGGGCCTGGAGGACCAGGTAAGCCAGGTGGGCCCTGAAGGAAGAACAAAAGGCCATTCCATTAGTTCAGGCTGCTGCGTGTGCAGGCGCAGCTGCAGGGCACCTCCTCCAGAGTTTGGGAACTCAGGAAGGAAAGGAGGGTTCCCTGAAGCCAACCAGCTTCTCCCTCAGGCTAGACCGGGAGCCACAGAGCACTTCTATGTCCCTGTCCTCACTGTATCTTCACAACAAACCACAGGGAAGATGGCAGGGCAATAAGTCTTGTCTCAGGTTAACACATGCAGATAATGAGGCCCAGAGAGGGGAGGTGACTGCTCAAGACCACACAGCAACTTACAGCAGAACTGAGATTGCAACCGAGATTCTGACTCCCAGTTGATACTGACCCTAAGGCCTCCCTATCAGTGCATTCCCAGTATAGGGGTGGCAGTAGACTTCCGGGGTCCCTCAGGTGATATAGTGCCTGAGGGAATGTACCTCAGAAATGCAAGCATAAATGCAAAACTCTTATAGGATAGCACAGTCATTTCCAAAGTGAGGTCGGGTTGGTCTTAATACCATGCAACAGTTTCTTCTCTAAGCCTAGAGGCAGGAGCTTGCAGCAGGAGAGGTGAGGCACTGAGGGCAGGCATGAGGAGTTCAGCCCATGCAGAGGGCATATTGATCACTCTAAATGAAGGCATCAGCGTCTGGTTTACCTGCTGGTTCCAGCGGGCTTGGTGAGCCAAAGTCAACCCCTAATGCTTCAGGAAAATTATATTTCTGGATTTCTGGGCATACAAAGCAGAAGCAGTGTGGCACAAACAGAAGGAGCAATAGACTTGGAGCTGTTTTTCCATCTTGGTAGGTGCTTATTAGCTGGGTCACCTTGGGTGGGTGCCTTGACTGCTATAAGCCCCAGCATCCTCTTTTTTTTTTTTTTTTTCTAAAACCGATACATCTGAGATCCAGTATCCTCTTACATAAAACAATACACCTGCATTGAGTCTCATGCAATAGTTATCACCAAGACTAAATGAGAAACTGTCCTTAAAAGTACTTTGCACAGTGACTGGTACATAGCAGCTGCTCAATAAACACTGGCTTCCTTCTCCTAGCTCCAGGCCCCTGCTGTTGCCCCAAGTTTGCCAACCTGGGAGGCCCCACCTGAGTAGCTGACCTGCCTTTGATACTGACTCCAGCACTCACTGAGCCCCCGGTGATGCGAGTGATCACTGGGACTGTGTAAAGGAGGGAAGAGGTGATATTACCCTAGAGTTAGAGGCCTTGGGATTTGGAACCACATTTTCGGAGCATGACCAGATCCCTTTCTCCCCTACTCCCTCCGGGGCCTCCACGAGAAAGTCTATTCTCCACCAAGGTGCTTTAGGTGGCAGGACCCTCCTGAGAGGGAGCTGAAGGACAGGGCTGGGTGGGGGACCTTTGGCAGTGGCAGTGAAGAAAGAAGAATAGTATTTCTGAACGTTCACTCTACAGGCCCTGCTCTGTGGACCCCACACTCTCTCACCCTCTCTGGACACCAACCTCGAGCTCCATCCCTCGGGTGACTCACCTTCATGATGACCCCTGGATCTCCTTTGGCACCCTTGAGGCCATTCAGTCCTGGGCGACCCTGGAACCCACAGGAGACACCTCAGTAAACCCTCTGCCCACAGGCCAGCCTGGCCCACGTCCTCCCCCTCCAGCATGTCCAATGAACACCGATACCTACAGGTCGTCCGGGGAGGCCAAACTCTCCTTTGTGTCCTGGTGGTCCTTTGGGCCCCTAGAGGCAAGACAAACACCAGATAAGAAAAGAACAGAAACTCTGGGTTCAGGGAAATGAGGGGTGCATGCCTGCTTTTGCAGACCGTGGTGATGATGACCCACTGACAGGAGGAAGGAGGGCAGGGATCTGGGTGGAAGCCCCTGCCTGCTGCCTCCTTGTCTACAGCCTCTCTGCTCTCCGCTAGAAGCACCTGCTCAGCCCACACCATCTCCTGCTTTCCTGCAGGCTCCAGCCCACTCCAGACTCTGGACCCAGCCCCTTGCAGTCAGGACTGACTAAGGAACAAGAGGTCAGTAGGTCAGGGCCTCAGCTCCCTGGTAGCCAGGCGCTGGGACAGCCCAGAACACAGACCTCTGTCCTAGGTCGTATGTCCCAGGGCTCATCGAATCCTGCATTCTGAATAAGGCAGCCTTGCCTCGTCCCTCAGGCCAGCATGGCCTGATAACCCACTCTAGGATTTGGTTCCGTCCTTGCTCTAACTTTCCCCTAGGAACCAGAGTCTTGGTCTGACACCTCAGTCCTCCAGCTGAGTTCCCGACCATGGACCCTATTTCAGTGCTGACTTTCCAGGACCACAGGCTTCTAGAGCCACTGTTCTGCTGCAGCCGTCAGGAATCTCCTGCCTTCCAGTGTCTGGGATGCAAACTATTCGGTTGACAATGCCAGTGATGGTGTACCTCTTCCCAGAACATATTCTATCCTTGTTCTGTGACTTTCCAACTCTATAGCTGGGTCTGCTCTGCCTCCCAGAGGAATGACTGGTTTAAGCCTGGGGCACTCCAAGTCCCTTTTCCTGCTACCATTAACATACATAGCCATGCTCTGAAAAATGGCAAATAAAAACTGAGTTGAAACAGGTCAGTACATAAAGTACCTAGTCTGTATTACTCTGAGGGAAAGAAAAGCAAAGACAGATGTGGTTGACAAGACACAGGCCACTTGGTGGGCATGGTCTAGGGCAACACGTCCTGATATGGTTTGGCTTTGTGTGCCCACCCAAAATCTCACCTTGAATTGCAATCCCATAACTGTGTCACGGGAGGGACCCTGTGGGAGGTAATTGGATCATAGGGGCAGTTTCCCCCATGCTGTTCTTGTGATAGTGAATGAGTTCTCACGAGATCTGATGGTTTTATAAGCATCTGGCATTTCCCCTGCTGGCACTCATTCTCTCCCCTGCTGCCCTGTGAAGAGGTGCCTTCCACCACAACTGTAGGTTTCCTGAGGCCTCCTAGCCATGTGGAACTGTGAGTTGATTCAACCTTTTTTCTTTATAAATCATCCAGTCTCGGTATTTCTTCACAGCAGTGTGAGAATGGACTAATACATTTCCCAAACATCCATGTGTGTAAGAATCACCTGGATCTTGTTAGACATGCAGATCCAGTGTGTCCTGATGGGGCCTGAGGTTCTACAGTTCTAAGAAGCTTCCAAGTAATGTCAGTGATGCTGGTGAATGGTCTACACTTTGTGTAACAGGACACTCAGGGATTTGTGAAAGAGTTACAAGCTACACTGGTCAGTAGGGCCACAGTTAGCCCATACGGCATCTTCCTGCAAATTAGAAGAAGATGCCACTTACTGCCTGTGTTTGGCTTGTTGTGCCCAAGGTGGGCTTCAGTAGGAAACACCGCCATGGCATCTGCAGCAGCCTGTTGGCCCCCACCACTAACTGTTTGTACTTTCTGCAGTACTGGAGGTTAGTAGGTGGTTTACCAGTGGTTAATGCAACAAACTCTCAGTCTATCTTAGCCCTAAGCTACCTGACTTTGGGTGTCCACTCTGCCTGACTTCAGGGACCAAAGGCCTCAGAAGGTATTTTGAAAGATTCACCTCAAAGGTTACAGGCCATTCTTCAAGGATACAAGTCTGTTACAGAAATGTGAGGCCCTTTCTCCCCACACTGGAGATCCAACTTCAACCAAACAAACTTGTATAGAATTCTCCAGCCCCAAATGTTTCAAATGTTCAATGTTTCAAATGTTCATTGGAGGCAGTGAGGTTCATTCGAGAAGAGACTGGACCCAGAACCTGACAGGTTGGCCTCAAATCCTCACTCTGCCACTTATGAGCTGTGTGACATGGGCAGACTACTTAACCTCCTTGAGCCTTAGTTTCCTCATCTATAAAATAGGGATTCTGAGGGTCACAATCCACAATGTCTTGGGGTTGTGAAGATGAAATGAGATGACCTATCTGAATTATCAGTACAATCTGATCCACAGAGAATGTTCTACACCTGAACTTTCTTTGCTCTTTGGGGAAGAATATATGACAGGGAGGTAAGTTTAGGGCTCACCCTTGAGAGAAAGGGTGAGAGCTGCTCAGAAGCCCATATGGGTTATGGATTCCCAGAGCAGTAAGGCCAGAGGGGCCCTAATATCATTTAGTACTAATTTGATCCCTTCAGTGTGCAGATAGGAAAACAGGAGCCCAGAGAGAGAAGAGTCCTTGCACGAGGTCTCATAGCAAATAAGTAGCATATTCACACCAGAATAAAAAATCTCAGAGAGGTTTTGTGGGGTCCATTTGAGGGTTTCCTGGGCAATTGTTCATCTTTAGCAAGCTCTGTGGTATAACTGCACGTACACCTCTCCTTCCTGAACACACAGCTAAACTACATTCTGAGGCCCCAAGCATCTGAGTTGTGGCCAATAGAATGTGCCAGAAGTGATGTTTATTATCTTCCACAATCTCTTCCCCATCCCCAACTTCAGCCTGCCAGCTCCTGCCAGCTCCTATGAAACCACAAGATGGCAGAGTCAGAGAATGGAAGCATCCTGGGTCCCTGAGTCACTTCTTGGAGGAGAGATGCCAAGCTGGGAACAACCACAGTGGACTTTGCAAGAGGGAGAAAGAAGCTGCTATTGTGTTAAATCACTGAGAAGTTTATTTAATTGTAGTTAGCCTTACCCTACTTTATGCACATTTTGCCACATCTTTGAATTTTTGTAACTGGGACAAATAAATCTAATCAAATCAAAGTATGAAAAATGCTTCAAACCCCAGTCCAGATCCAGCTAAGAGACTCTCTGGCTTACCATTGGTCCTGGGGCTCCGTGCATTCCAGGTTCACCCTAAAAGAGGAAGATATGTACTTGTCACTGTTTGGAACAGAAACAAAGATTCCCGGGAAGCTGGGGCAGATATGTGCCTGCAGGGTCTGGTGACATAATTACCTTTTTCCCCATTAGCCTTTCCAAGGGAACGTCCCCTGTCAGGATGGCACCCGGCTCTCCCTTCTCACCCTGCAATTCAGAAAACATCTCAATGAAGTCAGGACTCCTTGCCACCCTGTCCAGAGAGTCTTATACAGAGACTCCTCCTTGCCACCTTGTACAGAGACCCCTCAGTCCTACTGCCATGATTTATTTCTCCTGCCTTCATCCTACTTGAAGCCCCACTGCTGCGACATTACCTCTTGCTAGAGTATTGCAACAGCCAGCTAAATGAATGAATGTTCTTTCAGCCATTCCCTCTATGCACCATCAGAGTTACTGTCCTACAGCATAGGACAGTCCTGTCTTCCATGCCCCTCCAGGGCTCCCACTGATGACAGATCTGCATTCTCATTCTCAACCCTCCAGGATCCAACCCCAGAGTGGCCCTCCCTGTCTCCTGCCACACAGTGCCCTCAAGGAACCTCTGGCTCCCAATGTATTTGATAGCTTGCTTTCCTAGCAACTCAACCTGAGAACTGTTCCCATCAAGAATACTTATTCTTGTTAAAACACCTGAAATTAGGAAAGAGATGAAGGTATAAAAACTAGAGGCCTCTCTCAACATGGAGGCTTTGTGTCTCCATATGCAATGTTGCCGCCAAACTCTAAGCTCCTGTGCAAACACATACTTGGTTAGGCAAAGCTATCCCAGCTGTTGGAAAATAGATGATGGGTAGACTGGTGGCAAGAACACAGTATCCTGCCCCCAATCCTGTCCTCAGCAGAGCCATCTACTATGCTAGGAGGCTGCTGAGGAGACGCTTGTCCAGAGAACAAAGGCAGGTGCAGAAATCTGTGACTGGGGCTTTGGCCCTGAACTTCAATGCTGGCCCCTGGGGAGCAGGGCTGAGCCACATAGAAGTCTCCTTTCAATGGGGCTGGGAATAGCTAAGAGAGTGGCATCAAAGCAAGCAGAGCAACCTCTTTTTTCCATCCCCCTAAGCCCACACCTGGTATTTAGATCTTACCACTCCACTGGTGAGGAAAGGTAGTCCTGAGCACGCCAGCAGGGAGAAGAAGCAAGCACAAAAGCATTAGAGGCAGAGTGAGAGAAAGTGTGTTTGCTGCAGTGGCCGGAGCACAGCCGCCTGGGTGCCTGTACTAGTCATTCAAGGTGGCAGGAGGTTGGGGGTGGGAGCGTCATGTCCACCCCTCTAGATTCGTCTGACTTTACCACATAAGAAACAGAGTGCTTAAAGCAAGAGCTGCTCTTGCTTGACGGGGCTTCCTCCCAAGCCTTGAGCTGGCCAGCCCTGGTCCATCTCTGCAGGCCTGTGGGAGCAAAAGCATCCCAACACACACCCCCACATGAAGTCAAACCTTCACCCAGCACATCGAGCCCTCCATGCCCTGGAGCAGTGGTCTACCTAGATATTGGAAGCCCTTTCCTTCTTGGAGGCCACTGTATTATAGAATGGTGGGGGGAGAAAAGAATGAGAGGAGCCTAAGCTCCCAGTCCCGGAGAGCATACCCACCCTTCTTGACTCCCCGTGGCAGGCTCAGGGGGTTGCCCAGTATGCTCCCACTGGCTTTGCACAGAGCTCCACCCCAGCTGTAAGCATGTGCTTTGTTAGCTCTTTGCATATCTCTTCCTCATCTTATTTCTACATCCCCAGTGCCAAGCACAGGAAACTGCCTGGCACACTGCAGGGATCAGTGGATGAAAGATGGATGAGTATATACATGGATGGGTGAACACATGAATCTGTTCACGGACGTCACTCTCCTCCTTATCTATAAAAACCAACTGGAAAGTTAATTCTAAGAGGCAAACACAAAAGAATACAAGCACAACAATGGATGTGGTACCCCGGAAGCTGTTCCGTGTGCTAAATACTTATTTCAGAGATTTTGGACCAAGACTGTCATTCAGTTGCAGAGTGCAAACTTATAATTTATAAATATTAAACATTTGTTCTATTCATTCATTACACATGCTTTCATCCAACAAGTGTTTTGAGTACCATTTGTATACCAGGCCCCATATTAGTATTGGAGCAGTGGAAAAGAAGCTGGCAGGATGCCTGTCCTCAGGCAGTGCATGTTCTATAGGGATGCTCAACAGGTGGCTAAACAAAGCACAGTGTGTGTGAGAACAAAGGAGTGTTGATCTCTTTCCAAATTATGGTAAAAATCAGTTTCACTACCTACTTCGTACCTTCTTGTCTCATGGAGAACCTTGAGATTAAAAAAGTTAATGGTGAGTGACTGCTAAAAAGTATGGGGTTTCTTTCTGGAACAACGAAAATGTTCTAGAATTACTGAGTGGTTCGTGAGGTTGTACAACTTTATGAGTCCACCAAAAATCACTGAATTGGACAATTTAAGGGGGAGAATTTTATGGTATGTGAATTGCATCTCAAAGAAGGAAAAAGTTAATAGCTACTTTCAGCCAATCTGAAATGTTTAGTAAATTCCAGAGCCCAATCCCACCCAGATATCTGGACCCCTCTTACCTGTTCTCCTTTTAGTCCTGGAAAGCCAGGCAAACCAGTGTCACCTTTTGGTCCTCTAGGGCCCTGGAAGGAATTGTTATATAATATTTGGTTGGTTGTTGGGACTAACATGCATTAACCAATTAGAAATATATTTTTTTTTCAAACAGTAGAATAGACACTGCCATCCCCCAGGCAGGTGGAAGTCACGATTATCCATGACAATTGTCAGTGTATCCATGACATTTTCTTAACCTTAAGTGGTCCAGAAATTGTGGTCTGGTAGAAAGAAGATAGTCACACTTCTCTGAACGCTGGTTTCCTCCAACTGGGCACTACTGACCCAGCCTATTATCTGGGCCTGCTGCCTCTGCTTGCCCCATGGCTTCTCCAGGCCGCCTTGCAGCCTGCCTCCTCTACCATCCCCTTCCACAACTCCCACCCCTTCTCTGGCTCCCCACTACCTATGAGATAGAACCCAGGTACCTTAGCCTGGCACCCCAGCCCATCCCAGCCAGGCTGCAACATCTCATCTCCCACAGCATCAGGCTGACTCCTTTCCTGCAGCCTCTGCACCAGCACTCACGCCACCCCCTCTTAGGAGTGCCCATCCACCTCTCTGTGAAACCAAATCCACACACACACGGCCAGAGACAACCTCCTGTCAACTCCAACAGACACTGAATGCCTGTGACGATGACTCACACAGCCACATCTGCCTCAAAAAGGCATTTCAACACTTTCTTGCTATTTTAACTTTTCGCAGTTTCCTATCTTGTCTTCTGGATCAAAGAGTGAAATACCAACTATGGCAGTGGCTTTCAATTATTTGTTATTATTGTTTAGCAGTGAAACTCTTTTCTTTCCTTCTCCCCCACAAATAAAGTCTCAAATGAAAGCCCAATATATAAAAATACGTCCAACGGAGCTTCCCTTATTGAAGGTCAGTGGCCTGGAACGTGCCTATTTGGCCCCCTCCTTACTCCTTGCAGTGGGAGACCTGGAGGCTCTTCTGCAGAGCCTGGGACTCCCTTGGGATCACGGGACCATTCTTTTAGAGGAGAATGTGCTCTGAAACGTGCACCAGGTCTTGGAGCAGCCAAGCCAGGGAGGGAGCTCAGGGGTCTGACCTTTTCTTCTGCTAACCAAGAGTCATGGTCTCAGTCATGAAGTCATGGTTGCCATTCTCTCTTCTGTTTTTTAATGTCTACTTAGCATGTATGTTTAGTGTTATATGATATCCACCTTTAGAAAACATAAAAACTTTAGAAAATCAGCCAGGTGCAGTGGCTCATGCTTGTAATCCCAGCACTTTGGAAGACTGAGGCAGATGGGTTGCTTGAGCTCAGGAGATCCAGACCAGCCTGGGCAACATGGTGAAACCTCATATCTATCAAAAATACAAAAAATTAGCCAGGTATGGCGGCACATGCCTGTAGTCCCAGCTACTGAGGAGGCTGAGGTGGAAGGATCGCTTGAGCTTGGGAGGTAGAGGTTACGGTGAGCCACTGCACTCCAGCCTGGGCAACTAGAGTGAGACCCCACCTCAAAATAAATAAATAAATAAATAAATAGTTCAGAAAATTATAAAGAAATAGAAAAGAATGCCACTGTTCATTCTACCATCAAGAGCAAATTTCTGTTACATTTTTGATAAATTTCCTTCATTTATCCAGAAGCAGTGCATGTCACCCGTTGGCATTGGGCCTTTCAGAGATGCAGATGCAGTGCTTTGGAGAAATCATCTAGGTCAGTTCAGGCCGGGCGCGGTAGCTCATGCCTGTAATCCCGAGGCAGCCAGATCATGAGGTCAGGAGTTCAAGACCAGCCTGGCCAACATGGTGAAACCCTGCCTCTACTAAAAATACAAAAATTAGCCAAGCATGGTGGCGCATGCCTGTAATTCCAGCTACTCAGGAGGCTGAGGCAGGAGAATTGCTTGAATCTAGGAGGCGGAGGTTGCAGTGAGCCAAGATCGCGCCACTGCACTCCCTGGGTGGCAGAGCAAGACTCCATCTCAAAAAAAAAAACAAAGAAAAGGAAGGGGAAAGGGAAAGGGAAGGGGAAGGGGAAGGGGGAGGGAGAAAGGAAAGCAAGCAAGCAAGAAAGAAAGAAAAAAGGAAAGAAGACATTCAGGTACCACACGGAAGCTAGGCCTTACTTTTAGACAGGCTCAAAGTTTTAGGCAAAACTAATCTCTTTCTAAACAGAAGCGTTTTTATTTTTCTTGGTGAAAGCCCCATGGGGTACACACAGATGATTAATTACTAGATGTCTATTCCATGGTTCCCCTCCCTCATGCCTCCTCCATTGCCATCATCCTATCTACTTGAAATTTAGGGATTTATCTACTTGAAATGTTTGACTCGTCCACTTTCATTCATAGCAAGCCAACCCGCTGGCTCAGGCTTTGATTGGTCCTGGATGGAGAGCGATGAGTAGGACCCAGCCCTCCACAAGTTGTTCGTAAGACGGTCAAGAAAAAAAAAAAAAGGCAAGGGCACAAATAACTGTTACTTAAGGCAGAAAAGAACCACAGGAGTGGTGTCAATAAAGCCTTGTGGGTCTTAAAGAAGGGGACACCTCCAGGTGGGAGCACTCAGAAAAAGTTGATAAACAAGATGCCACTGGAGCTCAGTCATGCAGAGATGGAGGAAATGCCATACCAGGTGGAAGGAACAGAATGAGTGCAGCCTCGGGGCACAGATAGAAGAGGGCTAGGGTGGTACTTACTGGAAATCCTGGCAGCCCAGGCAACCCGTCTGGCCCCTGTGACACAACAAGAGAAAACATGTGGATTAGGAGCAGCATTCCCAGAGTCAGCAGGACCACCTCCCTCCCGCTCCCTTCCAAAGGCCTCAGCCTGTTCCCACAGTGGGGAAGAAGGAATGAGACAGCATTAGGGATGAAGGAGCCCTGTGAAGGTCTGGATTTACCAAGGGGTGGACAGCAACAGGAAAGGAAGGGAGGAAGAGAGAGAAGGGGTGAAGACGTGGTCATACGGGTAGACAAGGCCCAGAGACTGTGAGGACAGGGATGCCCAATCTCTGGTTTTTGCGTGTTTTGCTTCAGTATCCACCTACCTAATACCCAAAACCTCCAATAGCTTGGGGAAAACAAAGACCTCTTGGGATGAAACTTCTGTTTGTTAGCTGGTTTCGTCTAAGTTTTGATTACTAGGGTATTTTGGATTATCTGTTTTCATAGAAATCAAATGGATGCAGTACAGAGGAGACAGGGAGATAGCTCACAACGAGAGGTCACTCAGCAGGGAGAAGGCTGGTTACCAGAGGAGCCTGCAGACATTTGCAGGAATCTTGGGCCAGCACTGGATTTTCCCTGGACGTGGAAAAATGGGGTTCAGGGCAATCTCATGGGGATCTGCAGGAGGGGCGGCCCCGGAAGACATCTGCATCGCACAGTTGTAAAGGTATAAACCTGTCTCCAGCAGTGACTTGCACAGAACGTCATAGTATGCTAAGCAGTTTCACATCCTTCATTTCTTACAAGCTGCCTCAAAGGCTGGTGAGGTGTCATCAGAGAAGAGAATCAGGGGCTTGGAGAGGTGTGTGGAGAAGATGGGGCTAGAACCCCAAGGCTCCTAAGCCCAGAGCTCCTTCCTTTCCCCACTGACAACCAGCAGATGCTGGGAGGTGCAATGGGGATTTATTCTACAGGCTGTAGGAGGAAGCTTCCTTCCTCTTAGGGCCATTGTACCATGGGTCAACCCTGCCAACTTGCAGAAATCATGTATATTTGGGTTTTTTGTTTGTTTTGAGACAGATTCTCACTCTGTCACCGAGGCTGGAGTACAGTGACATGATTTTGGCTCACCGCAACCTCCACCTCCCAGGTTCAAATGATTCTCGTGCCTCAGCCCTCTCAGTAGCTGGGATCACAGACATGCGCTACCACACCTGGTTAATTTTTGTATTTTTACTAGAGACGGGGTTTCACCACGCTGGCCAGACTGGTCTGGAGCTCCCGACCTCATGATCCACCTGCCTAGGCCTCCCAAAGTGTTGGGATTACAGGCGTGAGCCACTGCGCCTGGCCAAAAATAATGTATATTTCTGATATATATTATAACCCCACATTTTAGAGATCTGCAAATTAAGACACAAATAATTTCCGGATCTCTAAAATGGAGCTATAAAGACTGAAATGAGTCCATTTCCTCCTGTGCTCCAATTTCCCTTGACCACAAGGAAAGGTGTCTCCAGGTTCTTCCTATTCCGTGAAATAAGGTAATGTAAGTAAAAGGCAGGCCAAAAGTGTGCAACAGATGTCAATCTGCTGTTACTTAGCATTGTCTGCTTTCCATGACACATATTTCTGGTGCACAGAACTGGAAGCTTCCACTGCTTTGGACACAACTTTCCACATGGTCAAATTAATGTGAAAGCAATTTTCCAAAAAATGCAAAGCTTTCTTTCTATTCTACTTTGATATATTCTAGCTCTATGCTTCAGGAGCTAAAAGGAATCCAAAGCAACCCGACTTTGTTTTAACAGGGGCATCTGGGTAAAAGTCACACTCTGGGGCAGCTGTAGATACTAACCGGAGGCCCCACCAGCTCAGGAATGTCTGAGAAATTCATGAATCCATGGGTGATATTGATCAAGGACTGAAAAGAGAAAAATCAGACAATGAGGACAAAGAATGGCATGTGTCCTGCCTTGTTCCTGGCAGTGAAGTTTTAATTAAAGTCACCCAGCATAGCGGAACACTGCAGACACCGAGAACACCCTCAGCTGACTGCCAAACGCAGCTCTCCCGCCCCCTTCTTATAAAACAGCTCTGAGCCGCCTTCGCGCTTTCCTCCTTTACTTCATTTTTAAATCACACAATATACAAATGTCTTCTCTCTTTTTAGAGTTTAAACATATACATATTATCAATATGCGCCCACAGAAAGCACAGTGTTGGTGTGTGTATGTTTGTCCATGTGGTTATTTTACATAAATGGCATCAGGCTGTATTACTCAACTTGTTTTATTCACTCGGCCATATTGTGTGGAGATCTTTCCATGCGGAATTTTGAAATGTGGATATTTTTAGCTTTAAAGACTGCCAAAGAGCCATCCAAAGGGGCCAATTTACACTTCTACCAGAAGCAAACGAGATTACCTTTTTTCCCACCCCCTTACACATATTTGATTTTTTAAATCATGTGCTTTTTTTTCTTTCTAACTTTAGTCATCCTTTTCCCAGTTATTTGGGGCTTGTCTTTCTGTGGTCTACCAGCATAGTGTCATTTCTCTCTGAAGGGCCAGGATTTTTCATGATGTGATATCTTAACATTAAATGGACCCGATCTGGTCCCAGCCCACATTCCAGCCTTCTCTCCAATTCCCGTCATTCTCCACACACACCCACACCCACTACCCCTGCCAGTCAGCTCCCTGAGCCTGGGGCACACCACACTGTCCTACTCTCTGCTTTGGCTCAGGGCATCTCTACCACTTGAACCTTGGAAGTTCTGTCCTCCGTGCCTACCTGGTTAAATCCTTCTCAGCTTTCCAGTCCCTGCTCAAACATATTCCTCCAGGAAGTCTTCCTTGATTCCTCATATCCCAAACAGTCTTTTCTCCCTTGTTCCCTTATTTATGTTCCTTTGCCTCTCAGTTACAGCCCTTCTTCTGACTTCACTGGGGGCTCCTTGAAGGTAGGAACTCTGTCTTACTTATATTTATTTTTCATTTTTTTAATTAGAAACTTTTAAAAATATTAAAGACGGAGTTTCGCTATGCTCCCCAGGCTGGTCTCAAACTCCTGGGCTCAAGCAATCCTCCTGCCTTGGCCTCCCAGAGAGCTGAGATTACCGGTGTGAGCCACTGCACCTGGCCTTACTTATCTTTACACCCACAGAACCTAGCATGGACCTGATACAGAGTGCATGCTCCTGAGTGCTTATGCCAGAGTGTTTATTACAGGAATAGAGAATTCAATGGCACCCAACATTTCATCCAGCAAACACTGATTAAGCCTGCATTATGAGGCCAGCAGGGGGGACACAGAGAAGAAAAAGAGGTCCAGAGGGCAGGTGGAGGAGTCAGATATGTAACCAGGCCATTGCTATATATGATGTGGGTTTGAAGGATGAAGTTACTACCTTCCTTGCTGATGAGAGCTGGGGGATGCTTTCCTCCATTTGTGTGGACATCTTCCCATGTGGGATTGTGGAGAACGGGTATTTTTAGTTTTAGTTTTAACAGACTGTCCAAGAGCCATCCAAAGGGAGCACACAAAGACGTTTCCTCTGACAGGAAGGGTGTAATCCTTGGCTTCTCTTGGCCCCTGCACCCGCTCCGTGGAGAGGTGAAGGGACCTTCCTGATGGGCAGTTGGGAAGCACCAACGGGCATGCCTAGCTCAGCCACACTTCTTTCCTTCAGACCTGCCTGCCTCCAGGAAGCACATCCGGCATCCTGCAGGCAAGTCCGTCTGATTGGCAGGAACATGTGGCTCTCCCATTGGGTGGAGGGCTTCTGCCTAACCTCCATCAGTAATCAAGGTGGCATCCGGGCCTACCTCCTCGTCGCTGGCTTTATTTCTCAGTGTGCTCTGCCCCTGGCTGGGGAAGGTGTGCGCCGCTTATCTGGGACTTCCTCAAGACCCTAACATCACTAATGCTCCTAGGCTGCATTTTCAGTTGACCCCAAATGCTTCCAGAAGACACAATTCTGGAAGCACCATGTGAGAGAACAGTGGTGCTAGGGGAGGAACAGAGACGTGACGCGTGCTGGCAGGTGGAAGTTCTAACACCAGGTGCTGGCTACATGCCCCCTGCATGGCTAGCAGTTTTGAAGTCATGGACAACCTTCTCTTCCCTTTGGCAAAGGTGGAAAATATGTAGACGAGCTCTGACCTGGATGATACTCACACTAGGCAAGGTCTCGATGCGCCCAGGTGGCCCTCTCGGCCCAGGGGGTCCCACAATGCTGGCTCCATCCATCCCCCTTTCTCCCTGGTCAAGCAGCGAGGAGTGAGAGAAAGTTTACTGTACAGGGATAATGCCCCTAGACCCCAGGCTGGAAAGCCCTCCCAGCCCCAGCTTGGCTCTGTAACCTCACCTTGGGTCCCTGGTCTCCTTTTTCTCCCTTGAGACCCTGGAAAAATAAACATAAATATTCTTCTAGTCACTTTGCTCACCTCCATCTACCCTCTCGTAATGCCATCTCCCCCTGAGTTTTTATGCTGATTTTGTCCCAGGCAATGGGAATCAAGGATAAGCCACAAATTTCCCTTCTGGAGTCAGAAGAAAGCAACACCCCACAGAGTGAGAGAATCAGAGCGCCCCACCCAGCAACTGGTGAGGGTCCTCTTGACCCTGTATCTCAGAGCCTTCTGCCTCTGGGGGTCGAGAGAGGACTGCTTGTTCAGTCATGGGAGGGGCTGCGCTGTTCCCTCCAAGACTGAAGGGCTCAGCTCTGGATCCCATTTAACAAAGAGAATGAGATCCAGGGGGCTGGTCCTCCTGAGAGCAGGTATCATGACAGGAGATGAACAACACCTGCCAGGGGCTGGAGGCAGCAGGGAGGGGCTCCTGCCAGGAGCACAGGGCTTTCACCTGGAGCAAAGTGTGTGCATTGAATGGGGCAACAGGAGGGAGGAAATAAAGTAGAGATGTTTAGTTGTAAGAGAGTGAAGACGGAGAGAGAGAGAGAAATAGATGAAGAGAGGTAAAAATGATTTTCAAGTTCTCTTCCCACATTATGTTTTCTGCAAAACTTCTATGCTGCTCCTCAAAGACACAAGCTGTAAAGGGCATCTCATTTCCCTATGGCACAGCTGGGGGCTGGAGGCACAGAGAAGGTGAATTTTTGAAAGTGGCAGAGCCAGGACGTAGCGCACAGCTTCCTCGCGGTAGCGTGACAGTGTGACAACCCTCATAAATGAAGGTTTCAGAGGTGACCTACGATTGCAGCCGTTGGTCTGGAGAGTTGGGGTTCATTCAGTAGCCGGGTGCTTCCAGAGCCTTCGATCTCCTGGGGAAGGAGCAAGAATGAGAACCTCAGACCCGGATCCTGAGCACCTGCTTGTGCCAGGTGCGGTGCTGGAAGCTGGAGGCTCACAGGGGAATCCACACAGCCTCCGCTCTGGGACCAGGGTTTAGCTTGTTGGTCTTTCCAACAGCCCTTAGTACACATCATTTTTTTAATCACAGAAAAGGGGTCAAATACCTCGAATCCAAGTCCCATTGTGCATCCAGGGCCTGGGGGCCCAGGGGGTCCAGGAGGCCCTGGGGGTCCCATGACCCCAGGAGGGCCAACTTGTCCCTGTTTCCCTGGGGGTCCAGGTAAGCCTCTGTTGCCGGGATCACCCTGTAGGAAAGAGGACAGGCTGATTATCCAGCCCTGGGTTCACTCATGGAAGAAACATCACGCATGCCTGAATCAGAAAATCACTCTTTGAAGTTAATTAGGTTGATGAATTCTCCAATCGGTACTGCTTAATGGTACAGAAACAGCTGTCTTGCTAATTGACATTTTACTTGGAGATAAGCTGATGTGTTCATTTGAATGCATTTGGAGGGATGGGTGAGGAGGGAGAAAACCTCGAAGGGCCTTTACTCCCCACCATCCCAGCTGCTCTGCCTTCTCTGAGCGAGTCCTTTGAGATGTCTTTCTCTCTGTTCCACGACATTTCTATGTTCAATATTCCAACCCAGCAGTCCAATTATAGTAAACTCCAAGAAAGGGGAGGAAGGAGGAGAAAGTTGTTTTTTTTTTTACCTTTTCACCAACTGAGCCATTAGGCCCTCTTGCTCCCTGAGAAAAACAAAAACAAAAACAAGGACCAATTAATGCATGTCTCATTCGGTATGTTCTGAAGACAATGCCCACTTATGCAGTCTTAAGTAATAGGATATTAAAATACAAAATATTTCTGTCTCAGATTGGTGTCTCCAAGCCAAACACATTACAATAGATGCCAGTCTGTTGGACAGGTCATGCTGAAAGCTTGTGAAACCCACTTTTCAACCATTAGCTCATCACCTACCTCAAGAGTAAACCAGAGAAGTTAAAGATTAACAAGGGGGAGATTATAGAAGACTTCGCTTGGAGAGCTGCCAGTGGACTGAAGTGGTCCCCTTCCCCACCCTTCCCACGACAGAGGTAGAGGGTACTTTACCCACTCTAAAGTGAGGGAGGGGCTTCAAGATCTCTGAAGTGTATCCCCTAGACTTTTGGAGATATGGGAGATGATGAATGGCTCTCTTCTGGAAAGTTCTAAAGACCCAAAGCTGGCTGGAGTAGTCCCCAGAAGGCAGAACTGGGGAGGCGGTTGCATTAGAGTAGGTTGTATGTTCACACCCAGTGGGGAGCACACTACAGTTTCCTGGGGGGTTAGATGCAGAAAGGAGTCCACTGTGGGCTCCAAGCGGAGGGAAGGACCAAAGTGGGTGTGTGGTCAGGAGAGGTCAGCTATGGGACACTGGCCTACATCAGAGGATTGCGGCAGGGAGCCCTCAGATGGAGAATCTGTGAGGAAACCACACATGCACCTGCAAGAGATGAAGTCAGCAATTGCATGGCCATACAGAAGGGCCTGAAAGAGAGGCTGATGTGCCAGCCATCGGAGGTGGCTGTCATTGTTGTTCCTGGGCTACAGTCTCCTTCTTATATCAAATCCACAGAAATGACAGAATGGATAGTTCTAAAATATGCTCAAAAATAAGATGGGGAGGGGCATTAGATCCAAAATAGAAACGCCAAAGGGAAAACAGATGGGAGGCTGAAGACAGGGACCTCGGCCGTCAAGAGAAACCACAGGGAGAAAAGTCTGCTGCAAAGTCGTGATGGAAGTCAGGTGCATGATGTGGCCCCTGGGCCCCAGCAGCGAGACAGGGTGAAATTCTGCAGCAGGCTAGCCCTCCAGCCCTGCCCATCTCCCCTCCCCTCCCTCCCTCCCCCCTGCCAAGGAGAAACTATAGGTGCCTTAATTTTAAAAAAATAAGAGTTGTTTATTGGGCCAAAGAGATAGGGCAGAGCCCCAGACGACTAGGAAATTCTCTGAGGGCCAGGGGCACCCTACGCTCGAAAGATCACCCTGCACTCGGAAGATCAGCTGTCCTGCCTGATGGCACGTCTTATTTCTTCCATCCCCTTCCTGAAGGCTGCGAGTTTCAGAAGGGGCTACTGCCCACCTCCCAACAGTCTAACAGTCTGCACCAACAGAGGCAGAAAACAGACTCAGGCAGGATCCCAATTTCAAACGTAAACACACAAGAAAGAAACACAAACATCTGAGGAAAGGCAACACTGTGAGAAACAACTAAGTCAACTATAGAGTTTACATCCAAGGGAAATGGAGTTAAGAAAACAATCCAATCAGGATGTTAAGTGTAAGAAATACGTTCTCACAGAGAAAAGGGAGGATAATACATCCATGAAACAAAGACACGCTATTATGAAATAAGAACAGTGGTCATGAAAAAGAACCAGTTCGAGATCTCGGAAATCATAAATATAAAACTGATAAAATGCAGAACCCTACAGAAGGACTGCATAATAGAATAGACACACCCGAAGAGAGAATTAATACAGAGATCAGGCTACAGAATGCTCCCGGAAGGCAACACAAGAGGGTAAAAAGACCTAGACAGAACGGCAAAGAAGCAAGAGAGACAGAGGCAGAATCGGAAGTTCCAGCATCGGTTTAATTGGAGTGGCAGAGGAGAGAATAAAGAGATAGAAGAATGCAGTGTTTAAATTTTCTGGAAAAATAAAAAATAAAACAGACGTCTCCAGATTAAAAGGCACTCCTGCAAAAAAGGTCCGTAGATTACGAAGAAGGATAAATGAAAGCACACATTTAAAAAATAATCCACATTTAGTAACAATGTAGAGGAAGTTTTAAACACCAAGAATAAAGAAAAATAAATCCCCAGATTTGCCAAAGAGAAAAATCAGATGGCCTCCAAGAGAGTGAGAATCAGAGTGAATCTAACTTTGTGTTGGCAACACTAGATGTTGGAACATGATGGTGATCATCTTCAAATCATCAAGGGCAAATGACTTTGAACCCAAAATTCTATATGCAACCAAATGAGAAGAAAATAAAGACATTAAAAAAATAATCCAAAGTCTCAGAAAGTTTGCCGTCTACAGTCAGTCTGTGAAAATATGACTAGAGGACCTACTCTAACAAAAATAACCAAAGAGGAAATAGGACACAGGAGACAATGAAAAACATATTCATATGTTACTTTCATAATTAAAATTAAATGAATGCTTGAAGTAGAGTTGCTCTGTCCCTCACCTACCAGCCCCAAGGGACTTCTACAACGTCCCATGGCTCTGCCAGGACACAGAAACCAGGGACTAAAGCAATTTGCAGGTTCCTTCCAGTTCTAAATCTCTGGGACTCTAGTTGAGTATGAGCCTAAGCAAAGCTCTCAGGGTAGATGAGAAAGATGAGGCTGTGGCGTATCCAGCAAAACTACCTGCACGTAATAGGCAACCGCCAGGCAGCAATCTCCCCCTCTCTCTCACAGACTTGGGCCCATGCCCTCTGCTTGGTAGCTGTGATAACTTTCCTCAAGGAACTGGCCGTTCCCATGGGTGAGGTTCGTGGATCTGCTAGGTGAAGGCTTCCGCGTGATTCTGGAGGAAGACAAATGCCTCACGTCTGGGGGCAGGCATAGGGCATGGGAAAGGTCTCGTCTCTTGCAGTGTTTTCCTGTTGGGACACACTACCCAATTCTTGGCCTAGGAATGGGTATGACAGGGGTGGAGGGTGGGCTGGGATCCCAGGTGAGGCACCAGGCTCTGAGGCAGGCTCTGAGGCTGGAGAGGCACGGAATTTCGGCAGTCAAAGCCCTCCATAAGGTCTCCTGGGGCAGCCTCATGGAACCTTGGCGCCTCTCTGTCAAGGGAGCCAGCAGGGACATTCTTGCCATTCTGAGGATGTGGGAGGAGAAGGTGTACTCAATGAAGGAAGTGACAGTGACTCGGCCCTGTCACCTTCCTGCTGACCAGCCTCACCAGGGAGAAACTAAGTGTGACCTTCTACCTGCAGTGGAAATGTGACTCCAGTAACTGGATGCCTATTTTACTGGCTAACCCAGAGGCTACAGTTTCTATGTCTGCTTCTTTTGGGTATGACCGGCTTGTTGCTGGCCGCCCATTGCAATCTGTCTTCAATGGAAAGTGTCAGTTTTGTGCATCTTTTCAGGAACAAGGCAAACTACCATCAGGATTGTTGTGAAACAGAAAGGAGCCTCCTACTCTGAAAACCTTACAGCTGCATTACCAGTTGATCTTGTTACAGAAAATTATGTCCATAAAATAAAAAACTGAATTTTTTCAGTTGCCTTCCTCATTCCTTTCCAATCAAGAGTGCATCTTATAGAGTTTCAAAGGAAGTTCTAGAAGATACCATGGACCTTGGTTTATGGTCTTAGACGACTTTAGCCAGCTTAGTCATAGTAAAAAGAGAGTATTTGGATCTATTCCATTGACTCACAGATAAGATAGCCATCAGCTTGGAACATGAGTAGATTGGCTTGTGGGTGGAAAAGCCCACCTCATTGGAATTTATGTGAACAGGCAGGATGAAAAGTGGGAGCTCCAATGAACAGGCTGAGGGAAGGCTCCTATTCCCCAAATGGTGATGTTGGAGTTGTACATTATTTCTTAGTGAGAGAATTTTTGTGCAGTGAGGGCATGCATGCGATCTTGGAATTCCAACTAGCAGAGCTGCAAGTATGGTTTTAAAAGTGATGAAATATGAAGATATCAGTTCGCTAACGGAAACATTGCAAAGGAATGAGGTAGAACAATGCTGTGTGTTGCAAAATGTGGTTTAGAATTGATTCAAAATGTTGGCTTACCGTGGCGAATTGGATTTTCTAAGGATATTACTCAATTTCAGTACACAGGAACCTCAAAGAACCTAACAGAGAGGAGAACTTTTTTTTTGTTTTCCCCTGTTATGGCTTCTGAGACAGCACATATTGCCTTGTGGAAGTCTGTTGGTTTTCCTTCTGCTGTTTGTAATACTGATAACCAGTTTCTTATCTGTTACAATTGATTTCTCTTTTTCTTTTTTTAAGATAGAATTTCACTCTTGTTGCCCAGGGTGGAGTGCAATGGCACAAACTCAGCTCACTGCAACCCCCGCCTCCCGGGTTTGAGCGATTCTCCTGCCTCAGCCTCCCAAGTAGCTGGAATGACAGGCACCTGTCACCATGCCCAGCTAATTTTTTGTATTTTTAGTAGAGATGCGATTTCTCCATGTTGACCAGGCTGGTCTTGAACTCCTGACCTCAGGTGATCCACCCACCTTGGCTTCCCAAAGTGCTGGGATTACAGGCGTGAGCCACTGCACCTGGCCATCTATTTGATTTTATGGAGGCCTAAAATCCAGATGTTGAACCAAACACTTCTGATGATAAAAGAAGATACAAAATAGGAAATCAGGCAACTATTTCAGTGTTTCATTTAAACAAGTTGTTAGAAGGCCTAAACCCATTACTGGATCCTAGGCAAAAGCAGCTTACTTCTTTATTCTTTACTATTCAAGGTTTTTAGAGAATTGTTCAAAGACAAATTGGGATTGCTTGGAGAAAGGGAAGGTGATGATAATTTCATTGTATTTCTCTTACATCAACAGAAAAGACAGAAGCTGACTTTACAATGACAGTTCAGCAGCTCAGTGAAATTACTCCGAAGAAATTACTGGGAATTCAACATTCCTCAGTAATTCTGGGCACTGAAGAAAATTTCCAAGCACAAACTCTTTCCTGCCTGAGTGTCCCTTTTGAGACTGAAGAATAATATGAATGACTTAGATTCTCAAAGTAGAAAATCAACAACTGTTAATTCTAGGTGTGCTCTGAAGAACTGAAAGGCAGAATCTGCAGTGAAAAAGCAGAAAGGAATGATTTTTTCAGAGATCTGTCTCCAGCAAGTTCTTCTGCATTCTTTCCAGAAACATTCTACTACTGAGAAAACGGGCCACCCCTCACCTATTCCTTCTTGGGCTAAAGTTCTTAGTTAGTTGCTCATCTTGATTTGGAACAAATAAAGTAAGGGATATTTGTCATTGAACTCAGCATGGAATAATCTATTTGATAAATTCTTTGAGGTATCATTTTAAAAAATATTTTAATTTTTTAAATTTCACAGGTTTTTTGTGGAACAGGTGGTGTTTGGTTACATGAGTTCTTTAGTGGTGATTTCTGAGATCTGGGTGCACCCACACCTGAGCAAGGTACACTGCAGGAGTCCGTACTCTTTTATCCCTCACCCCTCCCACCCTTTTCCCCAAGCCCCAAAGGCTGTTGTATAATTCTTATATCCTTACGTCCTCGTAGCTTAGCTCCTACTTACAAAACTTGATGAATTCTTAATGAGCATCATATTTTGATCTCAATCTCACATTTTATAATAGTAATTATTATATATAAAAACTTTTTTTTCAGATAAATAACCTGAACCTTATTCCCTGTGGGGAAAACTCCATTCTAGATCACTGCCTAGATTGGTCTGTGTGCCATGCTAAAGAGAAGGGAGGCTTATTTCATCACAGCAGACAGAAAGGCTTCCCTACAAGTAGATCCATATAACTGTGCAAGGCACTGCCTGGGCGGGAGATGAGTTCCTTGTCACTGGAGATATGTAAGCTGAAGGACAGATATTGTTGAAGGAGAGTCAAGGATCAAATGAATCATTGGATCTTATGGTCTATTACAGCCCTGAAGTTGTTCATTTCCTTTAGCACGTTTTGTTATTTTACATACTGAATATGCACCTTGGTTTACGGGGTTTTTTGTTTTGTTTTGTTTTTAAGGTAAATATCATGTGTAAATTTTCCCACCCGCTCTCCAGATACAAATTCCCAAGTTCTTCCAAGTCTGTCTTAACTTGATCAGAAAACCTCGTATGTACACAGTGCAACAAACTGAGACGCGTAGCAAATTTCAGAAACAAACAAATGTGACTGATCTCCAACATTCACCCTAGGCAAGCCTGCTGCTGCTCTGTGCACTGCTGATTCTTCAAGCAGCTGCATAGTGTGTGCACAAGGGTGTTTTGTATGCAGTTGTGGGCGTGGGTATCTTTAAGTTCAAGACAGAGTATGGGAGGGGTGAGTGTGGGTGGATGGGGGAAGCTGGGAAGAACAGGCAGGAAGATAGGTCTGTGGTGCTTCCTGCAAAATTTAATTTCTTATGAAACCGTTGCTATATGTAAAAGGAGTTCCATAAAGCTTGACAACTGTTCCTTTTTCTGAGAAATAAGCTTTCCACGAAAATTGAGTTATGGCTCCAATTAAAATAAACATACTTGAGAGCTAATGGAAACGCGAAATTCAGTTCATGGTGGTGTCTAAAGAGTCAGCACTTTCCACGTCTTTATCCATGAGAGGGCCACAGAAGGCCCCACTTCCCATCCCAGCTGAGAGGGACTCTTCCTCCTCTATACCCCAGTAAAACTCACTGATCGCATCCCTAGTGCAGGGCTCACCTTGTCTTTACTGCCTTCCTTTGACAGACATGGCTTGTCTTATTAAGCTGGGAACCCTGCAGAAGCAGGAACACACACACACACACCCCGGGTAGCACCTGCAGAAACAAGAACTACTCCTCCACACACATACACACACACACACACACACACACACACACACACACACACGCCCCGGGTAGCACCTGCAGAAGCAGGAACTACTCCTACACACACACACACACACACACACACACACACATGCCCTGGGTAGCACCTGCACAGGGTTGCAGACAGGAGGCAGGACCAGCTTACAGACAGAGAATGAAGAGGATGAAGGCAGGCCAGACTCCGGGAAAAGCAGACTAAGTTTCATTCATGCCTCAAACATAACAGAGGTCTGTGCTAGGTTCTAAGGAGAGAGAGGCAGTACAGCATGCTTTATGTCAGGGTGGGGCTGAGGAGCAGACAGGTAAGCGAACACCTTTAGTGTCACTGGCTAGAGATGTTCTCATAGCACAGGAGCTTCCTATGATGCTAACAGAAAGCAGAGGAAGGAGGGATGCTTTCTGTTCATGATGAGTCAGGGAGAGCTCCCCAGAGGATGTATCTGAACTAGGCCTTGGAGGATGAGAAAAGGAAAAGGACATCCCAAACAGGGAGAAAACCACGTGCAAAGACCAGGAGGCCAGAGGGAAGAGTGTGCCCAGAGCATGTGGGCAGAGCTGGCCCACTGGCCAAGAGGCCGTGTGAGGGGTTGGGGGATGCATTGGAAAGAGGCAGCCCAAGCGAATCAGGAAGCGCTCGAGGTCTGCACAGAGCTAGGCTCTGTCCTGCACGCAGTGGAGCCCTGAATCTTTTCTCAGGGACCAGGGAGGGGCTGACGAGAGCCTGCTACAGGAAGATGAACTGGGCAGGAGGCTGGAGGGTGGGTCGAGAGAATGGGCAGTGACAGGGAGTGCAAGGCCACCGTGCAAGTGAGAAGCGATGAGTCCAACTCCGTGGGGAGAGAAAGGTGAGCGAGGTGGAGGTCAGACTGGACCATCTTGGCACTGACCAATCACAGCAGGAAAGGGAGGGAAGGAGTAGTTAGAGAAGATTCCATTTCTGGCTCCAGGTGACTGGATAGATGGCAATGCCATTCACTGAAGCTAGGGGCACACAAGAGTGGGCAGGGAAGGTGCTGAGTTCAGGTTTGGGCATCATGAGTCCCATGATAGGGGACATCCAGCAGAAGTGGCCAGCAGGGGATTTCAGGGGGCCAGGGGGTCAGTCATATAAGAGGCAAGGTCAGGCTTAGAGGTCAGAAAGAGTAGTGTGGGCCTGGTGGCTCCCAGGTGTTGGGACCCTTCCGTGTTCCCCTTACCTTCTCTCCTTTCATCCCGGGAAGGCCGGTGGCTCCATCAACTCCAGGCTGTCCCTCAGGGCCCTGGGGAACAGCAGTGACAATCAATCCACAACATCTCTGCTAAGAATCACATACACACGCTTGTTAGAAAAAGAGGGCAGGGTTGGGAGGCAGGTGAGTCTGGTGGGCCCCGGGCCTCATGTCAAGTGCAAGGCAGGAAACCAGTCCTTGGCCCAGGCTGGCTCACTGCTGACTGTGCACCTGTGGATAACTGTCCTTCACTCTCCGGATCCCATTTCCTCCTCTGTGGGGAAGTTAGAGGCAGTGTTGGACCAAATGGTCTCCAAGGGTCTCCCACCCCAGGTCTAGCCCTGATGGCCTATGATTCCAAGATTCTTTACGAATCTCTGTCTTCTGTACAGATGCTTCTTGAGTTACAATGGGGCTACATCTGATAAACCAATTGTAAGTTGAAAATATCTTAAGTCCAAAATGCACTTAATACATCTAACCTACTGAACATCACAGCTTAATCCAGTCTACCTTAAACGGGCTCAGAACACTTCCATTAGCCTATAACTGGGCAAAGTAATAAAACACAAAGCCTATTTTATAATAAAGTGCTAAAAGTGAAAACAGAATGGCTGCATGGGTACTCAAGGTACCGAATGTGTATCGCTTTTGCACCATTATAAAGTCAAAAACATCGTAAGTTGAACCATTTGTAAGTCGGGGGCCATCTGCACTGACTGTGAGAAAGCAGTGAAATGATAAGTAGGATGATGTTTTTCTTGGCTCCTGCTTCTCTGGAATCTCAACAATGATTCAGATGAGGAGGATTTCTGTTTACAAACAGTGAACTGCTCTCTCCCCATCGCGAACCTTGGACAGTGCTGGGTTCTGCAATCTGTTCACCATTCCCCAGCTAAAGGAAGCCCCACAGCCGCAGAGATGGGGAGAAGACTTCAGTTGCTCACCGGGGACCCAGGTTCACCAACAGCTCCGTCTTCTCCAGGAGATCCAGGGGGTCCCAGGAAAACATCAGTTCCTGGTTTTCCTGGAATCCCAGGTAAGCCAGGTGGGCCTGGGGGCCCTGGAGGACCCTAAAAACACAGACTCTAATAAACAGTGGGGAATACTGAATGAGATACTGAGTATGTGCTTCATACATTATCTCAAATTCATACAACAATCCTACAAGTAGGGATTGGTGCTCCCACTTCACAGATGGGGAAACTGAGGCTCAGTGAGACCATGCGACTCAAGGTCTCTCAGACACACAGCTAATTAGTAGGAGAGCTGGGATTCGATTCTTGGTCTTTCTGAGCCCATCATATCATGTTTTCTCCCAAACGGCTGAATACAAAACCCAATTAGCTAGAATTCTGAAAAGTGCTCTGGTGAACTGAGTTTTCTGGTGAACTGTGAGGTCAGTCAAAAGCTGCCTGTTGGATAGCCTTGCTGTTAAAACTCTTTCTGAAGTGTACTAGTGTTTTTAGCTCATTGCTGGGCTGGCTGACCCACCAGGCTGGGAGATTCATTTGGCTCTCATTCCATTTAACAACGGAGTCTAGAAGCCTTCTAGCCCTGGCCATGAGGGGCAGCCAAGTGAAGCTTTCAACTGGGGATTCAGTACAGGCGCCCAGGGACAGAGACACCAGCTGCTGCCAGAGAAGGAAGAAGCTCCCCAGGGGGCAGTTTCAGAAAGGACTGGTGGAGCCGCAGCCTTGGCAGGGGGCCAGGGGAGCAAGAGGCACCAAGACAGAAAAGAGTGGTCTGGTGATGGAGGCAGGGAGGGGGTGCATAAGGGAAGGAGATTTCAGGAAGGTTCTGGAAGCTGAAATAGAATGTGCCACCCAGAGACAAGGCCAGCAGTTCTCTTTAATGAATAGGGTGAGAGGAGGGGGAGGGAGAGTCAAAAGCCACCCGGCAGAGGTGAAGGGCAGCAGGCACACCTGCTGCAGGGCAGCCTGCTTGAGAAGCCCACTGGGGAAAGGAAGCAGGTGGGCGAGAAGGCCCTGAAGATAAACGTAGGCTCGTACTCACCCACAATGCCACTGATCAAAGTGGACAATTTCAAACATATACAGGGAAAAGGAGGATAAACCCCCATGAGCTCACTGCCAGCAACCCCAGTGGTAGCCAGTCTGGTTTCATCTGTCCCCGACCCCACATCCCTCCCTCTGGGGTTTTTTGAAGGCAGTCCCAGACACCATGTCACGTCCTCCTTCACACTCACTCTCAGCAGCTCCTCACGGCCCACCAGGTCACCAGAACCGGAGCTGATGCCCGAGCCCCAGCCCAGGCCAGAGCCCTCCACCTCCACTCCCACCTGGAGAGAGAAGAAATTTCCACAACTTGTATTCAACTGCCAGATTCCAAGGACAACCACGTCACTGAAAGTTTTCCCCCAAATGAGGAAATGTTTCCCTTATTCTGCAGCCCAATAATGTCAGCTCCCCATTTTATCTCTGCCTTTCCTCCCACTCCCTCTACAGCCACCCTCCTCCCTGCTGCCTCCCAGCTTTGCAGCCTGCTCATGTCTTCAGCCTTCTTTCCTGCCGTTCAATTCCCTGCTCCTCCGTCAAGGCCCAGTTCCGCAGTCTCCTCCTCCATGAAGCCCTCCCTACCCCATTTCCAGGCAGAATTCTTCTCTCCCTCCTCGGTGCTCCCACTAGCCTCTATCAAGTTCTCAGTCAGCTGCCTGAAGCTTAGTTGTACGTGTGTCTGTTGGCTCCTCTAAACTAGAGCTCCTCAAGGGCTGGCCCAAACCTTAGACACACTGGGTGCCCAGAGTCCAAGGGGGCCAAGCACCCAGCGGGCTCTCAGTGCATACTTGAATGCCATCAAACGTATCTGAAGAAACAGGGGAATCTCGAAAACACCTTTCTAGTACTTACACTTTTCCCATCCTGAAGATGAAAACCAGGCAGGGCCTAATTCATTCATTGAATGTGTGTATGCTGAGTACCCTGGAGAGGCACCAAGGAAGAGCTGGGTTGTGGGGGTACAGCTGGATTTGGGAAGGTCACAGTGGTGGGCACATGTGTGTGGGAGAAGGGAAGTGGTGATATGGAGGCAGGGAGACCAGTTAGGAGGCTGGTGCCATCGCCCAAGAGAGGAGGAGGAGGCACTGCACAGCTAGACTCAGGGGGACTTGGGGACACACTGGACGGGGCTGGGAAAGGAAGAGGACCACTCAAGGATGTCTCTCTCTTGGTGACCAGGTAGATGGGGTGCCATTCCCAGAGACGGGAAACCCAGGAGGAGGAGCAGGTCTGGCGCATAGGGAATGAGTGCAGTGTGGGGAAGTGTTGAGCTAGAATAACTTCTGGGACACTCAAGGTACAGGATAGAAACTGGATAGAAATCAATTCTGCCGCTGTACACTGCGGAGTCCTAGTAGAGGCAGAAGGCCCTGGGGTCTAACGGTAAGATACTTTGGGGGCCAAAAAGGAGAGTCCTCAGCCTGCAGCCGTTTTGGCTGCGTCCCGGGTCTTGCACCTGCGTGTGTGAGACAAACCTAGATGGGAATCTCACCGTGGGTCCAACAGGCCTGGAAGGTTCAGGAGGGCTAGGAAGCTCCTCCCCAGCATCACCCTAAAGAGAGCAAAACGGTCAGTGAAGTGCTGGAGCCCTCTTCCTCCCATGTCCCCAACTTTCTGTTGAAATTGTGCTCATCTTTAAAATCAGGGTCACAAAGAAGTGGAAAATGGCATTGTCCTTTGCAGAGATGGCTCGAGGAGAGGCCTTGTCCCACCCCAGGGCTCAGAAGCCCTTTGTTTCTGTGCTGCACTTGAAGGGCACGGGTTGTGGTGGAAAGAGCTGACCAGCATCAGCACACATGGCACACACACTCCCTTCTTCCAGGATTTATTCCCTGCTCTCCGGTCTGGGCCCCGCTACAGCACCAGTGCTCAGGCCCAATGTGGCCTCCCCGAACCCTGCCCTGCCCACCTGCTCCTCCCACCAGGGCCTGTGACCCTTACAGGAAGGTCATTGCTCACAGTCTGCCCCTCCGGGACTGTGTGCCCCTCAAGGGCAGGCACAGTGCCTGAATCACCTCCAGGTCTCAGCACCTGGCACAAGGCCGGTGCTCAGAAAATGCTTTTAGAATGGCAGAAGCACCCATTTGGAAAGGCGGCAGATGAAAGAAAATGACAAGGAGGTTCTGGCTGTCAAAAAGTGCCCAGAGAAATGGCTTTCCTGACAAATAAGGTGACGGGATGGCCCGATGCGCCAAAAGGAGAGTGGAAATGTCCACAGTCAAGCCCCAAAATCTGTGTGTTATGAGGCCTCCTCCCAGAGCCTCCTGCTGCACCCAAGCCCTGCTGGCATCTGACGTCCACTGAGGTGGCCAGAGGCAGAGAGAGGTGAGGACATTGCCCTCCCCAACCCCAGCTCTCCCTTCCCCACACCCTGGTGGGCAGACTCAGGAGGCCACAGGGCAGGAGCATCAACTACCACAAGGAACAGCCTCCGTGCAGCCCAGAGGCAGGCGAGGTGGGCAGAGGACCAGGGTCACGGTGGAGATAAGGAGATTCCCATAGGCAGCCAAGTTGCTGCCCATGGCTAGAGCAGACTCCCTGGGCAGGATCTCTTGACTGGGGTCACTGTGGACACATCCCCCCTTGGGAACAGCTTAGCAGTTGTTTTGGTTAGAGGGATTCGTTATTTCTGCAGTGACTGACACCAGCTAAAGCACTTCCATAAACATCCCCTCATTTCATCCCACACCACAGGGTGATCACCACCACCCCCACTTTACAGACGGAGAAACTGGAGCAAAGAAACAGTAAAGGACTTTCGGGAGATTCTACAGCTGCTACAAAGAGGCAAATCTAGGCCTGTGGTCCTCAGAAGCTCTTGTCTACCCAACATTTTCCCAGGAAGAGCCAGGTGTGGAATCAGGATCCTTCGATAACCAATAGAGAAGCCAAGGCCCACGGAGGTCAAGGTACTCGGCCATAGTCCCCAGGTGGTGAGAAGAGGTCAGCCAGAACTGCCTGGCACTCTCTCCATGATGTCCCAGACCTACAAGTCTACTTCTTTTGGGCTTAGCCCTCTTGGTGCTTCTACAATCCCCTTGATCAGAATGGACTAAATCAAACCCAAAGAACACGCTTGGGACACTTGATCAGGAGCCAAAATGCTCCCCAGGATGTTCACAGCACAAACCTTTTCTCCTTCGAGCCCAGCCTGTTCTTTCATTCCCGTGTGTTCTCTCTGAGCCTAAAACAAGAAGATTTGGTTAAAACATGACCACAAGGTGTCAGGGACATGGGGCTGCTGAGTCCTAGTCCCATTCCCTGGTCCTGGTCAGTGAGCTGGGCATGAGCTGGGGCTTGCCCCGGGCTGAAGTCAGGGAGCCCCGTGAAGAGAGAGGCTGTCTGATCACTGCAGCACCCCCTGCACCGGCAGACAATAGGCTCCCAGTGCCCAGATGCCAAATGACTAGTGGGAAGATCCTGGCATTTGGAGTCCCCCATACCTGACAATCAGTCTTCTCTCTCACTTGTGTTGCATAACACATATTTTTAAATATATTACTTCATTTTCAGGGCAACATTCTCCATATATTCACTAAGATCTATTAGTCAGTCCTTAGAAATGTAATGACATCATTGTGACCAGTGTGGGCTTTGCTAATCAACTTCTGGCTCCCATCTAAAGACAGTGGTCGTAAACAGTGCAGAAAACCAAAGCACGAAAAAGTCCAGAGACAAAGGCTCTCACTCCTACTGGACCCCTGAGAGCTGTGTGATCTTGAGCAAAGCTCTAATCCTTTCTGGGCCTCATCTGCAAAATAATTCTAGACAGCTCATTTATTGAGCCTGTACTATGTGTTGGGTCATGTTTTCCATGTATAAATTCATTTAATCCTCACAAATCAAGAGGTAGTTTCTATCATTATGATTCCCATTTTATGCATGAGTCAACTGAGACAGAGAGAAGTGAAGAAAATTGGCCACAGATATGTGGCAGAGCCAGGCAAGCTGTAGCGCCATGGTAACTCTGGGATTGAAACTTACCTGCAGTCACCACGGCAGAACAGCTTGCCTGACTCCGCCACATATCTGCAACCAGTACTGATCCTAGAGGCCGGGCACAGTGGCTCACGCCTGTAATCCCAGCACTTTGGGAGGCTGAGGCAGGTGAATCATTTGAGGTCAGGAGTCCAAGACCAGCCTGGCCAACATGGTAAAAACCCATCTCTACTTAAAAAAAAAAAAAAAGAAAAGAAAAAAAGAAATTAGCCGGGCGGTAGTGGCCCATGCTATGCTGGAGGCTGAGGCAGGTGAATCATTTGAGGTCAGGAGTCCAAGATCAGCCTGGCCAACATGGTGAAATCCCATCTCTACTTAAAACAAAACAAAACAAAAATTAGCCAGGTGGTAGTGGCCCACGCCTGTAATCCCAGCTATGCTGGAGGCTGAGGCAGGAGAATCACTTGAGCCTGACAGGTGGAGGCTGCAGTGAGCCAAGGTTATGCCACTGCACTCCAGTCTGGGCAACAGAGTGAGACCTTGCCTCAGAAAAAACAAAAACAAAAACAAAAACAAAAACAAAAAACAGAAAAACAAACAAACAAAAACCTGATTCTATTGCTATTTCAGGGTGAGTACCTTCTTGACAATCTCGTGCTTTTGGACTATCTGCTCAGGAATCAGGGCATTCACCTGAGTTCGAGGCAGATCCTCAAAGTGGGCACTTAGCGGCAATCTGTCTTCATCAGTTAGTTACATGCCAGGAAGAAATGCTGTGTGTCCATGTCTCCATCTCTCTCTTTCTCTCTGTCATTCTGTCTCGAACACTCTCTGTGTCTGTCTCTCTTTCTGTCTCTTTGCCTTCTCAGAGCTTTTAAAAAATCTGTCGTAAACACTGTAACCCCATAGTGGAAAACACCACAATGTATGAAGAACCTAACAACCTTCCACAGTTACACCACGTTGTGGCAACAACTGACAACATCTACAGAGGGTATTTCTTTCTAGTGTTTTTGCATGCGTGTGTTTTTAAATAGCTAACCACACACTATACTCAGGTTTATAACCAGCTCATTTCACTTAACATTGTATGCCAGGCATTTCCCCATCATTAAATATTCCTCACAAGTATAGTTTTATTAGCTACATAATGCTCCATTGTTTGACTATACTTTAATTCAATTAAACTTCTATTGTTGGCTAATTAAATTATACCCAAATTTTCTCTATTATGGACAATACTGAGATTAGCATCCTTGTAAACAAAGCCTTTTTTTTTTTTTAAACAACAGCAACAAAGGCTATCAGGCTACCTCCATTAGAATCAATTGGTAGAAGAGAAGTTTCTGGGTCAGCAATATGCACTCTTACAGTTGTTAATATATGTAGACAAAGACCTTCCCAGTAACAGTAACCCTCACACTCCATGAGCACAGCCAGCCTTACCAGACTGACTTCTCCGAGCTGAAAACACAAAGGGTCTAAAGGAAGAAACTGACCCAGTTTCTTCAACAAATTAATGGCAAAAGGGAAAAAGAAGGCAGGTGACGAGAGATTAAGATAAACTTAAGAGGCATGCCAACCAAATGAATGCGTAGACCCTGTTTGGATTCAGATCCAAACTAACTAACTGGAAAGAGGGATTTTGAAACAAAATAACCAGGGTATTAGAGAATATGAAGGAACCATGGCTAATTTTGTTACATAGATTGTAACACTGTGGCTGTGACCAAAAAAAAAAAAAAAAAAAAAAGGTACCAGATCATGCTATCAGACATACACAGTGAATGATTTACCAGTTAAATGATAGGATGTTTGGGGTTGATTTTTAAATACTTCAGTATTCCCCTTCCCTCCAAAAACTTTGGTGGTAGGAGGTGGAACAGGTGAAGCAAGATTGGCAAAGTGTTGATAATTATTCAAACTGAGCGATGGGTTTATGGGGGTCAATTGTACTATTCTAAGCTCCTTTGTGACATTTTAAAGTTGTCAATAATAAAAAGTTAAAAAGAGAAAGAAAAAGGAGAACCTGCTCTGTCTGTGCCCAGTGTGGCATCACTGGGGAGATTTGAACTTGGTGCTTTGTGTATACCTTGGGGTGAGGTGCAGAAGAGCAGGGGATGTTGTTTAGGAAGTCACAGGGCGTGGGCAGGTGGGTCCAGAGCTGGCTGCCCGCGAGGATGCCCTGCAAGCCCAAGGTCCCCATCTCAGCATCTCAGTTACTTGGTCTAGCACTGGACTTAGACACACACATTGTTTTAAGCTTCCCAGGCATCTCTAATGGGCAATGGGCGACTTAAAAGCCAGAGTTGTTCATCTTTTTCCTTTTATAGATGACGACAAGGAGGTCCAGGACACACCACAAGCCAGCGGCATCCCTGGAAGCGGAACCTCGACCTCCTGGACCCCAGTCCAGGGTCTTTCCACCACACCACACTCTCACGGATGAAGACTTCAGCTGTGTGAAGCTCAAGAGCTCAAGCTCTGCAGGCCAGCATACCCAGGTTCAAATCCCAGCTGCACCTCTTAGAGGCAGGCAACAGTGGCAGGTGAATTCACCTCTCCACATCTTACCTCCCATACACCTTATACCGAAGAGAGGTGGTGTGCAGGGAATCAGATAAACCTGGAGCACAGAGTGCTTAACCAGTGTCAGTTCAGATGGTGTATTTCCTGCTCCTTGATTGTAAATTCGCTGGGGACAGGAGTGAGGTCACAATCATCTATATCTACAAGTGTCCCGACTGCGGGCCCAGAGCCGCTATCTGTCCAGTCAACGAGTGAATCAACGAATGAATGGAAGACAGCTCTAAAGAGACAGGCAGCAGCGTGACAACTGCTGGAAGAGGCCTCAGAACAAGGGGCATTCAGGTCCTCAGGAGGCCTGATCTCCTGTCCCACAGCCCATCCCCTCACAGGTCAGTCCTGCCACACTGTGGCCAATGGGCCACATGACTGTAGCTTGAGTCGTGGCTTTCAAAGGGTGCATGACCAAGTGGTACTCGGGAAACTAACGAGCCCATGCTGGTCACCACAGAGATGTTTTCCTTTAAAAATGTGTTCACATTGCAAGAGCAATTTCAGTCCCTGCTTACACAAGCCCAAGCTGAGGGCCAGCTCTGGGCTTCCCATTTCTAAAAGACACAGTTATAGCCCTTAAGTGGTGACAACCCCAGGTGTGTGTACAGACCTTTGTAAACATTCTCGGACCTGCATTCTCGGACTTGGCCTCGCGGCCATTCATTTTCACAGATGAGGAAACAGAGGGCCAAAAAAATTAAAGGATTTGCTTAAGAGCACACAGTTGCAGCCAAGAGTCATAAGAACTCATGCTGATAGGGACTTGGAGGTCACCCCCAATACACACACAGTGCTGAGGCTCTCATCCCCTCTACAGACCCACCACGTCTTACTGTCAGCTTTGCCCCTGTAACAGCACTGACTGTTAGAACACATTTCAATCCAAAGATCGGTTTGGGACACACAGCTAGGTCCCCTTGATTTTAATCTCTTGCTTTTTCTCTATGAGTTGCCGTCTCCTCAATTGTTCCCCAGGTTAAAGGCCCTCAAATGCCCAAATTTGCAAACCAACGTGAAAACCTGCCTCTGACAAAGCTGGGGCCAACCCCTCCCAAAATTCTGGCCTGTCTTTCCCTCCCTGTAAGGTCTGCCAAGTCAAATCTTTACAGCTCTATGCCACTTACTGGAGTAACCCCTCTTTCAGGAGCCACTGTGGGCAGGGGCAGTGGTGGCCCATCAGGGGGAAGGCTGCCAGACTCCTCACTACCAGCTGTGGTGGCGGGCTTCGCTGTGGTGGCTGCTGCCAAATCTTCTTCATCACCAGGACCCTGAAAACAAAACCAGCATGATGTGCCACCTCTCCTGGCTCACGAGGCAGCCAGGGAGTTGGGGTAACTGTCATTTCTGCAGTGCCAGCCCAGTTTCAAAGCACATTCTTATCTACAATCGTCGTTACCCCAGCATACCCCTTCTGAAATACACATCTCCTCTAAGCCTCAGCGCCAACTGTGGACCACTCATCTCTATGAGAAAACTCTTGAGCAAGGCTAGGAGGGAACAGGGCTGGAGCCGCTGCCACGCTCCAGCATTGCATCCTGCCTCCCTCTGGCCACTGCCCACTAGACATGTGCTCATGACCGAGCTGCAGGTGCCCCTGCCAAGGCCAAGGAGAACTGCAGTCTCATGGTGCAGACTTGTCTCTCTCCTGTGAGCCAAAGAGGACGCCAGATGACACTTACAGAAGTGACTGCCTGCTCAGGTGCCGCGGTGGCTGTGATGGGCGCCAGGACATCTGTGGGGATCCCACTGGCTTCCTCATCCTCAAAAGTACTGAGGGGCACTTCGATTGCAGCTGTGGCTGTTGTTAAGCTTTCTTCACTGTTTGGACCCTGAAATGAAATTGGCATAGGAGCTATGCCCCTTCACCCATGCCCCTGGTTCAGTGGGGGTGAGGCTGCAGGATGGAAAGCCCTGGGGCCTCAGATAACTGGAGGTTCCATGCAGCTCCTTCCTTTGCTCCTCCAGGACCACACCTTCACTTCCAGCATTAGAACGCACCTCTCAGGGCACCCCCCACCCACCCCAGAGTTCCCTCTAGCTCATCTCTGCCAAGCACTTCTCTGGCCTTAGCTTTGTGAAAGGAAAATAAATTTCAGGATCCCCAAATCATTAAGCCAAAGGGAAAAAAATCAATCTGGGAGCTGCTTAGGGCAAATCTGTCTCCCATTCTATTCCCTAACAAGATAGCTACTAAAATCAAAAAGCTACATACCTCCCTGATAATTTATTCACAAGGAAATTCCTTGCAGACAAAGGACAGACAGAACTCCAAGTCACCCCTCTGCTCACTGAGATAAATGCATATCTAACTGCTTCCTTTGGAAAGGCTAACTAGAAACCCTTAGAAGAGTGCAACCGTTTGTCTCTTGTCCACCTATGACCTGGAAGCCCCCTCCCCACTTTGAGTTGTCCCGCCTTTCTGGACAGAACCAAGGTACACCTTACATAAACTGATTGACATCTCATGTCTCCCTAAAATGTATAAAACCAAGCTATGCTCCAACTACCCTGGGCACAGGTCATCAGGACCTCCTGAGGTTGTGTCATTGTGTCATGGGCATGTTCTTAACCTTTGCAAAATAAACTTCCTAACTTTCCTGAGACCTGTCTCAGATATTTGGGGTTCGCATTTTGGCAACCACAAAGAGTTGATTCCGAGTGGAGGTTCCCCTGACCTTTGACAAATCTCATATTGGTGCTTGGTACCAGCCTGAGCTTTCTTTATGGTTCAAACCAACAGGGCAATCTGCTGAGGCCTGGAAGCCTCCCCTCCAGAGTATTCCTGATCTCCCAAAATTTGGTTGAGATATAAAGTTTATTTTACTGTATAATTTCTTTTTTTGAGTTTTACTTGCTTCCAACAAGGAAGCCAAGTTTTCCTGTTTCTAGGATGATGGAAGGCACTTAACTTCTTTCTGGAGCTTGAGCTCACTTCCAACAGGGAAGGCAAGTTTAAGGTTTTTCCTGCTTCCAGGATGGTAGAGAGCAGTCTTCAGCGTAAGGCCCATCCCTAGTAAGTAGCTGAACTGGGGTTTTCTTGGCTAAAGATAATATTAACAACCAGCTCTTCTTAATTTCTCCTTACTACTAGAACGCTCAGTAATCATATTGTTAGGGCTTCTTTTTGGTTGTTGTTCTGGTCTTTCTCCCATCAGATTTGACCAACTCTACCTGACTTGGTCAAATCTGAATGAGGATTCTAAATAATGGGTAACAAAGTGTCTCTGAATTGGCTAAAGTTTCTCGCAGCTGCAAGAGAGGGGAAAAAAGCAAAATATACACATGGTTGCTTCCTGTCTTAAAAATTTTTTTCTTTCATTTACTTTTCTTCCACCCTGTAGTTCCTTCCTCCTTTGCCATCTTCAATACCAATAAAAATCTAGGGCCTGGTGTGGTGGCTCACACCTGTAACCCCAGCACTTTGAGAGGCCAAGGCAGGCAGATCACAAGGTCAGGAGTTTGGGACCAGCCTGGCCAATATGGTGAAACCCCATCTCTACTAAAATTACAAAAATTAGCTGGGCATGGTGGCATGTGACTGTAGTCCCAGCTACTCGGGAGGCTGAGGCAGAAGGATCCCTTGAACATGGAGGTGGAGGTTGCAGTGAGCTGAGATCATGCCACTGCACTCCAGCCTTGGCAACAGAGTGAGACTGTCTCAAAAAAAAAAAAAAAAAAAAAAAAAATATATATATATATATATATATATATATATATATATAGAGAGAGAGAGAGAGAGAGAGAGAGAGAGAGAGAGAGAAGGATTCTCATGACTCAAACCCCTTCAAGAACTCAGAACAAAGGCACCACCTGCCCATTTTAGGGGTGTTCCATTTTCTTTGCGGAGTTTCAAGAGTCATGGGCAGATACTTCTTAAGTCTAAAGCTCTGCTCTCGCCTATTGTAAGACCTGACCTCTTTGGCTTTTGGGGGTACCAGAGATTACCTTGTACTGTGAGATGATTTGACCTTGGTGTGTATAATGCTGGATGAGAGCCTCAAAGTTAGAAGTGGCTGAGGACAATTTAAAGGAAGTGGTCTTAGCTGTTTATTTTTTTTTTCTCCTAGGATGTTATTGTTTAGGACCCTAATTCTAGTTCAGAAGTGCATTCTAAAGGGTCTCATCTCCATTGCTTTTCCTCCTGAAATTAATCTCAATTGGCTCATGTGAGTATTTTGCATGAGGAACTCAACTAACATTTTCACAGATAAATAGGAGAATGAGTTTCCTCAGTTCTAAAGAAAAAGGGCATTTTGCTCTTCCCAGCTGAAAGGTGCCCCTGGGTGACTGGAGGCCAAGTGTGTGTGTTTGGGGGGTTGACCCCCCCATTACATGCAGCAACCCCACAGGAAGCCCCCAACAAAATTAGTTTAAAAAGCCTTGTCCAGGAAGGACACATAGGAGCTGGTCACTTTGCATTTTGATTTTGAGCCCTCTTGGAGGTGCTAGAACTACAGAGAGATAAACTGAGACACATAACAGGGTAGAAATGACAGTGGTGACACACTGTGGAGTCTCACCCGCAACCAGGACACTTTGACCCACTCCATAAAATGCTAGACCACAGCTCAGTTCCTCCCTTAAAATTAAAAAAAAAAAAAGGGGGGCCAGTGCAGTGGCTCATGCCTATAAACCCAGCACTTTGGGAGGCTGAGGCGGGTGGATCACCTGAGGTCAGGAGTTTGAGGCCAGCATTGTGAAACCCCATCTCTACTAAAAATACAAAAGTTAGCAAGGTGTGGTGGTGCATGCCTGTGATCCCAGCTCCTTGGGAGGCTGAGGCATGAGAATCTCTTGAACCCAGGAGGCAGAGGTTGCAGTAAGCTGAGATCATGCCACTGCATTACAGCCTGGGTGACAAGAGCAAAACTCAGTCTCAACAACAACAACAAAAATGGAATAAAATATATTCATATAAACAAAATTTGGAGCACATTTCTACCTGATTTCTCCAAAACTTGGACATTAATTGTGAGTATTCTTAACTTATGACAATACAGTTATTTGCATAAGTGTGGTAACAATCTGTTTTCCTTTGTAATAGAACACAATTGAAGACACTGGTTATTTTACCAAGGTTTTGACTTGAATGGCATGCTATCAGATACAGACTCCTTTAAGGAACCAAAGTTGATTTATAGAGCCAGTCAAAGCCCTTCGCCTCATACCATGTCTATACAATCTCTGTACAGATTCCTGACCTGTGGTAAGTAAAGAATGTCACTTTCTGACAGGCTCAGGAGCCCAAAGTTTTCTTTGTCCTCACCTCACCTCAAGGTGAGGACTTCACGCAATTAATACAGGTATTTGCAGGCATGGGCTGTGCTTAAGGCATTCAAGTCAAATCTGAGATTCCTTATGGAATAAAGTTCCAGAAAAGTCAATTTAAAAAAAAGAGGAGCCTATATGGCAAAGAACTACGCTTGCTGACTTTATGCAAATCCTCAGGCCAAGTACAATAAGACTAAAACTTAATTTGCAAATGAATTTGTCCTATAATTTTTATTTAGTGAAAATAGGACTGGAAAGAGAACATTGTGTTTTAAAACAAACTACAGAACACCTGTTGTTAGATTTTGGTCTTGCCTAATGTTTTTCAATTTTTATTATTTTCTACAGTTTGGACTGAATTCTAAAATTCTTCCTGGCTACAAGTCTCCAAAATCATGTTTTCCAATTTTTTTGCTTCTTCCTTTTCTTTTTTTCCCCACTTTTCCTGATTTGAAATCACTAAAAATTAAGCCATGCTTTTTTTAAGGCCTGTGAACTGAAGCTAGACAACTTAAACTTCAGAGGAAATAACAGCAACCTATTGACATACATAAGCCACTTTCATAGCTGCCTGCTGATGTATGGGCTTCAGAGTAATATGACCTGTATCAATTTTCCAGGATCGTTCTTCTTTTTTTAGTTGTTGTTTTTCTCCCTTTTCCCCCCTATTTTCTCTTGTAGAATACGAGACTTCAAAACCTGCTAAAAAGGAACTTTGCTAATAACATGGGACTACCTGTCTAGGAATAAACCGTCCTAGCCATGAGAGATCAATGAAACCTGAGACTAGATACTCATTTTCTCTAAAATGCTTTAACTGAAAGATTTTAAAAAGGGGGAAATATGAAAGGACAATAAATCTCAGGACCTCAAAATCACTAAGCCAAAGGGAAAAATCAAGCTGGGAATTGCTTAGGGCAAACCTGCCTCCTATTCCATTCCTTTAAAAAAATACCTACTAAGATAAGAAAAGCACACACCTCCCTTACAATTTGTCCATAAGGAAATTCCTTACAGACAAAGGAAACACAGAACTAAAAGTCATCCCTCTTCCCACTGAAATAAATGCATATCTGATTGTTTCCTTTGGAAAGGTTAATCAGAAACTCGGAAGAATGCAACAGTTTACCTTTTATCTACCTAAAACATGGAAGGTGTTTTAGGTAGATGAAACACCTCCCACTTTGATTTGTCCTGCATTTCTGGACAGAACCAAGGTACATGTCACAAATATTGATTGATGCCTCATGCCTCCCTAAAATGCTAAAACCAAGCTATGCTACCCAATCACCTTGGACATATGTCATCAGGAGCTCCTGAGGCTGTGTCATGGGTGCATCCTTAAACCTGGCAAAATAAACTTCCCAAATTGAATGAGACTTGTTTCAGATACTCTTTGTTTACAGCTTATACACCTCCAGTAACTAGGATCTCACCACCTCTACAGGCAGCCCTTCTATTTTCAGACAACTCTACTGGTCAAGTTCTAGTTTCTATTAAGCTAAGACTTGGTGGAACTGGGACCTGATCCCTGGCTTTCCCACTCTGTGATGTGACTTTAAAGAGAAGGGAAAGAGAGGGGAGGCGAGCAAGAGGAAGAGAAAGGACAACTGGAAAAGGAAGAAGGAGGAGGAGAAACCACTTTGTTCAATAAAATAATCCATATAACTGCCCAGTGGCCTGAGGCGCCATCAGTGCATGTCCCCCCACTGCAAGGTGTCCCAGCATGCATGCTGAAAGGCTGAAGACTGCCTGACCAGCACAGACCAGGGGCACAAGTGCGTGCAATGACATCAAAGGCCAGGGCTGTTGATCTGTGACTTCCTGATTACGCAGCCATTCACTCACTCGGCAGATATTCATCCAGTGCCTACCATTAGTCAGGAATAAAGTACGTCAATGAACAAAATACTGTATCTGTAATCTCTGTTTTAGCAGAGCTTACATTCTGGTAGGGAGCCAGACATGAACTATTTGCCAAGTTTATTATCAACTACAATGATGATGAGGCCTTCTGAGGACAAGAATGGGGAGATTTCACAGTGCGGAATGACATGGGCTTGAGGAAGCGGTGTTTGAGCTGAACTCTAAAGGATAAGCAAGAATTAAGAGGAGGAGAGGAAGGAGAAAGGTTCTCAGCAGAGAGAAGAGGATATGAGGCGAGAAAAAGGGAGGCATGATGGAGAAACTGGAAGGTCAGTGTAGCTGAAGTGCTGAGAGCCAGAGAGGAGGAGCCCAAGAGTTGGTCAGCAAGGTTGGGCAGGCCAGACCCTGGAAGGACACTCAGGCCAGAAAGGGAGCTGGGTCTGCAGGGAAGGCTGATAGGAAGCTTCCAAGCAGGGGGCTGGCAGACTGGAGACAAGCTGTGAGAGGATGGAGGAGGCCAGACAGGGCCCTTAGCAATTGCCTGGGCTGGGGACGCAGCAACTCAGTGCAGGGGCCAGCATTGGAGAAGGACAGAGCCAGCGATTCATGATGTGTTGGGGCAGAAAAATTAACAAGGCTTGATGCTTGATGGGATGTAGAACTGAAGGGAGAGAGAAGAAAATGCTGGATTAGGTGACTGGAAGATGATGGTCCCATTCATTTGAGGTGGGAAGATAGGAGTGGAAAGGAGGAGTTCAGGTTTGAATCAGCTGAGCTGAAAGAACTTGAGGGCACCCATTGTAGAGACAGCACAGGGACAGACTGGCCAAGTGACTTGGGATGCTGTGTCCTGCCTTCAGGAGCTGGACAGTGTCTGTGTGCTGCATGAGGAGAGGGCTGGGAAGGCTGGCTGTGCCGTCTGACGCCTACTGGGGCCTGCCGCATGAAGCCTGACTCCCACTGCCCTCTGAGAGCTTGCCAGTCCTCCATTCTGGCTCCCACCCCCCACGGGTGAAGGCAGCAGGGCTCTGCACGCAGCTCTGGGACACATGCCTCCTCTCCAACTCACCCATCCCCAGAGTCTGGCTACCAACTGGCCTCCAGGGGCTTCACCACACTCACCCATGCCTTGGCAAACTCCACTCCCAAGTGAGTATTTAGTCAGAGACCCCCCTGCTTCAGGCTCCCCTGGGTTTGCTGAGCAGGAGCCCCACACTCTGAGAAGGCCAGGGGCTGCTCCTGCCGTAACCTTGACCTCAGGGCACTGTACAATCCTTACCACAGTGGCCTCTTCCCCAAGGCTCTGGGTGGACATGGAGGGATCCGGCTCCCCGGAAGGCATACCACTGGCCTCTGCTTCCCCAGACGTGCTGGCGGGCGCCTTGGCCTCCCCTGCTGCTGTTGCTGCTAAAGCCTCTTCATTATCTGGACCCTGAATACGAAGTGAGCATGAACCAGGTCAGTGCCCCATGATGTTGATCCACCACAGTGTGGTGCAGAACAGCCAGCCAGGGCCCCTCCAGCACTGCATTCTCCACGTGCTCCCTGTCAAAGCACCTCTACACCAAGACCTCACCTCCCACGGAAACCCACAGTGAGACATCAGACAGAAATACAGAAGCCTGGGTTCCTCACGAGACCACCCCAGCATTCCACCTGTGTGGTGTGTCATCAGCCCCTCCCTGCCAATCCCAAGGGGCGTGGGCTCACCAGCAGCCCTTCCGAGCTGTCCCCTAATCAGAGAGTGCAGCTTCTACTGGCGCTTACGTCACTGCGTTGGGACAGAAGTTCAGGTCCTGGGACTCCACCTCTTTCTTGTTCCCTGTCCTGCTCTCTCCCTAGCCCAGTGCCGTCTGGCTTCCACTGCTCCGACAACTCTGAAGCTGCTCTCCCCAAGGCCATCACCGTGAATGGACAAATTCAATGGATGCTTCTCAGTCCCTTGCTCACTGGGACTTCCGGGAGGACATGACATTGTTGGCCACACCCCAGAGCAGGCTGGCACCACCACTCACCTGACCTCCAACATAGCCCCCAAGCCCATTCCCTTTCTCCAAGTTTGCTTCCCCATCCTTTCTCCTCTCGGTAGTCAGGTGATCTGGAATTCTAATCTGGCTACATCCGGTCCTGGTTTCTTACCCTTCAGTGACTCCCTACTTCTGCTGAATCTTCTCTGTGTCCTCAGAGCTCTCCAGCCACCTCTCCCCGACCCCTGACTTGCACTTGACCTGCAGGCGTGCTGCCCTTCTTCAGGTTCCAGGCCTTTGCACCTGCCGGCTCACCTTGCTGAAACGCCTGTCTCACCCGCTCTGCTAGGCGACTTCTCCTTACCCTCTCAGGCCGCCTTCAGCACCCTTTCCCCAGGAAGCTTCTGTGCCCCCAAGTCTGGGCTCCAGGACTCCTTTTCGGTGCTCCCAGCGCATCCTGTGCTTCACCTACTACTTACCACAGCCCCTCTTACCACCCGGTCTTCAGGAATCAGGTCTACCCTATTTACTATTGATCCCTGAAGCCAGGCCTGGTCCCAGCACAGTGTGTGCTCTGCACCCCGCCACTGAATGGCCAATGTTATTTAGTGCTTACTCTGACAGACCAGCCCCATGAGACTGTCACTGTGTTTCGCAGGCAGATGGGGAAAGCCAATGATTGCTCCCACCCAACACAACCCCCAACCCCAGGCACAGGTGAAGGAGAGCTTACACTCGGAGCTGCTTACCAGAGTGACCCCGTCCTCTGGGTTCTGGGTGGACATAGAGAGGGTCGGTCCCCCGGTGGGCACACTGCCAGCCTCTGTTTCCCCAGCAGTGCTGATGGCCACCTCGGTCAGTCCTGCTGCTGTTGCTGCTAAATTCTGAAAACAAAGGCATCACAAGAGGCCACGTCACCGAGTCCCCATCAACATGCCTGCGGCTGAGAGAACAGACTGCCCAGCCTCCTCCAATCACGGCATTTCTGTGGCTTCTTTCCCTCAAGGACTTTCACATCTATGGTTTCATAATTCCAGGGATGGTAGAGACTGCCCAGGCACCTATGTCTTGTGTTTTACTCCCAGTGTCTGTACCTGCAGTAACAGGGAAATCACTGCTCCTGAGTCAGCCCAGTCTAGCTCTAGATATTTCTACTGAGACACATGGCCTCCCTGTGACCTCCTCATGGACCCATCCAGAAGCCATTAGACAATGTCTTTGCCCATGGGTGGTGCTTCAGAAATGTGCAGGCAGTACCTCCGGCCTCCTCAGCCTTCTCTAGACTGGGAGACAGAGACATTCCTGCTTCTTCTCTTTCCCTGTGACTCAGTTTCCTTTGGGAATGCACAGGCAGATTCTCCGAAGGTTTCATAGCAATGGGGGAAATGGAAAGAGAGAGCAGCTTTGGTGCTGTGACACCAAACTATGTCCTTCCTCATTTCCCAGAGTTTGTTTATTTAATGCAAAAAGGTGGTTCTTTTGGTTACATAAAACACCGGACTAATCAAAGTTAAAAAGATTTCTTTGCTGCAGGGCTTCTCAGAATCTATAAAAAGGGGAGAGTGCAGCATTTCCCAAAGGAATGTGACCACAGAGCCCCTTTTTCATAAAACATATTAAGTCCTTGCAGAATTACTGTCCCAAAAAACAGTTAGAGGAAAGTTGAGGTCACAGGATGCTAAAATGAGACTCTTCCTGACTCAGGATCAGCGAAAGCCCCACAGGGCAAGTGGAATTTCACAGGTATTGGGTAATCTCCCCATGCTAAGACAAGGAAATGGTACCCGTTCTACCAGCTTCTGCCCATCTCCCACCTCCAGACTGTGTAAGAAGCCACACAGGACTCATTTTGGGTTGGGTGCCTGGAGAGCAAGAATTCCTCTGGAAAGAGTTTTCAGTGTGCTTTGGCTCTTCTCCCCTCTTCACTCCAAACCATTTGGTGAGCTGGGTATGTGTTTCTTGGAATTTCGGAGGCACAGGGGCTGGTGTCTGATTCTCTCCAGGGAGACAACAGGTGAAAGGAGGGAGCCATTTAGATCCAGAGCTGGGACAGAGGGACAAGGAAGAGAGAGAAAGGGGAGAGGAGAGGAGGGGAGGTGAGGGAGAAAGAAGAGGAGGGAAGTGGGAAAAGGAGGAAAGGTGAGGAAAAGGGAAAGGAGGAGAGGGGAGGGGAGAGGAGGAGAGGGGAGGGGAGGGGGGAGGAGGGGGAGGAGGGGGGAGGGGAGGGGGGAGGAGAGGGGAGGGGAGGGGAGGGGAGGGGGAGAGAAAGAAAGGGGAGGAGGAGGGAAGGAGGAGAAGAGAGAGAGAGGGGAGAGGGATGGCGAAGCGAAAAGTATTTATCCTGCAGGTGTTTTGCTGGAGATAGACAAGATATAATCCCTCCAAAGGAGGTGGCTAAAGCCATGCTGAGGTGGGCTGTGCTCAACGGGCCATGAGGAAGATCAGGGCACCCCGTATGCGGTGGAAGCCCAGGCAGAAGTTACAAAGCCAACGATGGAAATTTGGTCCTAGATCCCCTGCAGGAAGCTCTCCCAGGAACCCCAAAAGCCCCCATAAGAGAGAGTTCCAACAGCAGGCATCTTCCACAGGAAAAGCCCAGATCTCAATTTGACCAGCCAGGTACATCTGTGCCCATTTCCCCAGGTGGGCCGGCCCCTGCAGATGTTAACAATAGCTCTAGAGATGGGGAGGTCATGAGGATAAGGAGGAGAAGTCAGAAAATAGAGAGGAAACCCTAACCATGCTTCCCTTTCCTGGCAGATTCCTAGTCTGCAACAGGCCTGAGTATGGAGGGGAAACTGTAATTTTGTGGAATTTTTGATGTTATGTTGGGCTTGACTTTTACAATCTGTGAAAATCGACTATTACCAGATAGTGACTGAGAGAGCTGTGAGAACTGTCTTAAGTTTCTCATCTCGGGAGAAGGGAAAGAATGAACTGGCATTGCGGGTTTTCAGCAGGGGCCATTGTGAGAAAACTATTTATGCTTTAATTTTGCACCCTAGGGAGGCCAGCATTTCAAAACTGGCTTCGCAGGTGTAAAAGCCAATTACCAAACAATAGCATGAGCACCTCCAGTTAATCTGATTCTGTCTTGAAGAGGACTAAAGGGCTGATTAAGCTACGTGTCTTCACAACTGAGCAGGAGGGCGAGTTGTGTTGGTGAGGCCTAGACACTCATAACAGGCAAGTGTGAGGACATGCTTGTACTGCGTGTCCCCCACCAGTCCTGTGCATCCCTGGAGAGCCTCTGTGGCCTTGGGACTCCAACCTCCTCTGTACCACGAGGACAGAGGTAGTCTTGCTGTTCAACCAAAACCCTCGTGGTTCTCTCCGGTGCTCAATAAAATCATCATCAAGTTTGAAATAAGCAAACAAGTCTCCTACTGACGAATCAAATGAAATTCACCATCTACTCACCTTTTCTTCAGCGATGTTAAGGAAGGACCCAGCCCCGGAGCCGCTGTCAGTAATGGGGTCACCATCCACAGAATGAACTCCCTCCAGTGTGTCATTCAGGATCTCACCAGACCCTACAGGAAGCAGGCATCCTGCTATCAATATCATTTTGCAGTCTTAGAAAAGAATGAGGTATCTCTTCACCCACTCACTTGGAAAGATATTCAGATACCATGACACAGGATCAAGAGGCGGAAAAAAAACAGTTGCAGAACAACATAACAGGCCAAGACGGGTGTGGTTTCCATTCCAGGCGCTGTCCTTATCTAGAAATGGGGGATTACAATAATTCCTACCTCAAAGGGTTCTTTTGAGTACTGTGTCACAAGGACTAAGTAAGTTAATGCAAATAAAGCATTGAGGACAGCCCCTGGCATATGGTAAGCAACCGATAAATGTTCATTGTTATGGTTTTACATGTGTAAAATAGAAAACTATGAGTATACATATCAAATCATTATTATATATAATGACTATGCAACATATTCATATTATATAATAATGATTACTGTATGACACATATAATATATACAAATGTATGTGTGTGTGTGTATATACATATATATTATATGTATGTGCCTATATATTTATATATTTAGCTAAACCACAGTGTTTAGTATTGATATTTTCCAGAGGATAGGAGTAAAAGAGACTATTATTTTTCTGGTTTATACAGCCAAATGTTAACTGAATTGTTCCCTCATGTGTATCTTTCTTTTGCAATTTAAAAACCAGCCTGTAATCCCAGCACTTTGGGAGGCTGAGGTGGGCAGATCACTTGAGGTCAGGAGTTCGGAGACCAGCCTGGCCAACATAGTGAAACCCCATCTCTACTAAAATACAAAACATAGCCAGGTGTGGTAGCACATGCCTGTAATCCCAGCTACTCGGGAGGCTGAGGCAGGAGAATCATTTGAACCTGGGAAGCAGAGATTGCAGTCAGCCAAGATTGCACCACTGTACTCCAGCCTGGGCGACACAGTGAGATTCCATCTCAAAAAAAAAAAAAAAAAGCAAATGTAATTTTGAAACAAAGAAAAGTTATTCATTGGCTGGGCATGGTGGGTCATGCCTGTAATCCCAGTATTTTGGGAAGCTGCGGTGGGGGGATCATTTGAGCTCAGAAGTTCAAGATAAGCCTGGGCAACATAATGAGACCCTATCTCTACTAAAAATCAAAACGATTAGCCAGGCATTGCAGCATGCACCTGTAGATCCAGAGGCTCAGGAGCCTGAGGCAGGAGCTCATGCCTGGGAGGCAGAGGCTGCAGTAAGCCATGATTGTGCCTCTGCAATCCAGCCTGGGTGACAGAGCAAGACTCTGTCTCAAAAGAAAAAAAAAAATAGAAGAAGCTGTACTACCATGACTGCACGCCTGTTATGGCCCATGGCAAGCGTGTCCCATGCTCTCCCTCCGGTAACCCTCCTGCTGGTCCACCTGTCCTGCGCACCGGGACCCCTCCCACCGCCTTCCTGCAGGTGGGCAGATCCTGAGTGGGAATCCCACGGTTTCAGCCTCCTCACTATCACCCCATGGCAGGTGTGTCCTGCCGGATCCACACTTAACACCCCTGTATTAACCCTGGGAATGAGACTGAGGCTGGGAAGGGCCCTGAAGCCAGGTCAGCCTCTCCCTGGGCCAGCTCTTCCCACACACACTGTGCTTATGCAGGTCCCATGTCACAATCATGCTGGGGGAGGTGCCAAATCCTCCACGGGACTCACTCCTGTCCCACCAGGTGATGAAACAGCAGCTAGCAAGGGTCGCGCACGATCGTCCTCCCTGCTCTGACCACCAGGGGGTGCCGTGCAAGCAGCCGGCTGCCTGGCCTCCAAGATCTGACCTCCGGGACGAAGGAGGTGGGGTGGCCCCTTCTACGGGCCAAGGTGGTGTCAGGGAAGCATAGAATGCAAATATTAGGGGCTTTCTCCCACCATCCGGGCTGTCTACACATCAAGAAGAAAAGGAATACTTTGGCCAGCTCCGTTGCTTCCAACTGACCTTTTGTCTGCTAGATAAAGAGTGTGGCTGGTTCCAGGAACAGCGAGCTGTGTTGGGATCGGAGCCGGTCCCCACGTGGACCTCATCTCCTCAGTCTAGGAAAGCCCTCGCCCCAGCCCCTTCGCCTTGTCCCTTGCTCAGAGATCCTAATTCCACCCCTGAGAAAAGCATTCGCAATTCAGAAACCACTTCCACAACCGCGGCTAGATTCAGCCCTCTCATCCACCCAGCAGTGGGGATTGTTCACGCTCCCAGAGGACAGCTAAGGAATCTGAAGCTTGGCAACTGATCAGAAACTTGCCCCAGGCCGACAGCAAATAGGGGGCTGAGCAGGGCCGCCTTCCAAGCTGTCTGACTCTCCCCAGTGGGCAGTATTTCCACAGCAACTCCCTGCCTCCTTGGCTGTGTCATGACGTTATTAAATCATCCTACATTTTTTTTCTGTCCAATACTCTATACCTTCTCTGACCCACAGACTCCCCAGATTTAGTTGTTAAAATAACACTTATTAACTGATGGCAGAAGCAAAAAGGATGGTGATAAATATTATTGTAGAAGACTTGTATTAATAAAATACAGAAGTACAATAAAGTAAAAACTATCCACAATCCTACCACCCAGAGATAACTGCTCATAACATTTTGATGAATATTGCATCTAATATGTGGTGTATCTAATACACACACACACATCGCTCTACATAGCTATATGTAAATAGATATAAATAACATATTTTCAAAATTAGGGTCATAGACACATAGTTTTAGAATCTGCTTTTTTGGGGGATTATATTACAAGCATGTCCCTGGGTCATTAAATCTTCTGTATCACCAATGTCAGGGTTATATGTATGAATGAAATAGAATTTGCCCAACCAATACCTACTGCGGGCAGTTTGGGTTGTTTTCGTTCCTAAGAACAGTGCTGCCAGGAGTGATCTGGTACCCACACCTTCAGTCTGAAGTGACAGCCCCTCTGTGAAATGGCAGAAACCACAAGCAACCTCAGGGTTTGGGCATATGCCAAGCAAGTGCCGGGGGGCTAGTGTTTCACGTCTGGGCTTTTACCAGTGCTCCTCTGCACAGGTCGGGGGACAAGGGGCAGGGGCCAGAGTTCTGGAAGGGCAGCCAGGGGACCAGCTGTCCTCCTGGGCGCTGCTGTTGCCTTGCTGGGTAACCAGCCTCTCTCTGGCCATCAGCTTCTCACTTGTGCCACACCAGAGTTTAGCTGACCCTCTGAGAGCTGGGGTGTTTGTGGCAAAAGTCAGAAAGTGGGGGGACTCTGGACTTAGCTCTTCCAAGTGTTTGATTTTTCCACCTAGAAAATAGTGGCTAGTACTACCAAGTAGGAGGTATGCTGTCAGTGTTGGAGACAAAATATCCAAACACCTGACAAAATATCCAAACACCTAATCAACAAACAGCAGGATTATTATAAACTTTTCTGTTAAACTCCAGAAGGGGTGGAGTCTGGGAGTTAGAAGCTCCAGATCTGGAAGTCAGAAGCTTTGCTACCTGAGATCAAGTGTCAGCTCTGCCATTCACAAGCTGTTTGCTCCTGGCTGGGTTACTTAACTTCTCTGTGGCTTAATTTCCTCATCTCGTCTGTAAAATGAGGGTGGTTCTCACCCTTTCTTAAAGGGTTAAATGAGATGTTGTATGTTACATACATGGCCCTGGCTGGACACATAGCAATCACCCAATAAAAGGCCGCTATGTAGGCATATGCATCTGGACTTGCCTTGTTCTGGGCTGCTGTGCTGGAGGATGCTAACGTTGGTGGTTTCCGGGGTCCTCTCAGGTACAGGTTCACCAGAAAGTTCCATGTCCTCAGTGGGGGAGGATGGAGTTGGAGGTATGTTTATGGGTTCAACTTTTGCTTCTTCAGGCTGAAGCGGGGGAAATGAGATGCAAAATGATTTACTTGGCAGTAAAGCAGAAGAAATGACAGTGAATTTCATTGGAGAAGATAATAATCCACAGGATGCTGAATAAACCAAGGGGAAAGCCTGGCCCTGCCTGGTGTGTACCTGGGCGATGGCTACACCTCTCAGGGCCTAAACGAGGTGCCTGCTAGAGAGCATTAGATTCTGTCCAGTTGACAGTGAGACTATTCATCTCAGCCAACGCTCTCTGAGCATAGGGACCACATTTCTGTGATTCCCAAATCACAGGCCGGCCAGAGGAGGTGCCCAGTAAAGATCCATTAGATGAAGGAATGATTGAATGAATTAATGAACAAATGAATGAACCAGGCTGCACTCAATAAACTGCATGTAAATTCAATGCCAGATGGGCACTAGTCATAAACAGCCATGAAAATGAAAGGTGGGATGGTTCCTTCCAAGGAAACTTCAGCATCTATATAGCTTTCCCAAAGCCAGTCAGTATCTTAACCCACTTTACCAATTAGAGAAAAACAAACAAATGAAAACCCAACAGAAACACACAGCACTTCAGAGATCTAGGCAGAAATCCTGGCATGAGCTCCAAAAGTCATGACATCACCCCTAGACTCAAGCGGCAGCTCATGAGATACAGGGCTTGTCAGCATTCACACAGCCTCATCACTTTCCAAGCTCAAGAGGCGGGGTGGGGAGGGGCGCGGGGGGGTGGGGCATGGAATAATCCTGCACCGTGGTATGTTGAACTCGTGGTATAAACAAGAAACCAATCTTTGTTTTGTTAAGGCACTAAGGTTTTAAGGTTAATTTGTTACTGCAGCATCACTTACCTATCCTGACCAATAACAAAAGGTTACTTCCTTAATGCCAGAATCTAGCAAATCAATAAATTTCTGATTTGCTGTCCATCAAATAAGGAAGATTCTTAGAAGCCCCATAATTTAGAATTTAATAGTTCAGTTCTTACAGTCAGACCTGGATCAAATCCCAGCTCTCCACTTATAAGCTCAGTTACGTTGGGCAAGTCATGGAGCTTCACTGAGCCTCAGCTTCCTCTTCCGTAAAAATGAGGACAGTAAGAACTATGCGAAGGCAGGAAATAGAAAAGGCAATGAAGGGCTAAGCACACCTTTATTCATTACTGAAAACACTGTAAGTGCAGATGAGCAAAAAGAGAAATCATGTTGAGTCCTAACACCCAGAGACAATCACCATGGATTCTATTGTACTGCAGAATCTTCTGGCTGGAGGTGGGAGGAAAGGCTTTACGGAGTTGGGCCTTGGAGGATGAGCAGGTTTCAGAACATAGGGGTGGAGGGTTGATGGAGGTCAGGGCCTGGCAACTTGAGCTTGGCAAGAGCCCAGGGCTTGAGGAGGAAAGCAGTGGAACAGAGCCCAGGGAGGTAGGGTGGGGAGGGGTGCTGGTTCTATGGGAAGAAGAATGGGCTTGAACCCAACAAGGGTTACAGGCAGCCACGGGGGAGCATCGGGCTAAGGTGTGGTGGGGTCAGCTGTGTGTCTGAGGGAGTCTACATTGGTGGCAGTATGATCATGGACCAGGGGAGCTGAGGCTTACACCAGGTGACTGGGTGGTGGCACTAAGAAGTCCACAAGGCAGGAATGAGGGCAATGGTGGGAACAGAAAGCAGGCACCTCCCCAGGGGAGACTGTGAACAAGATCAGGTAGGATGTCCCCATTTCACCCAGATGGATGTTCATCTAGCAGGGTAAAGACCCCTGCCCAAGAAGTTCCTCTCCTCTCCCTGTGAGGGATCAGGGCCGAAGCCACTCCATCATTGGTTCAGGAACCAACGCTCGAGCCCCTGAATGCTCCTCTCTAGTCTGGAGTAAGGCTGCAGGTGGCTGGTAGCAAAGGTGCTCTATAAGGCATTTGGGCTTTGGGATGAAGCAGGCCAGGCAGTTGAGGGTTCAGGAAACACAGGAAGACAACGAGATGGTGCACTGAGCTCTGTAACTCAGGGTGGCTGAAGGTGGCATCCATCCCACCTTCAGCCAATCCCACCTTCAGCCAAAACCTTCTTTTGTCAAACTCCCAACAAGGCATCCCAACCCCCTGCAAGGGCAGGGCAAGGTTCTGGTGAGCTGACCCTCGGAAGCAAGGGTAAGGGGACCTGCCTCAAGTAGGTGGCTTTGGTTTTTAGAGGTCAACGTGGATGGGGATCCAGTGTGGCCTGTGGCAAAATGGGAATCTCAAGTCCAAAGACTAGTTATAAAAAACGTTGTAATTTGCTGAGCCCAGGATCACCTCCACACAATCAGATTTACTCCTTCTACACATATTTCCAGAGGCCCTACTGTGTGCCAGGCTCCTGGTTGAGCCTTGGGGACACAGAAATGAATAACTAAGACAGCATGTCTGTCCTCAAGCTGTCAAATGATGGAGGAGGACCAGACACAGCAAACCACGATTCGGTGTGACGCATGGGAGTGCGGGAGTGAGAGCCAAGTGCGAGGAGGGGGCCTCGCTAAATAACGGCCTCCAAGGAGAGGATGTGGACTGGATCCCGAAGGCTAAGTAGGAATTTGCCAGGCAGAAAGGGGGACTGAGAGGGGCCCCTCCAGGCAAACCAAACCGCAGGAACTAAGGCGTCATGGTGGGGAGAAAGTGCTCGGTCTGTCCAGGGGACTGTGAGCATCTGGGTGCGGTTGGGAAAGAGGCCCTGGCTGAGAACCAGGATCACCTGCGGAGCTTTTTGTCAATACAGATTCTAGGATCTTTCATTCCAGACCTACTGAAGCTGAACATCCAGGTCTGCTTCCCCGGCAAGAATCTGCTTTTAAAGACCAACCTCCACCCACAGTGCCTCCCCACTCCCCACGCCACCCCCAGCCCGACACACACTTACACACAAAAGACTCTGATGGACAGCCAGGGCTGAGAACCACAGGGATGTTAATTTCAACAGCATAGAACTTTCTGAAAATGCAAAGAACTGGATCGCAGGGACCCCTACCCTAAATGGGGAAGAGGGCGAGGAGGGGCAGCCTTTTTAGTTCCTGACCACTCAGAAAGTCTGCAATTCAGTTCACTGGTGACAGCTGGTGTCTCAAAGGGTGGCAGGCTGGAAAGGGTGAGGATGAGGAAGTGAGATTCATTCCAAGAAAGAGGCCAGACAGACAAGGGGGGACTGTCTGAGCCGAAGAGGGAAATTCCCCGTCCTGGAGGGTGGCTGCCGAAAAAAGCCATAAAGCCCTTCCAGGAGACGTTAAAAGAGGGAAGTCCCCAGCTCAGGGGTGGCATGACGGAGTGCACCCTGGACCCTGCCTGAGCTGAAGACCTGGCTCTGCCACCTTCAGGCTGGGTGGCGTCCAGTAACCGTCCCCACTGCTCCAGTGCTCTCCTATGCAGAAGAGACCCCTAACACCTCTCGGCAAATGAGAATAAAGAAAATGGAAGCACGTGGATAGCATCAACAGTGGTGTAGACAGTCAGGCGGACAGGGAAAGCGTTCTGATGTTTGGGAACAGACAGGTTAAGGTCAGGACCACCAGGTCTGGAGGCACAGCCCAGGGGAATCCCCTTTCTAACTGAAGGCGGCCACAGGGGTTTGGCATGCCTGTCAGCCCCAGCCACCAGCCAAGCAGGAGGCCCCAGGAGGAACGAGGCCTCTGCACTATGCCTGGTGAGTCCAGCCCTGAGCTGCGCTCTGACACATTGCATCGCCTCCTTAATCCTCGCAACAAACCCGTCCGTCAACAATAGCAACAACTAGCACTGGCCAAGTGTTTTGCACAGGGCAATTCATCTGATTCTCATACTAATCCTATGAGGCAGATCCGTTCTACTGTAACCAAGGAGGAAACTGAGCCTTGGAGAGCTTAAGTCACTTGCTTGAGGTCAGGTGCTAGTAAGTGACATAGCTGGGATTCACGCTTGGGGGGACACCGATTTGCACCAATTCCCGTAAAACCACTGAGGAAAGTGAGGCTGGGGAATCCGGGAAAGTGCTTGAGGTTCCCCAGAGGCCACCAAGTCCATCAAATCATGAACAACTCTTTCTTTTTCACTTCTCCAGATAGTCTAGGGATTGATTTCACAGCCCCCCTTGGCTGACACCTGCCCCACATCTGTCCCGGTTCCTGCAGTGCCACAGTCCTGGGGAGACTCCCCGGCTGGGAAGTCAGTGGGGCCTGGCTTGAGTCCCGACTTTACAACCCTGTGACCCTGGCAGAGCTGCCCAACCTTCTGGGCATTCATTTCTGAATCTGCACAATGGGGCTGATGCCACCTACCTTGCAGAGTAGCAAGAAATAAAAGTGAGGTCATGTATCCCACAGCCCCCAGGCACACAAAGGTGTCAAGAAATGTCAGTTCTCTTCTTTCCCCTCCCACTTCTCTCCCTCTGTCCAAAGCTGCCTGGCTCCAGTGCCCCCTCCCGAGCTTATCTGCCCTACTCCTGTCCCTGCGATCATCTCAGGCTCAAACACCACTCCTCTTTCCTGCTCATCTCTTGGAGCTACCTTGGGCTACTGGCACCTCTGCCTGAGCTAGCCTTGCTGTGAATTGTGAACTGGTACACAGGGCAGCATCAGATGTGAAGTCCACTCTGTGCCCTGCTGTCCGAGGTCGGGACATGCCAGTCAGCCGAGGGCTGATGGGCCCACAGGATAGCCACACCACCTAGAGCAGCTGCCCTCCCCAATCATCAGGCAGGCAGGCACCCTGGACCCTTGACTTCCTCCATGCCAGCTGGCCAAGAGTTGGCCGCCATCCTGGGGATGGACTTGTCCAACACCGCCCAGGCCGTGGCCCCATGGGTGGGCATCAGGAGACTCGTGCTGTTACCCCGGTCCTGCCCATACACCCTTGAGTCGGTGTCTTCCTCTGTACAGAAGGAGATGTACAGAAGGACTTTGAAGTCCCTCCAGTGCGAACAGACTATAGTTCCATTCTGCTGCATCCACAGCCCTGCTGCCTGAGGTCTGGAATCTCCAGCCACTGCCTTATTTCCATCTCCCTGATTTCTTCCATTAGAGATGAGCTTAGAGAGTAGCCTGACCAGGCAAGGAGATGGCTGAAGCTCTGCTGTGTTTAGTGACTCCACTGCTGCTTGCTGTTTTCATTACAAATGGACTCTGGGTGTCCCCACAATCTGACTCAGTGCTTTCAAAACCACTTCCACATCTCAGCCACAGGGTGCATTCCCAGGAGGGAGGAGGTCCACGCCACTGGAAGTTAGGATCGCCTTTCTCATTCGCCAGAAATGAGCTCCCTGGGGGACTCTGGGACTCACAAGACTGAGGGTCTGACTGTGTTTTCACAGCTGGAGCCCTGAGCAAATGTAAGACAGCCATCATTCAGGGCCATTTCCCTCGTTCCAGGTGCTGGGCTAAGGCTTGTCCCTGCACTTCATCATCTAACCCTGGAAACAACCCTATAAGATAGGACTGTTAGAATCACCATTCTTGGAAGAAGAGCAGAGGTTGAGTGGTTTAGTAAGTGACCCAAGGTCACAGGGTTCTTACCCAAGGCTACAAAGCAAAAGAGAACAACATTTGCCCTTGACAGCCCTCTCATGGTCACAAGCACAGGGTGGTACTGAGGTAGTTGGTGTTCCAGTTCACTTGAGGATACTGCAAAATGTCCATTGGCTGGGACTTTCCTGACCTCCCCAGATGAGTCAACGATTAAGCTCACAGGTCTGAAAACAGAGAGGTCAGACCCAGGGCTCTGGGCCCCCTCCAGTAATTCTCAGCCTGCTAAAAGCTGACCAGGATCGCATGGCACAGCACCCCAGTACTCACCGGGGCTTGAGTGTAGGTGACGGCTTCTAAGATCTCAGCTACTCCGTCTGTCTCCTGCAGCCCACTGGTTTCTCCAGATGCCTGTGTGGAGACAAGCCGTGCCACATACTGGATAGAGCAGGCAGGGCCCATAAGAGTTGAACAACTGGGAAAGTCACAAAAACTGACAAACCAGCTTTCCTATAGAGGAACGACGTGTGTATGTGTATGCGTCTCTCAGAGACAGAGACAGAATGGGGTTAAGGAGACAATGTGTGTGCAGTGTGCATGCTTAGTTGTTGGTTTTATTTCTTTCTTTATTTTGAGACAGGGTCTCTCTTACTCTATCACCCAGGCTGGAGTGCAGTGGTATGATTTCTGCTCACTGCCAACTCTGCCTTCTGGGTTCAAACTATTCTCCGGCCTCAGCCTCAAGAGTACTGGGACTACAGGCATGCGCCACCATGCCTGGCTAATTTTTGTATTTTTAGTAGAGACTGGGTTTCACCATGCTGGCCAGGCTGGTCTTGAACTCCTGACCTCAAGTGATTCACTCACCTTGGCCTCCCAAAGTGCTGGGATTACAGGCATGAGTCATTGCTCCTGGCCTGGTTATTCATTTTATTTCCTTCCACATTTTATTGCTCAAACAAAATACACAATCATTTCACACTCTCTTTAACATACCAACTTTCATTCTATCCAGGTCCCCACCACTCTCCCAACCTTTGTGAGGCTGTCATTGGAATGCTGCTCTGGGAACCATTACAGCCGAAGCATGACTTCCTGTCGCTACCTAGTCTTTCTAATTAGCCTCCGAAAGGCAGACAAGGAGCCCAAGTGCCATGATTTTGGAACCAGTCCCCTGTTCTTGGACTGTTGGGTTGTTTCTACTTTTTCAGTATTAATGGCAATGCAGAGGTGAACGTGAGACTACGCTACCCAGCATCACATGACTGTCAGGCTGGGACCACTGGCTCACGGAGCACTGGCCTTCTCATGGGCCCAAATTCCACTTCTTGGGCTTTCCAGTGGAATCGACGGCATTTTGCTTTTTTACGAAGTTAACAAAATCAATTTGTGTTCTGTTGTGGGGTTGATGCCACCCAAAGAACAATAGGAATGTGCTACCTTCTGCTCACCTCTGACTGCCTCCTGGGACCCCTTCTCCCTGGGAGGCCTCACCCTTGCTTGTCATTGGTCAGGCATTACCTGCTCCCTAACTCGCTTTGAGTTCCTCCTCTTTCCTCTTCCTGCTCCCACCTGACATGTTGGGTTTGGGTTTGTGGACTTCCTGTGTTCCCATCGCGCTCCGCTCCGTCATCGTATTTGGGTATGTGAGTGTGTATGAGCAGCTTGAGCGGGGAGGACAGTTCCCAGTTTATTCCTTTATCTACAGCACCTGCCCAGGAATGGCACCCAGCAGGTGCTCAGTCCACCCTTAGAGGAAGGGAAGGAGGGAGGGCGGAAGCAGTCATCTTTTTTTTCCTCCTCCCTACCACTCCATCCCCAGCTTAGGAGTGAATTCATTTGGCAAGCATAAAAGCTAAGTTGAGGATTGTTTTTATAGGAATTTACTCCCAGAATATCTCATTTTAACTTTGATTTTAGAATCCTGACACCATTTCTTGGCAAGAAGGCTGGAAAGCAGGCCACTGAAGGCCACAGCCGTAGAAGATCCTGACACCTTACAAGAAACACAGCTCCCCGCACCAGAGATGGCTGAGCTCTTTCAAAAGTGAAACCACGCCAAAAGCCCAAAATAGGACTCGAGGCAGTGTTTGCCAAAATGAGAGGTTTCAAAAACTCCACGCCACCGTCTGGGCATCCAGCCCTCCCCAGGCCACCCGGATGCTGGGTTGCAAGGCCCACTGTGGGATATGGGGGAGCTCACCGACGACTCTTCTGCGTCACACAGCTCCTCGGGAGTTCTGGGGTCAGGGTGCACAGTGAGCTGCTGGATGGAGCCCTGGGGGAAAAGAGAGGGATGAGAAGCCACGGCGTGGATGTTCGCAGCATGACTGCCCGTGGAAGACATGATTGCTTTTGTAATGGAGAAGAACAAGTACAGGCACGAGAATGAGGATGTACTGCCTGTGGCTTCAATGACAAAGCCAGGCCACCTCCCGGCCCACTCTCAGTTATGAGGGTACTCTCCTTGGGCCAGTATCATACTGACTCCTGAGCCAGAGAGGTCCTTGGGGAGCACTGTGTTCAGGTGTGGACACCACAGCAGCCTCCTGTGTCCGGGACCCCAGCTTGTCAGTGGCAAGCCCTGAAACACACGTCTCCCTCTCCCAGAAAGTTCTTTCCCCTGTGGCTCAAAGCTTCTGTGCTTGAAGGCCTAGTCCCAAAAAGAAAAGGGCTGCCACAGCCTCCCTACCTCCACTCTCATCCCCTCTCCCACATCTGACAGCTTCCTCTCCACAAGGCCCCCAAAGTGAGCATTTAAAAACTGCCCATCAGATTTAAACTTCTTAGCATTCTCCAGTGTCTTCCACTCTACTCCAAATCAACCCAAGCTCCACCCAGCAGGGCTGTCCTGTTCACCAGTGAGACATTAGTAAATACATGTGCTGACTAAATAAGTAACTGTGATAACCTAGCGATCTTCAGAATGCCTTGTTCATAAAAGCCCATTTTGATAGTAAAGTCAGTTAATTTTTTTTTTTTTTTTTTTTTGAGACAGAGTCTCGCTCTGTCACCCAGGCTGGAATGCAATGGCGGGATCTTGGCTCACTGCAACTTCTGCCTCCCAGGTTCAAGCAATTCTTTTGCCTCAGTCTCCTGCATAGCTGAGACTACAGGCGTCCACCACCACGCCCGACTAATTTTTGTATTTTTAGTAGAGATGGGGTTTCGCCATATTGGCCAGGCTGGTCTCAAACTCCTGACCTTGTGATCCACCCGCCTGGACCTCCCAAAGTGCTGGGATTACAGGCGTGAACCACCGTGCCCAGCCAGTTTAGTTTTTTTTTAAGTGCACATTGCCCAAAAGGAGAGAGAAGCTACCTCTCACTCTGGTATTCTAGTGTATCCCACGTTTTCAGAAATTACTTAAGTGCAATTGCCACCCATGTTCAAAGATCAAACCAGTCAGGGATATGACAAACCTGGCTCTTTTTTTTTTTTTTTTTTTTTTGAGACGGAGTTTCGCTCTTGTTACCCAGGCTGGAGTGCAATGGCGCGATCTCGGCTCACCGCAACCTCCGCCTCCTGGGTTCAGGCAATTCTCCTGCCTCAGCCTCCTGAGTAGCTGGGATTACAGGCACGTGCCACCATGCCCAGCTAATATTTTTGTATTTTTAGTAGAGACGGGGTTTCACCATGTTGACCAGGATGGTCTCGATCTCTTGACCTCATGATACACCCGCCTCGGCCTCCCAAAGTGCTGGGATTACAGGCTTGAGCCACCGTGCCCGGAAACCTGGCTCTTTTATATAAAATCTTAAAATGTACAAAGTGCCTTCACACAGGTTAGCTTATTTGACCTAGAAGCCTGAGGGATAGGTTTTCTTATCTCCACTTACAGATAAGAAAACAGAGAGGATCAGAGAATTCAGATAACGGTCTCAAATCCACAAGCTGAGTTGAAGACTGAGGATGGAAATCTAGGTTTTGGGGTTCCAGGCCTAGTGTTCTTTCTCACCATAACATGTATGCCTCTTTGAGGACATAAAAATAAAATAATAACATTAATAGTTGCTCCATTTACTGCATGGTGAGTCTCTATCCATCCACCTCCCTGCTCTGCCTGGAATGGGACTTTGACTCACAGTAAATCTCTCGAGCCCTGTAGCTCCTGCATTGCCCACGAAGATTCCAGCGCTGGACTCAAAAGCCAAAGGCCGGGAGGACCGCTGGAAGGAAATGCGGCTGTGCTCCTCACAGTCCATGAGGAGGGTCACTTCCTGACCCTGGACAATCACGGCGAAGTGGTTCCACCTGTGGGTCATCACGGGCACCGAGAAGGCAGCAACCTCTTGGGACACGTGGGAGCCCAGCTCCGTGTAGTAGAGGATGATCCGCTGCTGGCCGTCCTCCACGCCCGAGAGCCGCAGGCCCAGGTAAATGACCTTCTGGAAGGCGTCAGTGATAGCAAAGAGCACGCCGCCGCGGGAGCTGCTGGGCTTCACCGTGACGCTAATGGCGAAGTCCCTGAAGAAGGTGGATGGGATGAGGGTCCTGGCTGGGCGGCCGACGTTGGCACCAGGCCCAAAGCTGTAGGCTGGGAAGCCACCATAGCCTGTGACAAAGGATACGGAGGAGGGCAGCGGGACACCGATGAGCTGCGTGAGGTCCAGGTGACCCTGGGAAGCCGACTCTGCAGGGACGGAGAGAGAGGTCATGCTTCACAGGTGGATTCCACTATGCTTGGAAATGAGGAAGAAACGCAGTCACAGATGAAACGAGATCACTCAGGAACCCCCCTGAAACGGCAGCTCCAAAATGGTTGTTTTTCAAATGTTTTTGACAATGACCCACGATAAGAAATGTATTTACATTGCAACCCAATATACACGTGTAGACAAACGGAAGTTTCATAAAACATTATTGACTTTTAATACTCACCAGGCCCTCAAATATTCCATTTAATTATTCTTTTTCTGTTTTGTTTTGTTTTGTTTTGAACATGCTGGAAATGAACTACTAAATTGATTTTATAACCCACTAATGGTTCATGACCTGCAGTTTGGAAAACACTTATGAATAATCCCTAGAATACATGATGTTCCCCCATCAACTTGGAGATTTTTCCCCCTACTATAAAACTGAATAGGGGCCAGGCATGGTGGCTTAATGTCTGTAATCCCAGCATTTTGGGAGGCCCAGGTGTGTCGATCACTTGAAGTCAGGAGTTCAAGGCCAGCCTGGCCAACATGGTGAAACCCCATCTCTACTAAAAAAAGAAAAATCAGCCGGGCGTGCTGGTGCATGCCTATAATCCCAGCTACCTGGGAGGCTGAGGCAGGAGAATCACTTGAACCCAGGAGGCAGAGGTTGCAGTGAGCTGAGATTGCACCACCTCACTCCAGGCTAGGTGACAGAGTGAGAGCCCTTAAAAAAAATGGATAGGTTTGTTTTGTTTTGAATGAGGTCTATGGTTTAAGTACCCTCAAGCAAGTGTACGGGGAAAATCAGGGACAGGGTGAAGTGTTCCCAAGCCTCAGGACAACTGAAATTTGTGTCATTGTCATCATCTTTAACATCACTGCCACCATCATCATCATCATCACCACCACCACCACCCTCATCATCCACATGTCCTAAGTTCTCTCTGTACCAGGCCCTGCTCTAAGCTCTGTACATACATTAGACCTACATTAGCTTGTGTAATCCTCACAACAAGCCAATGAGGTTACGTACTCTTATTCCCCTCTTACTTCCGAGAAAACTGAGGCTTAGGGAAATCAACAAATTTGCTTAAGGTAAGTTGCACACAGGTTTCAAACCCGGAGCATCTGACCTCAGAGACTATGCCACCACACCTTGCTGGGAGAAATGCCTGAGCTCCATTATGGTGTCCTGAAAAGGACCCAGGCTCGAGAATGTTGGTGTATCCAACTATTTTCTTCAGGAAAAGACTGCAGAATGGTTTGCGGCAACATGCACCCACTCCTGAGTTGATGTCCAAGGTACCAGCAGTGAGCTAGGAAGGCAGGTCCCAGGGAGAAGGGTAGGAGACCTCTGCAGCCAGAACAACAGACAAGTCACACCCCTTGGCCTCGGAAGAGAAGCTGGATCCTGAGGATTCAACCAGATAAGGAGGCCTGAAATAAGTGAGGATCAGAATCGAGCAGTGTCCTCTTCTGGAGGCCAGAGGGCAGGGCAGACTCACTTGGTGGCTGTGTGGGTTACAGCCAAAGGCCAGAGGCCATTGAGAACCTGAGTGGTCTCTGGGGACGTGGCAGGTTGGTCTCCAGAGAAAACTCCAAACACTCGAGGGCCCCTCTAAGAAAAGCCCTACCTGAGGAATCAGCCTATTTTCCAGTTCACCCAACTTGCCACTGTCTTACTGGACACAGCTAAGTGACCTCGAGTGAGTCAGTGAACCACTCCAAGTCTGAGTGTCTTCCTCTATCATACAAAGCACTAGAATGAGCTCCAAAAGAATGACTAAATGAGACCGTCCATGGGAACTCCTGGTCAATAATGGTAGCAATGCAACAAACATTCACTATTCTTTATTTTTATTATATCCACTGAACAACCTCCAGAGGTCAATGGGCAGGGATGATCACTCCTGCAGCACTGACCAGGAAAGTGAGGCTGACATGGGAACCTGCCTCTGTGCCCTTGAGCTCCCTCATAAAGTGGAATAACAATGTGGTTTTCGTACATAATTTTACTTAGTCCTCACAGCAGCCCTGGAAATTAACTGCTATTATCCCATTTTGCAGATGAAAAACTGAGGCTTGGGAAGATGAGCTGACTGGCCCAAGGTTACCCAGCTAGTAAGAGGCAAGACATTTTCGAGCCATGGCTGGTGTGATTTCTGGCTGATTCACTGCCACAGCCTCACTGAGATTAGGGAGTCTCTGTGGGGGTTGTGGGTGGGCCCCACCTAGTCTGCCTACCATCTCAATGATCCTTCAGCAGCAAGAAGGATGCAGTCAAGACTCCAGGTGGTCCAGGAACTCAAATTTCCCACATGTACTTGGTAGCTGGGAGAGGGAGATGCCCCGACTGTCATGCCCGCACCCCGACTCCACAACACTCACAGAGAAGGCTGCTCACTGCCAGCACCAACCTCAATTACTATGAAATATTTAGGTTAAACAAAAAATACAGTATAAAGAATAATATGAGGCACTTGGTGGTTAAATGGTTAAAATGGCAGATTTTATGCTATCTATGTTTAAAATTAAATTTAAAAGAAGGTGAGTAGCCCAGAGCATCATTGTGAGAATTAAAGGACATAATACAAAGAGCTGGCACGTGGAAAATGCTTAAAAAATGGTGGATATCATAGCTGGACACACTGTGGCCCACAACTGTAAACCCAACACTTTGGGAGGCCAAGGAGTGAAGATTGCTTGAGCTCAGGAGTTTAAGACCAGCCTAGGCAACATAGTGAAACCTCATCTCTACAAAACAACAACAAAAAAAGCCAGGTGGTGTGCACCTGTAGTAGTGGTATGCACTGGTAGTCCCCACTACCCAGGAGGTTGAGGTGGGAGGACTGCTTGAGCCTGGGTGGTCAAGGCTGCAGTGAGCTGAGATCGCGCCACTGCATTCCAGCCTGGGTGACGGAGTAAGACCTTGTCTCAAAAAAAAAACAAAAAAAGGTAGATATCATCATCACCATCATCATCATCATCGTCATCCTAGACTTGCTGGTTTAGAAAAGAACCCCAGAGGTCACCTGATACAACTCTATCTGTTTCGACATGGTTTCACATGTTGGCCAGGCTGGTCTTGAACTCCCGAGCTCAGGTGATCCGCCAGCCTTGGCCTCCCAAAGTGCTAGGATTTCAGGCACGAGCCACTGCATCCGGCCTTGATCTTATATTTTCACAACAGTACTCTGCAGTATAAAGAAGCCACAGTGGGTTGATTCACATCTCTGTTGTGAATAGAAAGTGAGGTTTCCATCAATATTACAAAGGATACTGCCATGGACTCCCTTACACACATCTCCTTGTGCTTACCTGTGCAGGTAATTCCCCCAGCTGGAAGCAGAATTATTGGATAATATGGGTATGTGCACCTGCAACTTCCCTGAATGTTGCAGAGTTGTTTTCTGAAGCAACTGTGACATGTTGCACGCCCACCAGCAGTGTATTCTTACCAACATTTAGGGGAGGCAGAGAGATGCAATTTGGGAGAGGTCCATGGGGCTTTTCACCTGGAGTGATGGTGTTAATTGTTTAGGTGGTATTCAAATAAGCATTCCTTGTATTTTTCTTTATGGCAACTTTCATGGAAAATATTTCACACAATTTTTACGAAAATAATTAACCCTCGCTTGACAAAAGAGCACATCTGATCCTGTTGCTGTCCTGCTTAGAAGCCTTCCATGAAATACGATTATTCATGGCCCTCAGGGCCAGGGCTGACCAGGCTACTGCCACCTGGCCCAAGAGGCCCTCTGTGGCAGGACCCAGCTGCCCTCCCTACTCCCTGACATGCCTGATACAGTCCCCGGAGTGGCCTGTGCTGTCCCAGGGCCTCCCACCCCTGCCAGGAATGCTTTCCTCTCTGCCATCTGCCCCAGCCCAGCCCAGTTATTTTGCCTTAATGACTCCGGCTCATCAGCCCAGGTCTCGTTTCCCCTAAAATCTTGCTTCACCTCCTGCGCCCACACCATCCCCTCTGGGGACTGCATTAGAAGCCCTCTCCGTGCACACTGGGGTCCTCTATCATAGCCCCTGTATGGTACTATTGGGTCATTTGTCTCTCTTCCCACTGGGCCATCTGTGTTCTCAGTAACAGCCCAGGGCTGATGAGCGCATGAATGAACAAATGAATGACTGTGTACGTGTTGTCGAATCCCCTTTTTTTATTTTTATTTTTTAAATGAGACAGAGTGTTGCTCTGTTGCCCAGGTGGGAATGCAGAGGCATGATCACAGCTCACTGCAGCCTCAACCTACAGGATCAAATGATCCTTCCACCTCTCAGCCTCTCAAATGGCTGGGACTATAGGCATGCAGCATCACACTCAGCTAATTTTTCCATTTTTTGTAGAGACAGGGTCTCACTATGTTGCCTACATTGGTCTCGAACTCCTGGACTCAAGTGATTCTCCTGCCTCGGCCTCCCAAAGTGCTGGGATTACTGGTGTGAGCTCCTGCACCCAGCATCCAACCCCCTCATTTTAGAAAAGACTAAACTAACCTTAATAGAGAGAAAGAAAGTGTTTGCTGGCCATGAATTCAGATTTGATTCTCAGTTGAATGCTTATCCTCTCTAGTTTACAACTTGCTTTAAAACAGAAATTAATTTTAGTTAAAAGGTTGGTAAATCGGGCTAAATTTGACCACAGAAGTAAAAGAGTTCTGCATAGCAAAAAATAACAGTAATGATAATCCCCACAATGTCAAAGAAACCCACAAATCCATGAAATGGTATTTGCTACATAAATCACAGACAACAAACTAATTTCTCTAATATGCAAAGCAAATGAATACCCAAAGGAAAAATGGGTGAAGAACAGGAAATTCTAGACACAGTAAAAGAAATTAAAATGGCTCTTAAAAGTATGAAAAATACTTAACCTCATTCATAAAGAGAGAAAGACAAGTTAAGATTACAAAGAGATACCATTTCCCTATCAGATTGGCAAAGACAGGAATATGCTGTGTTGGCAGAGTTTAAGGCAGCGGGCCCTCTCCTGCGTGGCTGGCGGGAAATAAATTGGTATAACGTGGTGGGAGGCAATTCGATAACATTTATCAAAATGACAAATGCGCATGTACTCGTGGACCCAGCAGTCATACTTCTATGAATTTTTTTTAACAGATAAAGTTACATATGTGAAACACAAAGTACGTACAAAAATATTCACTGCGTTGTGGTTTCAATTTACCTAAAATTTCCATCTTTGGGAATGATTAAGAAAATAATAAATTATGATAGGTTCACACAGTGAAATACAAGCCAGCCTTTCAAAAGATGTGATTTCTTACATACTAATAATGAAACAATCAACAAGACGTATTATGTAAAAACAGACAAAGTAACAAGGTACAGAACTGAATTGCTATTGGTTGAAAATATATGTGCTAATATAAATTAAATACAGAAGATATATTTAAATGCATATATTACAATATCTCTAGAAGAATACACAAGAAACTGGGGCCAGGGGTTGTCTCCAGGGAAGGAGGCTGGTGGCTGGAGGCTGGGGGACTTACTTTTCACTGGACACTCTTTTATAATTTTTCTATTTTACAGAATATACATGGTATGAAAAGCAAAGACATTTACGCATTTTTAAAGAGATTAACTCCTTGGATCCACTTTTAGAAATCATAAAACCTATTCTTGCTTGTCCTTACTCAGATACAGCTTATCTTTGTACAGAAAGAAATAAGAAAGAAGGAAAAGAAACAAAGAAAAGCAAACGTCCCACTGAGATTTCTTTTCTCCCCTCCACGCTTTAAAGATAAAAACAAAACAAAACCACAAACACCCTACTGATGGCTCTGCTTTCTTCTTCACTTATCCAATCCAGTAAAAAGCTTTTCCTCTACTTCCTCTCTCTCCTGCTGTGAACAGGAGGGGGAAGCCTCTTTCTGCTGGGAAAATTCCTGGTGCCACAGAGAGTAAAAGCACCAGAGCTTCACATCCTGTGGCTTGTTTCCAAGTGGTGGTCTCTGGGGGCTCCAGGGCCAGGTGGGGTTCAGGGGACACTGGGGGAAGGGCCTGAGAGGCTCTCACTCAGAAGGGTCATTGCTTAAAGCAGCCCGGTGCGGCCTATGGCCGGTAGATCCAGGCTTGTGCATGGCAATTCTGGGAATTCTTATGCCCAGGAGTCTGCTTAAAAACAAAAATTCGTGAATCTATCCAACATCCTTGTTTTATAGACTGGGAAAGTGATGTTCAGGGAGACTTCCATGACCAGGAGGCAAGCCAGGAAGTGACAGATGGGGCGGCAAAGCAAGGGGGGACAGAGACTTGGAACCATGAGTCCCAAAGCTGGTGCCCTCCCATAGCCCCCAACCTCTCCAGACCCTGGCCGGTGGCTGGTCAGCTGGAGAGGGGACAAAGGAGGCAGCCTGCAGCAGAGAACATCCTCCACTTCAGACACAGCTGTGATGAGATCTGCCTTTGCCCTTCATCAAACACGAAGCCTTCGGGTGATGACATCCTGGTGATCAGGGGAGGCCCCTGCCCACTTCATATGTAGGGATTCGATGAGATGACATATGGGGAATGCAAGGTATAAGCTTAGCAAAAACCAAAGTCTGCAAAACAGATCCTTTCCTAACCCGCCCGCCCTCCAGCCCCCTCGGCCTCAGCCTTTCAAGACAGGACACATGGATAGGCGCTGGCCCACAGGCTTTGTTTCCACAAGGTCTGCCAAGAGGGAGCCCAGCCATGAATCTAGGGTAAGCCCAAGTCAGCCCGGCAGCCCAGCCCTGCTCTCAGCAACCTCCACCACATCTGTCCACAGGCACTGTCCCATGACATGGCATGGTGGGGGACGACCCCTGGCCTGGAGTGACCCATGCTCCCTCATGGTTGTGCCTGGGCCTGCTGGCTCATTTCCCCTTGGCCTCCAGCAGGAGGGCCACCTGCTCAGGCAGCCACCAGGGACGGGAGGAGAAGCCACGGAGCCAAGACAAACAGGCCCAGCAACTGGGTCCATGGGCTTGACCTGGGATGGCTCTGTGCTGGGCAGGAAGGGAGGAGGGTGAAGATCACAGCTGGTGGGAAGGCATCCCACCATTCTGGAGGGGATTGGGGACTGGCGAGGAGCATGCTGATGGGGGCTGATCATGGAACCCTCCAGCCTGAGGATTCTCGGAAGCAGCCCACACTTATCCCCAGATAATAATACCTCTCTTAGAGGACAGTTGTGTGACTTAAATAAAATAATATACCTAAAGTGCTTAGCACACTGCTTAGCACACATAGCACTTAGTAAGTGGTAGCTTCCTTTTCTTTCACTATTATTGTTACCCTGCTATTTCCCCATGCAGTTGCCATACTGGAAAACTCAAACTCAGGGTATTCTGAATGGGTCCTATCTTTTTTTTTTTTTGAGACAGAGTATTACCAGGCTGGTGTGATCTCAGCTCACTGCAACCTCCACCTTCCGGGTTCAAGCAATTCTCCTGCCTCAGTCTCCTGAGTAGCTGGGACTACAGGCGCATGCCACCACATCCAGCTAATTTCTGTATTTTTAGTAGAGATGGGGCTTCACCATGTTAGCCAGGTGGGTCCTACCTTTTATACCTCCGAGCCTTTGTGTATGCTATTCCCTCCACCTGAGGAACTGCTCCACATTTCTCAGGGCATGTCACCACCTCCTCCAAGAAGTCTTCTTGGATTCCCCCACCAGGTGGTCTGGGCATTCCTGCTCCTACACTTGGCCCTGACTCTATGTAGCATATATGGCATTACATCACAGAGGTGTCAGACCCTACTGTCTTGGAACCTCCTTAAGTGGAGGAACTGGGATCCACTTCTCCCTGTCTCCCCCACACCCAGGCTCTGTTCCTGAGCAGGTCCTCAGAAAGTGTCTGCTGGCTGAACTAAATCCTAGGCATTCCAGAATTGAAGGTGCCGGGCCCACAGTCTGCAGCCCTGGCGAGAGTCCCTGACGCTGGGCTCCAGTCCGACATCCCACAATGACCTCACTGCATGCTCATCCATCACCTGAAAGTGCAGGCTCCCTCCCACCTCAATGATGCTGGGTCCACTGGCCCAGGGAGCCCATCTGGGAGGCATGAATCCATGGGGCAACAAGAGGCCTAGAGAGGGGAGGCAGGACTCAGGTTCAAGGCTCCGTCTGTGACCTTGGGCCAGCTGCTCCCCCTCCCTGACCTCAGTTTCCCCATCAGAGAGTTAGACCAGCTGGCCTCTCAGAGCCATATCCACTGTGATTTATTCTACGTATTTCCACTGCTTTCAAACACATCCTGGTGCTACATCTGACCAGTCTTATTCTCTCCCTTCATCAATGCTTAGAGATAGATAGCTTCATTTCCAATGGGAGGTTTTCAACTAACTTTTCCAAATCATGAATTCGATCACATTTCTAAAGCCCCCACATTGTGCCTTGTGGAGTGCTGGAGACACGGAGCTAAGTCTGGAATATGTGCACTCAGAAGCTCACTATCTAGGTAACTATTAGCAGTCATCTGCTCATACTACAAGCTCCAAAGCCTTCGATGGCTCCCCAGTGCCATCAGCATAAAAGCAAAATTCCACTCGAGAATCCCTCTGCTTCATCTCCTCATTCTCCCCCTTGCCCTGTCTTTGCCTTCACTCATGCTATTCCTTCTAGTGATATCACCCTTCCCCATCTTCTCACATATGAATCTTTCCAGTCTGGCTCAGCTGCACCCCAACACTCGGGACCCCACTCTCACTCTGCAAAAAGGGCCGAAGTTATTCCCCCTTCCTCTAAACATCCACAGAGCCAGGGGAACGCTGTGAAGGAACAGAGACAGGGAGAGACAACCTGGACCTCCCTCCCTCAAATCTAGCTCAGACTCCAAAGTGCAGTTTTGGGGTGGCCCCTCCTCAGGATGCAGAGAGGAGAAAGACGGCTTCAGAGGCAGAGGAAAATCTGAGCAGTCAGGGCAGGGTGCGACTTTCCTCCCAAGGGTCCAAAGCCAGTTTCCATGGAAACCAGGCGTAATCCCAGCCATGAAGAAACAAACAGCAGGATTCAGGTTTTCCTTCCACACAGATGACAGCGATCTGGCCAGAGATGAAGAACAGGAATGAACCCTCACCTCTCCTCCCCCTCCCTGCCACAGGCTCAAGGACATCATCTGGCACTTCCTCTACCCTGCTGGGCCTCGGTTTCCCCTTCCGTGCAGTGGGCTGGATCAGTCCTTCCATCTGTGGGGTCCTGAAGCAGTGCCCGGGACTAGCCTGAGCTTTGGAGCCTTGCCTCCCTAGGGAACTGTAGCTGGCTTTGCAAAGCTGCGTCTCACAGATGATCGTCCGGGACCTGAGCCCAGCGCTCGCGCTAGTCTAAGGAGCGTTCCTCTGGCTCCCAGTGAAGGAGCCCTACGGAGTTGTCCCGATGGAGGCACGAGGAAGGCCGAGGACGCCCCGCGACTGTGTGCGGCAGCGGCCCCTGGCGGCCTCTACGGGAACTGCGCTTCCACCAACCGTAAGAAAGGCTTTCCCCCTGGGCTGTGAACCAGGATCCAGCAGACCAGCGAGGTCTGTAAGGGACCCAAGAGAGCAGGTCTGAGGCCATGCAGTGAGTGTGGCCAAGCCAGGCCTAGAACCCACAAAGCCACCTTTCCGTCCTCTGCTGTTTCCCTGCTCCGAGTGCTGGGAAAGGTCGAAGGTGCCCCTCCGGCGCCCCTCCCATTCCCACACACGTCTCTAAAGACAAATGGCATACTTCGGTCAGCTAAAACGGTGACTCCTGCAAGCGGGTCGTGTATTCCCACTGGGGGGCCCGGGCTCAGGGGGTCCAGATGACCCTATATTGCCTGTGGCCTGGGGCTGGACCAGTAAGATGAGGGTATGTAAGGTAAGGTGGGGGACTGCCCTCGGGACCCCAGAAGGGCTCCTGGTGCCTGAATTTCCTGGCATTCAGCCCCTGGGGAGAGAGGAGGTCCAATTCTCCTCCTCTGCACCTATGGCATGGGGGTCAGACCTTAGAGAAGCCACGTGTCCTTCTTCCTTGCCCTTTGCCAGCTCGTTCTGCCAGTGAGTTGGGAGGGTAGGGTTCTTGCATCTCCTAGGATTGTTCTTTCCCTTCCCTTTGGACACTCCTACAGAGAGGTGGCCCTGGAGGACCCTGGGTATGTCTAAATCAGACCTTCTGGCATGTGACTTCCCTTTCTCCCACCTCCCTGGAGGGGCAGGAGCTCAGCAGCCGCAGACTCTGTGGGACAGTGCAGTTCACCATTTGGTGGGGAGCCCCTACGATGCACACCCATCTAGAACCACGTGGCTTCCACTTGCTCTCTCCACTTATGGCCACCTGACCATTGCTGCACAATTCGAAGTCTGCAGAAGTCCCTTCTCATGCTGAACTGAGGCAGCTCTCCTCTATCTCCCACCCGCCTGGCTGGGCCCGACTCTGCCCTCAGACCACACACAAGTCAGCCTCACCCACACCCTGACCTCTCAGATGTTGCGTGGGGTGGTGGAAAGGGCCTGGGCCTGCAAGGTGCACTCTGTCACCAACTTGGCGTATGACCTTGAGCAGTCCCTTCCCTTCTCTGAGCCTCAGGTTCAGTATCTGTAAAACTAGAGCCTTGGACTAAATGTTTTCCAAAGGCCCTTGCCAGGTCTGACGGCCTCATCGCCTGCCTCCTCCTTGTCTCCTGCCTGTGTTTCAGTTTTTCTAACCACCCCTAACTGCCGGTTCCTTCAGCCCACAGCCTTCGGGCCTGGAAGAAATGATCCAACAGGGGTGGGGACAAACCCAGCTCTCCCCACACATTTCCTTGTCTTTGGCCAGCGAGGTCTGGCCAGAGGCAACGAGCACTGTGCTCAGGAAAATGTCACAACTTTGCCTGTGCGGAAACTCAGCCCCACCCAGGCTGGAGTCTCAGGGGCTCCTGGCTCCACCTGACTCCCTTCCAGAGGAAAATGAACATAAAACAACTCAAGGTACCCGGGGATCCATCTGCACCCAGCAAAGATGCGAGAGGTTCTTAGAAAAACCTATCCCCTGATGCGTTTCTTAGAAAAAGAACTGTTTCCCTGCCAGGGAACAAATCCTGGATCAACTTAGAAAGGAGACCTGGCTTGGCCACAATCAAAGACCCTATTTTTCTGAATTACAGAAGAGCATTTTTCTACATGTAAACTTAGAACGCCTCCTTCTCTTTTCCGGTTTTCATATATAGCATAGGAATTTTCCTGTTCAATGAAGTTACTGTATGAGCTCTCCTCCCTCTCTCTCTCTCCATCTCTCTCTTTCTCTCTTTCTCTCTTGCTCTCTTGTTCTTGTTCTCTCGTTCTTGCTTTCTCGAGCCTCTGACCTAAACTGAGATGATGATTTGAGGAAGCCTGGAGCTGGGGTCCTGGCTGAAGCTTGGTTTTCCTGGCCAGCAGCTGAAAAGCACTTAGCCTAGCACGAAGAAGCAGTACTCACCTGTCCAGCATCCTCTCCTGTTTCCAAAGCATCCTCTTACCTATTCCTTCTGCCAGGAGGGGGAAAACCCAGGGATCAGTCTCTCATTTTGCAAAGGAGGGAATCAAGCCCCAGAGAGAGGAAGTCATTTACTCAGAGTACTCAGTGCAGCAGCCAGCACTGAAGACGTGGGGCTGGGCTCTGCCTGTTACAGCCCACTGCCTTCCAAGCTTTCCTCGTGCTCTCCCAGGCGCAGTTGCATACCTCCATACTCCCACAGTCCCCTCCATCCTTCCTCCCAGACACCCTTATCCATCTGCCCTCAGTGGCCAGTTCCCCTCCCTCTCACATGCTTAGATGTGGCCAGTTCCCCTCGCTCTCCCGTGCTTAGATGTGACCAGTTCCCCTCGCTCTCACTGCTTAGACATGGCCTGTTTCCCTCGCTCTCACTGCTTAGACATGACCAGCGCCCCTCATTCTCCATATGCTTAGATGTGGCCAGTTCCCCTTCCTCTCACATGCTTAGACATGGGCTTCTGGGCATGTACCATGCCAACTCGTCTCTCAGTCCTCAGCACCAGCACAGAGCCTGGCAGAGGGGACTCTGAATGAACAGAATGACAAGAAACAACAGCATCAGCAGCTAAAATTTTCTGCGGGCTTGCTGCATGCCAAGTGAGGTTCAAAGGGCTTTCCACCAATCAGTTCATCCTTACACTGATTCTTTATGAGACAGATGACATTATTATCCCCATTTTACAGGTTAGAAAACTGAGGCTGAAATTACTGTTCCAAGGCCATGAGATTAATAAGCAGTTGAAGTCAAGATTCAAATGGGTCCAGGTAGGGTAGCATGGTGTGAAGGTTGCAGCGCTAGCCACATATCAGAGTCACCCTGGGAACTTTTAAAAGTCAGAGGTCTGCCCCTCCTGCTTGGGCCCATGGAATTAGGCTCTTTCAGGGGCTGGCCTGCGTTGATCTGATACCCACTCTCAGGTGACAGCCACAGGTAAGGGCTAATTGCCTGGGCTTTGGCATCAGACAGACTGGTCTGCCACCCACAGGCCTTCCGCAGGTCACCTCGCCTCTCTGTAGCCTCCTAATCTGTAGAATGGGGCAGCACAAGGATCTGGCTCACAGAGCCGTGGTGAGAACGGACAGCACCATGAGAACCCTGCTTAGCACAGGGCCTGGTGTGCAGGGGGCACCTGGTAAACACTGGGAGTCCTCACTCGTTGGGTTGGGAGCTGACCAGGGCCAGGCACTCTCAAGCTGTCAGTGCATAGCATCTCCGTTCAGCCTCACAATCACCTGCTGGCCATGAGAGAACTAGCAACAGAACTGATGAACAGGCCGAGTGGATAAGGAAGTGAGGAGAGCAGTCTGGAGGGAGAGAGTGTGGGTGATTCCCTCATTCTGTGACATATAGCTCTGCTGAGAAAAGGGTGACTGCCCCATTCTGTGACCTGGCTCTGCTGAAAACATGGGGTGACTCCCTGATTCTGTGCCCCGGCTCTGCTGAGAGCGTGTGGTGACTCTCCCATCCTGTGACCCAGCTCTGCTGAGAACATGGGGTGACTGCCCCATTCTGTGACCTGGCTCTGCTGAGAACATGGGTGACTCCCTGATTCTGTGACCCAGCTCTGTTGAGAGCATGGGGTGACTCCCCCATCCTGCGACCAGGCTCTGCTGAGAGCATGGGGTGGTGACTCCCCCATCCTGTGACCTAGCTCTGCTGAGAGCGTGCGGTGACTCCCCCATCCTGTGACCAGGCTCTGCTCACCACCTCTCCCTTCACACATGCACACATGCACGTGAACACACATGAACCCCTCGGTCCTGGCAGCAGTTAGCTGCAGTGGAAGAGCCACATCCGGAAGCAGCAGTGGTTCCTGCAGTCTTGCTGCGTTGGGGGTCTTTACGTTCCTTCCTTTACCCCCTTCCCCAAACCTCAGGTTCCTGGATCCTGGGCACAGGGCCACCCCAGGGACCATGTGGACCAGGTGGCACAGTGAAGGCCAGCAGATGCAGGCAGGCGTGAGCAGCCATGGGCATCTGGGAAGAGTTTTGTCAACGCCTCTCGGCGTATGGATGTTCCTTTTCCATTTGGGGAACAAAGACTCTTTGAGTGCATTGAGGGCCTTGAATCCTGAGGCTGACATCAACTGAAATGAGTCATCACCCCGACACGCAGGCAGCTCTGGAGGGTGCAGCTCAGCTCTCGGAGGAAAACACATGAAAAATGGCACGGAGAAGAAGGGACCGGTCGGGGGCATATAAGGGGCACTGGATGGGAGCGTGCAGTGACTTGCTGCAAGTGGACACTCTACAGTACAGCCCACGATTCCTGGAAGCCATCAGGCCCAGCATTCCAAAGTGACATGGGACTACTGACAGGGCCAGGGTAGACACATAGACCAGGGGGTTTCCAGCAGCATTTTCCAGGGCTGAGAATGAGGGAGGGAGGGGCATAGAGGAGGCCTCAGCAGGAGAAGTCCTGACCCTTGACCCCCTAACACACAGGCACACATGCACACACCTGTACATCCACACGTAACACACAGGCACACATGCACACACCTGTACATCCACACGTAACACACAGGCACACATGCACACACCTGTACTTCCACACGTAACACACAGGCACACATGCACACACCTGTACATCCACACGTAACACACAGGCACACATGCACACACCTGTACTTCCACACGTAACACATAGGCACACATGTGCACTTACACATCCACACGTAACACACAGGCACACATGCACACACCTATACGTCCACACATACACAAGTCTGTTATTCTCACCACTCTCTCACACACACTCAGAGGTTCACATACTCATGATACACACTCACACACATACTTTTGAAGGTTCATGCCACACAAACACACAGAGATACAAATACACACATTTATATACTCCAATATATACCGACTCATGCACCTCCACCCACACTCATCCCAGACTCATACAAACTCACACACTGACACATGTGCACACTCACAATCTACTCATGGACTGTCTCTCACACACTAACACACATACACACACACTCACCTTCAGTCATGTACACACTCACACCCAAGCAATTCAGACTTCATTTAATAATTCGGGTTCCATTAAGTCTCATTTAAATGAAGAGCTCTGCAGCTAAAAACAAGCAAGCCAATCACTGAGAAACTGTCCGCATCGCAGCTGTGGAAGCTGGGGTGTTGTAGGGACAGATATTTACAGAGGAGCCCACAGAAAGTCTGAAGCCCCCCCTATCTTCTCCTGCTACCTCCTTAAGGGCCTGGAGATCTCAGATTGCCCTTCCCACACTCGGGGTTTGGTTTCTTTGATCTGGGCACATTTTCTGCCTTTTTCTCCTTTCCTTGTGTCAGTAAAACCTTCTCCCCAGACTTGGGGAGAGTTATGGACTTGGGGTCCTGACCTCACAAAGCACTGAACCCCACAATCCCTCTGTTGGAAGCAATGCTAGGAATAGTATACAAAGAAATTCAGACAGCTGCTGTTAACAGGTGATGCCTGGCCCGTAATCCAGAACCTGGTTTAAGTAAGTGCTCAATAAACATTTGTTTTGTGCATGCATGAGTGAATGCACAATAGCTGCTGTATGTAGAGCCCTTACTACATCCTGGGCACTAAGTGCTTTACTTGCATAGCAGTAGTTCTCGACCCTGGCTGCACAGTAGAGCCACCTGGGGAGACTTTTTTTGAGACGGAGTTTCACTCTTTTTGCCCAGGCTGGAGTGCAATGGTGCAGTCTCAGCTCACCACCTCTACCTCCCAGTTTCAAGCGATTCTCCTGCCTCAGCATCCCAAGTAGCTGGAATTACAGGCATGTGCCACCACACCTGGCAAATTTTGTATTTTTACTAGAGACAGGGTTTATTCATATTGGTCAGGCTGGTCTCGAACTCCTGACTTCAGGTATCTGCCCGCCTCGGCCTCCCAGAATGCTGGGATTACAAGTGTGACCCACTGTGCCTGGCCTGAGGACTTTTTTTTTTTTTTTCCACTAATACCTACGCCTCACTCCCAAAGATGTTGCTTGAGTTGGTTCAGGTGTGGCTTTGGCATGGGGAGATTTACAAACTTCCCAGGTGATGCTAATTACAACCCCAGAAATCTTCACAAGAATCCCACTCTTACCGTTCCCAATGTACAGATGAGGGAATGAGGCACTGAGAAGTTAAATAACTTGCCCAAGGGCACCCAGCTATCAAATCCTAGTCTGGAGATTTTAAGCCCTCATCTGTCTGATGCAAGGCGTTGAGGCTCTCTCTGCTGCTCTCCGGGGATGTCACTTCAACCCAAGGCAGACCCACTCAAGGAAGCACAACCTGATTGTCCCAACCCTCAGTGACCTTGGGCCAGTGTGCCTCTCTATTCCCATTGTCCTGACTCCCTCCCCATGGCTCGGGCCATCAACACTGGGCACCTCCCTACCAGCTACCAGGAATGGGGCTCTGCTGACAGCGAGGGAGTCTCTCACAGGCTTCATCTTCTGAGCAGTTCTGGGAGGGCAGGAGGCTCTAGTCCTGCTGGCCGTTGGGCAGCCACTGATCTCATCTTATCTGCCCTGACATTTTTTCAGAGCTGGGAGATGCATCTCGGAGCAACCTGGTATTAGGGAAAAGACTCAACCAGCTCTTAACTTCAAACCTTGATTCTGCATTTAAAAGATGGGCAACTTTAGATAAGATACCCTGACTCTCTGAGCTACAGTTTCTAGATCTGTAACAGAGGAATAATGCCACCTATTTCAGGAGAGAATGACCTGAGATAACAGACATAAAACACTGAGCAGAGGGCCTGGCAAAGGCACAGGATGAATGAAGCATAGCAGTGGTGGTGGTTAGTATGATAAGTGGTATTAGTCTTCTTTTCTCCCCCATGAATGACTGTCTAGAATTGCCATGAAAGGCAGCTTTGTGCAGTTTTCCCCCCAGACCTCAGTTTTCTCATCTGCAGGATAGGGTGATACACTCTCTCTCACAAGACTGCAGTGAGGATCCAGTAGGGTTCTGAATGTGAAAATGCTTTGCCAAGTACAACTTGCCAGGGTACAAGCAACGATTAACATGGACAAAGGGCTCCAGATGGGAGTCTGGGGGCTGGGAGTGGTGTTTTTTCTCAGATCAATGAATTCTGAACATGCCAAAATGCTGTAACATAGCCAGCATAGCTTAACAGGCAGAATTCTCTGTTGCAGCCTGAAAGTGAGTTGTCTTGAATAAAGTGGAGCTGACCAGAAGCTGGAACCTGGGAATCAGCTTACTCCTCCTCTCCCCAGGGCAGGAAGCCATGGGCCAGGCCCAACTGCAGCAGCTGTGAGAAACAACTTAATAATGATAATAGCCCGGGTTCCCTAGAGTGGGTTCAGTGGTGACTGCCAAGAAAGATACGTCCATGTCCTCATTCCTAAATATATTAATCACTCTTAGAGTCTTTGAGATGTAATTAAGTTGGGGATCTTGAGATAAAGAGATCATCCTGGACTATCTGGGTGGGCCTTAGATCCAATGGACAGGTGTTTTCATAAGACACACATGCAGGGGGCTGGACAGACAGAAGAGGAAGAGGCAATGTGGCCACGGAAGCAAAGATTAAAATGATGCGGACACAAGCCAAGGACCGCTAGCAGCCACCAGAAGCTGAAAGTGGCAAGGAATGGCCTCCCCGCAAGATCCCCGGGAGGAATATTATTCTGCCCACACACCTCTACTTCACACTTCCAGCCTCCAGAACTGGATGAGGATAAGTTACTGCTGTTTTAAGCCACCGAGTTTGTGGTCATGTTGTTGCCGCATCCCTAGGAAACACATTCACTGAACGATGACGTACTGCGTGCTGCATCCAAGCACCACTGCAAGTGAGTTACCTCAACTAGGCCATCCAATACTCACAGCAACAATGAGGAGGGTTTTCTTATTACCTCTCCTTTATAGATGAGGAGGTCAAGGTGCAGAGGGATTAGGTCACACAGCTAATAAGTCGCTGGGCCAGGTTTTGGACCCAGACAAACTGGGTTCAAACTCTATAGACCGTCTGCTTAACCTTGACACCAGTGGTTCTCAAAGTGTGGTTCTTGGACCGGCGGCAACAGCAGCAGCAGCATCTGAGGACTTATTAGAGATGCAGATTCTTGGGACCTACTCCAGACCTACTAAATCAGAAACTCTGGGCTGAGGCCCAGCACCCTGTGTTTTAACCAGCCCCCTGGTTACTCAGATGTACACTTAAGTTTGAGACCCACTGTGTTGCTGAGGCTAAGGTGGCATCCTACGACCTGATTGGAGGCCAGTCATGGACAGCCATGGAGCTGAGACAAGAGCAGGCAGCCAGCAGCAGAGACATCTTGTGCAGGGGCCGGAGACCCAGGCACAGGGCTCAGGGGCAGGACTCTAGCTGCTTCTACCATGGACGGACCCCGGCAGGGCCCCAGTACCAGATGGTAGAGATGGTGCTTTCCTGTGATCATAGCACAGCATTCAAGCGACCTCCCAGCCAGGCTGATGGGATGCTAAGTCCCCTGAATGACTAGATCCCACTGATGGAAAACAGGAATGTCCTAGGGCCTAGGGTTAGGAAGCCAAGTGGCCTGGCTGTCGGGGAAGAAGGCTGGCCAGCAGGAAGCCTGTCCAAGTCACTCCCTAGCGGTAAGTGGATGTAGAGAGGCTTGGGCACTCCAGCCCACTGGGGCAGGGCCTGTTAGGAGAGGGCTCTGCAGGCAGGGGGAAACGTGTGGTCTCCCACAGAGCTACTGCTCCCCAGGGAAAGTCTGTACAGAGCAGGGTGGCTACATACCTTCCAGGAGGGGCCTGCAGTAGCCACTTCCTGGCTTCACCTCCTCTTCTCCTTGCCCCATGCCAGCCTCAAGGGTCTGCAAACATCCAAGGAAGGCCATTCTAGCTACACTGTAAGCTGGACCTAGTGGTCCCCATTCTCCAGACATCTTTCTAGATGTCTATAAGGAAGTCATGCTGTCTCCCTAGGAATCCCCACCCCACCCCAGGGCCAGTTTCACAGACAGCTCCAATTTCTCACTACTCTGTTATTATCTGTTCCCTCGCCTGTGTCCCTCAGCAGCCTGTAAGCCCTTCAGGAGGCAGATAGCGCGTTCTGTTTCATCTCCATATCTCCCAGTGTCACCCTCCCTAACATGAGACCATGCCTGGAACAGGCATAAATTGAGCATCTGATGAATAAATGGATGAACAAATAATATACATGTGCGTGAACGAATGAGCTTAATGGACTCTGGACAAGCGTGACTATATGCCCATCTTAACAGATCACATTTATCATCCATCATAAAGAATTCTAATGAATGCCAATCGTTGTCACAGTAATCCCACCAGCACCATTTAGCTTAATACGCATTTAATAGCTTAGCTCTCACCTGATCCTCACTGTTGAAGTGTAACATAGTATTAATAACCACATGGGTTCTTGATCATGGCTTTCCTGGGGGCTGCACTCTCCTACCCCTAAGCAGGAGGCTTTCAATGAGCAGCCTTCTGCAAAATGGCTGTCCTCGGCTCCTCCTACTGAACTGAGAGCGCCTCTCTTAAACACACCAGGTCCTCAGACTTCAGACTCAATTCTAGCTGCCTCCACCTTCCTCCCCCATGAAACACCGTCTGGTTGGAGAATGTGAACAATGGTGCTTCCCCTTCTCTCTTATATACTGTTAGGGTCCTTGAGGTTTGGGTAGAGGCCCCAGGGAGGCTGCTCATGGCTTATCCAGGTGTCAGAGCATGAACTGGGGCCAAGGGGCAAGGTAGGATGGGACAGGCCAGCCCTGCAGATCCCAGGAGAAGAATGGTAAGATCCCTGGTCCTCCCCCTCCATGGGGATGCAGCATTGGGTTGGGAGGATCATTGAATGATGGGAGGAGCTTGAAAGAGTATTTTAATTCAGAGCTAAGTCTTTCTCTAAGTGAAACATGTCCTGGGGTATTTCTTGAATTCTTCGACATGATCAATACTATGTAGTCAATGAAATCTCTTAAGAGTTGTTAGTCACAGGCCTCGAGGCAGCCATAATTTACATTTCCCGAGGGGAGAATGGTTCCCTCTCTTCCCTCCCAGAAGGAGAGTCAGGAGGGGACCTTACTATCATTCATTCTATCCTGGGCCCCATCTGGCCTTGTCCACAACCAGCATCCACTTACCAACCCTATCTGGACTTGGCTCTGGGGGATCCAGAGGGCAAGGAATTGGTTTCCCTAGAAACAAAGGACCAGACACCAACACAGGGCTCTGATACAGGTGACCTGAGCTGAAACCATGAGCAAAGGACAGGAAAGTCTTGCCGGGGCTTAAAGAGGGAGTGCTCCCTGCCCACTGGGGGGAGGAGGGGCACCAAAAGGGACCTGAAGGAAGGGGCAACGGAGATAGGCCTGGGAGGCTTCGCACAAACAACCCACAACCTGCAGGTTGCTCATGTTCTGCTCACACAAAATACGGTGGAGCGAGCAAAGCATGAGCAACCCACGGAATTAGGATAGCAAGGGCAAGTGAGTGATTCTAAGGATGGGAGAAATGGGACCCCAAGACAGCCTCCAGCACTGGAGCAAAAAGGAGAGAACTATAAATCCAGAGAGATTCAGACTTAGAAATGTTAATCTCACACAGGCCAGCTCAGCCCTTAAGTGCCTTAGCTCAGCTCATCTCAGGATGGTCTGATGGGGTGGGGACTGTGGCTATGCCATGTTCAGATGAGAGGATGGAGGCTGAAGGAGCTTATGGCCGCAGGCCTTAACTGCAGTGGTTGGGGCTTTTCAGCTCTCGGTACTCTCAATTACTTTTTCCCTAGGGACTGGAGTCAGAGAGCCTCGACTGTCAAGCCAAGGAGACTAAAATTTATGCAACAGGCAATGGGGTGCGTTGGCAGTTTCCGAGGAAGGTTCCAGCTGACCATTTTAGGAGGAATCCCCATTTCACCCCAAGCTGCTGCCCCGAGCAGTTGGGTCCCCTTTCTTTTTCTTGCCAAGGAGAGGGTGGAATTGGGCGATTTGGAATGTGGCGTGAAGGCGGTCGTTTGGCAACAGCAGGAGACATACTTTCCTGCAGCCTCTCAGCATGAGGCATGCTATGCCCTGGGCAAGATCAAGCTGCCCTGGGAACAGCCCGGGACATCCCAGCAGATGAGCTTGTGTGAATTCAGCCGGGGAGACAAGCAGTGCAGGCAGAATGAGCTCATAGCTTGGGCAGGCATCATGAAATCTCGCCTACATTGGCCAAGGTGTCAATGAAGAATCAGGGTAAACTTCAGAGCTGGGAAGGACTTCAGAAAATACCCAGTCCAACGTCCCCAAGAAGAGAAAACGGAGGCCCAGACTGATGGCATGACCTGCCTGAGCAGCTACAGCATGCTGTGTTCCCCTCACTGTAATACCCAGGCCACTCTCACCCATGACCTGAAGAAGGCATGGGAAAGGGCCTCATACAGAGCTTGGCATGCACTAGGTACCCCAAGTAGGAAGGAATGCATTTGAATCTGTGGAGGGGGGGGCCTGTGGTCCACGTGCAATGATGTCGATGCTGTCGAGTAGGGGAAAAGAAACAGCCTAAGAAATCTGTTTGGTGGTTATCAAACGCACTGCATCTTTCTACAGACTTTCCTGCTCAGTTGTGCAAAGAGACCCACTCTCTGTGGGATGCCGGAGCCCCATTTGGCTCCGAAATGGGATTTGAGTTTCAGAGAACAGCCAGAACAGATGGTGACCCTGAAGTCATATTTTGAAACAGGCTGACTCTTGTTTAATTTAGATGAAAGTACAGCTTGACAGTCTCCAAATGTTTGCTGGAGGAACAGCCCGTGGACCGCCAGCATAATGAGAGAGGGAATCAGATCTTCCAAGATGAAAACCCAGTGGACACCTCCTAACTAGAGACCAGAAATGTGGGGAGGGAGTTGGAAGGGAGGTGACCTTGGGGGAACCCTAGGAGGACCAGCCTCCCCCAGAATGGTGCAGGGCAAAAAACAAGGAATTTGATGCCAGAGAAACTTGTACCTAAGTTCCTGCTCGATCACGTACTAGCCAGTTGATCTTGGGCAGGTACTTGAACTTCTCTGAGCCTTAGTTTCCTTATCTGGAAATAGAGATGGCGCTAGCTCTCAGGGTGGTGGTACAGGGTAAATGTCAGGTGCTAAGCATATTCTGTCCATATGTTCATTTGTTCATTCATTTGTTCATTCACAAATGACTATCAAGCACACACTGTCACATGCCTGGCACTGTAAGTGCTGGAGACTTGGGGTGAATGGGATGGGCATGACCTTAACTTCGTGGTCACGCACTAGGCTCCCTATCCCCGGCTCAGAGCACTCCTGGGCATTACCTGCTGAGCAGCTCACATAGCCCCAGGAGGTAGGACTCCTGTGCCCACCACCCACTAGCACCATCCTGAAGAGGAAACAAACCCATGCTCTTTCTGAGCAATGTGCCCCAGTCACGTGGTGAAAAAGTGCCGAACTAGGATTTAAAGTTCATGTTTCTGAAGCTCAGCTCTAACCACGCACTACTGTCAGGCACATCCCTGAGGATGCTGTGGATATGATCAAGCAGTACTCAGGAATTTCAAAACAGTGTGAGGTCACCCACCTGGGTATCAGAATACCTAGTTCCAGACCTGGTTCTAGAACAAGGAACCCGTTGGGAGTCACACAGCTAAAATGTGTGTGACTCCCAGAAAGTTCCTTGTTCTCTCTGAATCTCCACCTTCCCATCTGCAATTTGGGAGACCTGGAATAGCTGATCCCCAAAGTCCAGCATTTTCTGAGGCCTCAGGTTCCCAGTGGGCTCTGATGGAAGTAAGGTGTCTGGAGGGACTTGCAGGACTTATGAGAAGTGAGGCCCTGGGGCCCTGGCTACCCAAGGTGCAGAATGCTGAACTGTGCCTTCTCCCACAAGGAGCCTATGCTATGCAGCATGGACCACACTGGGTGGAAGGATGCCTCCGAAGACTGATTCTTAGAAATCTTGAACTGGAGCAGGGCTGGCCCGTTTCCCACATGCATATGCATGACAGCATTCTTCACATTCCACCCAAGATCCTCAGGCTAATGCAGCCCCACACACTATTCCTGGAAAGGTAAATGCAGATGGAGAAATGAAAGCTTCTCATGGCCGTCAACATACACATTTCTATTCATTCCAGAAGCATTTGCTGAGCACCTGCTGTACAGCAGGCACTATTCTAAGTGCTGGAGATATAGCAGTGATAGACAAGTTCCTTCGCTCCTGGAGTTGATGATTCAAATCCAAAGCTTTGGAGTGTAGTGACAATCTCCATCTTGTCAATATCAAAGCATTAACCAGCCCCCTCCGCACACAGGTGTTAGGTGTTTGTAGACAGAAAATGCCCAAGTATCCTTTGCCATAATTCTAAACATCCCCCACAAGTTGGGGACCTCAAATCTATACATAATATCATCTCTGCTAAAGCACTCTAACATCAGATATATCTGAGGGCCTAAGTCTAGCCAAAGAGCCCCCAGGAGCTTGGAAATTTAATTCTCCTGCTTTATCTTTGAAAGCACTTAAGTTTTAAATTCCACTCCAAAAATGTGTGTGTGTTTGTTTTAATAACATAAAAATGTTCCAAATTATTCTTCAGTTGTTACTGGTCTCCTTACCACAAATTACCGACCACTGAGTAAAATGCTCCAGGAAATAAACAGTGTGGCTCTTTGCATGCCACTGTCACACAGCCCAGGACTGTCAGCACACCCATTTGAGAAGCAGGTCTCCAAAGGAATGCTTGGACAAAAGGGGTGTAACGCATCCCCCACATATCACGGGTGCAACCATGTCTAGAGGAATTGCCCCCTGAGTGAAAGCATCCAAAAACCGCCCACCTGAGTTATTCCTCCTAAAACCTCATTTCTGTTCCCTGGCAAGAGAATTCTTTCCATGTTTATGGATGCAGGTTCTTAATACAGAGATCCAGAGAGAGATGAAAAGTAAAAAGAGATCATGCCAGCCTTGGATGAGCCTTAGTGCTGGTCTGACCTCTTCGTTGTATAGACGGGAGGAAGCTTTGCAAAGCCAGGACTGACTGGAGTCTAACCACAGAGGGCAATTCTTAGAAACCTTCCTCACTTGCCTCCACCACCTCTTTGCCAGGCAGCTGCCCTGGCCTGGGAGGCCCTGAGAGGCCAAGGTGGACCAGGGGTTCTTTGTGCTGGCTCCAGGCTCTCTTCTGGCTCTGCTTTCCTGATATTTTACTGCAAGTCTCTTAAATTCTCCTCTCTGAATGCTATATAAAGGTAGAGATCCTATGCCCCACCCTGAAGCAATTCACTGTCTGATAAGCAGAAGCAGGAGCAAGGCAGGCAGTAGAATCCAGAGCTTGACTGCATTCCACTAGCAGGACCAAAGGCCCTTACCCCAGGTGGCCCTGGGCAGTAGTGCTGCAGGACTGAGGGACGGCGGGAAGCCAAGACGCTCCCCGAGAGCCAGGCTAGGAAAAGCGGCTCCTGGGGCAAAGGTCCTGCTTTCATCCCAGAAACTTCACCCTGCCTCCCTCCCTCAACGTGTTCCGGTCACACTCAGGCTGTCCCTTCCATCCTCTCCTCATTCTGTTCCCCTGTATCTGGAACATTCCACTCCTCTTCCAGCCCATTAGCCCCACCTCCTTTCCTGGCTAAATCTGTTCACCCCTCAGATCTCATCTAAAATCTCCCTCCTTGGGGAGACTCTCCTGACACCCTGGTACAGATGACAGTGTCAAGCCCTCTGCTTTCAGAGCTTTCTAACAGTGTGCTTTCTAGCATTGTCTACCATTTACAAACATGAACAGTCTTTTTGTACAATCCTTTATCTAGCATCAATGTCCCCCATTAGACTGTAGGCTCCTAAAGAGCAAGCACCAAGCCTATCTTGCTTTTCATTTTCTGCCCAGGGTATCACACATTACTTGTATCCAGAGGGCAGTCAATACATATTACATAAAAGTGGGTGAACAAATGGATGAACGAGAAAGCTCCCAGGTTACAACAGGCAGAATGGCCATTTCTACCACAGGCAGAAGCTCTGGAATGGATTCTACCCCACCCACTCTGAAAGTCCTTGTTTAGCTATGTTTCACTTTCCCCACATCGGATTGTGATTGTTTATCTCCCTCCACGGAAAGGTCAATGATTCTCAACTCCAAACATGAATGACATGGTCCTAGCCCTCCCCGTCCTCAGCAAGATGGACTTGGAAATGAATTCTCACCCCTGATGGAATGAACCCAGTTCAAGCAATGCTTAGAAGGGACACAAGACGGCTTAGGACAACATCAGCTAGCACTGAGATGGAACCTTGTTATCGGCCACCCCCCTTATTAAGGGCTTTTCATGTGCCAGGCACTATGCTAAGAGCTTAGAGCATTATTTCATTTACAGTTTCCTCATTCTACAGATGAGGAAACTGAAGTTTCAAAAGGATTAGTACACTGTCCAAGTCACCAACTAATACATGCAGAGGCTGGAACTGGGCCAGCTCTGACTACCCAGCTCCAGCACTTGCCCACCGAGCTATACAGCACTGCAGCTTACACCTGAGCACCACACACATCACCCGGGGGCCTGGTTAAAGTACAGATCTGACGCTGTGGGTTTGGGACCCCGTATTTCTTTTCTTTTCTCATTTTTGAGACAAGAGTCTCCCTTTGTCACCCAGGCTGAGGTTCAGTGGCATGACCTCGGCTCACTGCAGCCTCAACCCCCTGGGCTCAAGCGATTGTCCCACCTCAGCCTCCCAAGTAGCTGGGACTACAGGCACATGTCACCACATCAGGCTAATTTTTTTTATTTTTTATAGAGATGGGGGTCTCACTATGGTGCCCGGGCTGGTCTCAAACACCTGGCCTCAAGTAATCCTCGGCCTTGGGACTTGGTTTCTAATGAGCTCCTGAGTGACGCCATGCCATTGGTCTAGAGGCCACAGTTTGAGCAGCAAGTCTATCAAGGAGAAAACACAGAGGAGGATTTCCATAGTGCAGGCTGAGGAGCAGTATAAGCAAAGGTTTGGAGAAGGGAACGTGCATGGTAAACTCAGAGACCAGCAAGCAGATCAGGGTGGTGGAGCCAGGGCATGGGAAGGGAAGTGAGAGGAGAAGAGGCCTTGAACTGCAGCCCAAGGAATGTGGAATTTATTGTGCGTCACAGAAAGCATGGAAGGGTTTTGAGAGGGGATGTGACGTGATGGGACCTGTGTTTTAGACAAGCTACTCTGACTCACAGTGAGCAGCTATACTAGAGGACAGAGAGAGGGAAGATCCTGCTGGCCAGGGATCTGCTGTAGCAATCCATCAGAAAGAAGGGATACAGGCCTGAAGCCAGGTAGGGCAAGAAGATAGAAGGGAGAGGTTGCATGCAACAGACATTGCAGGGCCAGAATTAATTTTCTTTCTTTTTTTTTTTTTTTTTTTTTTTTTTTTTTTTTTTTTTTTGAGGCAGGGTCTTGCTCTGTCGCCCAGGCTGAAGTGCAGTGGCACAATCATGGCTCACTGCAGCCTTGGCCTCCTGGGCTCAAGTGATCAATTCTCCTGCCTCAGCCTCCTGAGTAGCTGGGACTACAGGTGCATGCCACCATACCCGGATTATTAAAAAAAAAATTTTTTTTTTTTTTTTTTTTTTGGTAGAGACAGGGTCTCACTATGTTGCCCAGGCTGGTCTTGAACTCCTGGCTTCAAGAGATCCTCCCACCTCAGCTTCCCGAAGTGCTGGGATTACAGATGTGAGCCACTGTGCCCGGTCAGAATTAATTTCTTCAAAACAAAGCTACAGTACTCTTTCCGGGTATGAAAAGTTTCTCAGCCATTCCACGAACTAAAGCAACAGTGCAGAGATGACGGGAGCTGAGTGCAGACATAAACTGAGACGCGTGCCATTCCAACACAGTCTCAAATGGAACCGCTCTTAGAAATGGGGTGCAACAGCCATGGCTTCCAATCCAGCCACCCCATCTCCGTGATGAGCCAGCCTTTTCCTCACTTTGCAGATTGACTATCGGAGTCCAGAGAATGGAAGGGATTTGGCCAAGCTCCTGTGACCAGGCCTAGCACCATGGAATCCAAGCCACTAAACCAGCACAGGGCATCTTAGAAAACTTCCCCCAGCAGAGACAGTGAGGACATTCAGTTGCAATTTGACATCAGCCCACACTTGCAGATATTAAACAAATAAAGCCATTTCATTCCTTAATGAAAGCTCATATCCTAAAAGGGGAGGAGAAGACCCTGAAATGGAGCCATCTATGTAGACAGTTAGACCTGAAATAAAATTAGAAAATATGTCACATGGAAAAACTCTGCAGTGAGAAACGGTTTCTTCCCCACCCCCTTCTTTCTTTCCATGGGAGAGTGAGTAATTTGGCATTTTAACTAGACAGGGGAGCAAGCAGTTTAGTCTCTGTTTTGTACCAAATACACACAGTTGCCGGGCAGTTTTGTATCCCACTTTGTGAATGAGATGACAGTGAAGGGTGTGCTCAGCAGTGAGACGAACAGGGCTGAGCAGAGCTGAGTCCAACCACTACCCCCAACTCCCACAAAGTGTGACCAAACTGGACTCAGATATCCTAGAATATTCATGCTAATGATGCTGCTAGAATTTGCCATTCCAACCCCTTCATTTCCCAGATGGGGAAACTGAGGCCCAGAGAGGTACAGTGATTTGCCCACAGCAGAAGAGCAAAGGATTGTTAAGGCTGAGGCTCTGGGAGAGTCTCCATTGTGCCCCACACTGTTGCCATAGTTGCCTCTGGCATGTCCGGGACTCCCTCCTCCGTGGCTGGCGGTGACCTGAATGTAACAGGGTTCCCCTGGGTTATTCCTTCAAAAGGCATTGCCTGAGTACCTTCCAGAGGCAAGGCACAGGGTTAGGTGCTGGTGGTACAGAGAATAACCACAGCCAGGTATGATGGTGCCTGTAATTCCAGCACTTTGGGAGGTCAAGGGAGGTGGATCACTTGAGCCAGGTGTTTGAGACCAGCCTGGGCAACATAGTGAGACCCCATCTCTTAAAGAAAAAAAAAAATTAGCCAGGCATGGTGACACACACTTGCAGCCCCGGCTACTCAAGAGGCTAAGCTGGGAGGATCACTTAAGTCCAGGGAGGTCAAGGCTGCAGTGAGCTGTGATTACACCACTGCACCCCAGCCTGGGCAACAGGGTGAGAACCTGTCTCTCACACACACACAAAAGAGAGAGAAGAACCCTAGTTCTTCTGGTCCCTCAGAGTGTCTCTTCTCATACTCTAGCTACTGTGGAGGCTGTCCATTTGAGATTAGGGTGTGGGAAGGGATATTCTAGGAGATGAGGCCAGGACAGCACTTGGTAGAACTTCAGCGGGCCTCAAATGCCACCCTAAGTAGTAGAAGGCTGTATTCATCTTCCAATGCTGCTATAACAAACTACCGCAAACTTACTGGCTTACATCAACACGAGTGTTGTTGTCTTACAGTTCTAGAGGTTAGAAGTCCAACACAGATCTCACTGAGATAAAAATTAAGATATCAGCAGACCATGCTTATTTCTGGAAGCTTCAAGGGAAAATCAGTTTCCCTGCCTTTTGCAGCTTCCAGAGGCTGCCTGCATTCCTTGGCTTATGGCCCCTTCCTCTATTTTCAAAACAAGTAAAGAAGGATGCTCAAGTCCTCTCACGTCACGTCACGTCACGTCACATCACATCACATCAGTCTGATTCCTTCTGCCTCCTCTTCCACGTTTGAGGACCCTTGTGATTACATTGGGCCCAGCCAGATAATCTGGGACAATCTCCCTCGTTTCGGGTCAGCTGATTGTCAACCTTAATTCCATCTGCAGCCTTAATTCCCTTTGCTATAAAACCTAATGGAGTTACACATCCTGGGGATTAGGGTGTGGGCCCTTTAGAGGTGGTGCACCTGCCTACTGCAGGTGGTGATCATGGGAAGACGACAAAGGGTTCTAAGCAGGGAGCAACATAATCAGAGCTAGTCTAGAGTGTTGCTCAAATGTTAACATGCACGCGAATCACTAGGGATCTTGTTAAAATGCGATCCTCAGTCCCCTAGATGGTGTGATTCTGATTTATGAGTTCTGGGGGTGAAGCCAGAGAGTTTGCATTTCTGCCAAGTTCCCAGGTCATGCTGATGCTGCTGGTCCATGGACCACAAGTAGCAAGAAGCGAGAAGCAAGAAGAGTGACTAGCAAGAAACTAGAAGATTCCTGTGGCTGCAGTGTGGAAGATGGGTTCTAGGGTGGAGAGGATGGAGGCTGAAAGGCAGACAGAAAGACCTGTGTGCTAATGTCAAGTCGAAATTGAACTTCATTTCACCAGGCTGTGGTGAGAATTAATATATTAAATACACACATATCGACACACATACATATAAAAATGTATATATATAATTTATTTTATATAAAACATGTGTGTGTGGACGTATGTGTGTATATACATAACATAAATGTATATCCTATATATTAAAACTTAAACAGCACCTGGCACATAAAAATACTATATAATTATCATACGGGGTTTTTTTGTTTGTTTTTTGTTTGTTTGCTTGTTTTTGCTTTTGAGATGGAGCCTTGCTCTGTTGCCCAGACTGGAGTGCAGTGGCATTATGTCGGCTCACTGCAACCTCTGCCTCCTGAGTGCAAGAGATTCTCCCGCCTTAGCCTCCTGAGTAGCTAGGACCACAGGTGTACACCACCATGCCTGGCTAGTTTTTGTATTTTTAGTAGAGATGAGGTTTTGTCACATTGGGCAGGCTGGTCTCAAACTCCTGACCTCAGGTAATCCACCAGCTTTGGCCTCCCAAAGTGCTGGGATTACAGGCGTTAGCCACCATGCCCCAGCCGCACTCTTGGTATTTTCTAAGGTTCATGTGAAGCACCAGAGCACTAGCCTGGGAGTCAGGATACCTGGTTCTAGACCTGGCTGTCCTGCCAAGTTGCGCTGCGACCACGAGCTAGTCACTTTCCCTCTCTGAGCTAGATAATCAAGCCAGGACTAGCCAGCCACTAAGACTGTAGCTGAAGGGGAGAAGGAGCTGGCTGGGTCTATTTCAGAAGTTCTGTGTGTAATGCTGTTGAAGTTGCAAGAACCTGGTTTCAGCTTGTCATCAGCTAGGATCTCTACTCTTATGTTCTATGGGATGAAATGACTGTAACTTTCCTATGCCAAAAAAAGCAGAGCTTAACTTTTCTTTCATGAAACATTCTATTCTTGACATATATACTATATGCAGGGGCTGCTCTGACCCTGCTCCAGCCCCAGCATCCTGCACAGTGGATGGCTGCAGGGTGGTCTTTGCGTGTGGCTGGAGGCACACATAGACTTTGCTGGTCAAGGGTTCATAATGCTGGGTTTTCACTAAGATCTCCACAGTCCCAGACTTTGAATGATTCATTCATTAACGTATTCAAATACTCATTGTGTCCATTTGGTGCCATGTCGGATGCTGGGGAAACATGGATAAATACAAACGGCTTCCTGCCCTCAAGGAACCCACAGTGATGTGGGAGCAGGGAAGTACTGAGGCATTGAACTGATCACCACCGACAGACCCGATGCTCACTAATCCTTACAGTAGGAACTGTTGTCCTGATTTACAGATAAGGAAGACAAGAAGTCCCTCTCTGGGACTTAGCATCACTACCTTTGAAAGGAAGCAGTTGGACTGCATTGATTGTTCTCAGTCCTGGCTGCACCTTAGACTGCAACCAGGAGCTTTTCAAACCTGCTGGTGTCTGGACCTTATCTAAGATGTATGAAGAATCCCTGAAGAGCTGGAGGACTGAGCACCAGCCCCCCTTGGAATTCCCAAGATGATTCCAAGGTACTGGAGGGCTGACGACTACCAAGGTCCTGTGACCTGAACTCTCACTTCTAATTTCCTGAAAAACCCTCTTCTAGCCCTTCCACAGGCACATGCAGAATGGGTTAATGAAGGGGAGGGGAGTGAAGAAGGAGGGTGGGAGGAGCCATCGGAGAAGGATGCGGCAGCTTCTTTACCTGTTGTCATTCGCTCCTCTCGGGTTAGAGACACAGCAGTAGACAAGGCAGGGTGAGCTTGGTGTTCTCTTTTGCTGTTGCAGGGAGTATAAAATATTATTGCCTTTCTGAACAATGTCACAAAAGCCTTAAAAACGGGCATGCACTAGACCTATTTGTTTTAGGAAATTGTTTTGTGATAGGAAGTAATTACAGAAGTTGTCAAATACAGAACTATGAGACTATGATCATCACAACAGTGTTCATAATAGTGAGCAATGAGAAACAGCCTAAAAGCCTGAAAGTTTAATTACAGGACAACCAAACCATGAAATACTATTGCAATTGCAAAAAATATTAGAGAAGACTATTTCATGTTCCAGAAAAAACGTCTAGATGATTGTTAAGGGGGGAAAAGCCATCAACTAAATACAATGTAGAGAATGCTCTCTTGGTATTACGATCTACGTGCATACTTACGGGTGGAAAATAGACTTGAAACACAGTCCATCAAATGCTAGCAGTGTTTATCTTTGAGTTACAAGGTAATATGTGCTCTTTTTAAACTCCCTTTTTTGGCCCTAGTTTTTTATAATAACTCTGTACTATTTTTATTATCAAATTTTTTAATGTTACTGAAAAAATAAATCTCTTGCAAACACTTTTCACATCTCTCTGCCTCTCCCATCTCCTGGTGGAAATGGACATCCCGACTTTGGTAGTGCAGATGCTTGCTTGCACTGTGTTAGGAAACTCAGGACGAGCTCCTTAGCATGCAAGCCAGCTCCCACACTCTGTCTCTACTACCGGACTATGAGTGCTTCCAGGATGGGCACTGAGGTGAACACAGCTCTTCAGCCATCCTGCCACCCACTCCAGAGAGTGCCTGGGACAGCAGGCAGCCAGGAATAATAGGAGGAAGACAGACATCTGTAAGACAGACCATTCTGAAGACTTCAACAAAAATTCCTTTTTGGAGGAAGCCAGTCACAAAAGACTGCCTAGATGGGAGGGAAGTTTTAAGCTGGGCCCCATTTGAGTCCCTCAGTGATGGGAGGAGTAACTCCTAGAGAGGCCTAAGGCCAGGCTGTTTCCTGCAAGCCAGACTCCAGCCAAGCTCTCCAAACCCAAAAAGGGGTACCCTGACATCTAAGGTCAGGGGTCCTGGTCACTTGGGAGAGATGCCAGGGCCCTCAGAATGGTTTTTTTCCCTGTTCAGTCCTTTAAATCACCATGGCATGCAATAAATATGAACTGGATTGGATTGAATTGGGTTGGGTTGGGCTCGGCTGGGCTAGGTTGAGTTGGATTGAGTTGTATTGGATTAGGTTGGGTCAGACTGGATTAGGTTGAGTTGGGTTGGACTGGGTTGGGTTGGGTTGAGTTTGGTTACAATGGGATAAAGAGTGGGCTACACTCATTAGGTGACCAGGGTCCCCTGTCTCTCTCATTAGATGTTGACCGGGAGGAAGGCTGACCTTCTCCCAGGATCTGCTCTAACCCTAGACTTTTCCTCTCTGTAGTTGAGACAGAGCAGAAGAAGGTAATCAGTTAGCAAACCTGGCTCCTCCCAACGCCCCTGATACCACCACCTCAGCTCCCCTGGGCTCTGTGTTGACAGCAATAGGTCATACTCCACAATCTGATGCTCTGACTTTGAGGCCTTATTTGCTTATTCATTCTCCACACTAGACATTAATGCCTTAAACTGAATCTTATTGTAAGATTGCCTCCTTCTTACATCCCTCACTACCCACTACCGCTGATATACTCACAGTTTCTAATCATATCATGCAGAAATTATGGAATAAACCAACCTATAGTAAAGAATTCATGACTTAATGAAGGAGGCAGGCAGGATAACTTCTCTTACCAAACTGTAAAACACACCACAAAGCAACAATCATCAAAATTGTGTGGATTTGAAACATTATACATATATTAGCAAAAGGAAGTGACCAGTAGTACAGAGATGCCAGAAATAAATTTGTATCATTAAAAGAAAAAGCATTATATGATATCACACAACAATAGCGGGTAGTACAATGATGGAGTAATAGCTCACACTTTAATTAGTACTTTGGGGAATCCTGGGGACCACTTTGGAAAATAACTGGTTTTAGATTATAACCTAATCTGGCTGGGTGTGGTGGCTCATGCCTGTAATCCCAGCACTTTGGGAGGCTAAGTTGGGAGGATTGCTTGAACCCAGGAGTTCAAGACCAGCTTGGGCAACATAGCCAGACCCCATCTCAAAAAAAGAGATTATACCCTAATTTGTGGTTCATTTTAAGTAATCGAGCTGTAGACATTAAAAGAAAACTGGAAAATCAACACATATTTAGCTAGAAGAGAAAAGATAAATGTACAACTTTTGACAAAATGAGGCAATTGGGAATTAGATGAGTAGAGAGAAGTTGAAAAATAAATTTTTATCCAACTAATGTAATAAGAGATAAAAAGCAAAGTAACATTAGTGTGAATTCCAGCCTAACTAGTTATTATGCAATTGAAGAAAACAGACAGTCCCATTATGTGCCCTGAGTAATCAGTCAAGGTCACCCTACAGCTGGCAAAGCCATGGAAGAATCAGGATGACTTATGTCCCATAGAGGACATGGTAAGTTGGTGGATTAGACCAACCCCTTCATTCCTTCTTTGATTCATGGATAAAGTTTGCTGAGTACCCACTTTCTGCCAGTCCCTGTGCCTGGGATCCCTGTTCCAGGATTCAGAGTTGGACAGGCCCAGCACTACCTCATAGAACTTCCCATATAGCAGGGGAGGCAGGTGACTAATCAGTGGTCACAGTACAGTCTCAGAAGCCCTGAGACCGAGAGATTCCCATTATGCCTGGGAGAAGAGAGGCAGCTTCCCAGAGCAGAATCCTAAAGGATGAATTGGGGGCCTCCAGATACTATGTGGGAAAGGCATTTTAAAAATGGTACTGGTAGCCAGGTCGAGTGGCTCATGCCTGTAATCCCAGTACTTTGGGAGGTCAAGGCAGGTGAATCGCTTGAGGCCAGGAGTTTTAGACCAGCCTGGGCAACACAGCAAGACTCTATGTCTATTAAAAGTTTAAAATTTAGCTGGGTATGAAGGTATGTAATCCAGCTACTTAGGAGGCTGAGGTAAGAGGATCCCATGAGTCCAGGAATTCGAGGCTGTAATAAGCTAAGATCGCACCACTGCACTATGGCCTGGGCAACAGAGAAGACCCTGTCTCTCTAAAAAAAATAATAAACTAAAAATGATACTAGCCTATGCAAAAACACAGATGTTGAATGTCACATCTCCCATTCAGAAACCTGCCAGTGATTTGATGTGAGCCCAGGCCCAGAGGAGCTTAGGGTTAGTGCAGCAAGGCAGGGTCCTCTGGGGGCAGAACCCAGTGAGGGAAACTGAACTAGGAAGCATCACGATTAAACAAGAAAAATTTATCTAAACGCACAGTAAGAACTATCCAACCAGTTCTGTTCTTTGATGGGTGAGTTCATTGGGGGAAATATTGCCCAAGGAAAGAAGCCAAAAGAAAAAGGCCATTTGTCTGAAGATGTCCCAGCAGCACTGTTTATAATAATGACAAATGGCTACAGTCCAGCTCTGGACAAAGTGGCCGGCTCTAGACAATTGTCCTTTGGGAGATGGAGACCAGAAGGCAATGATGTAAAGGCTCAGGTGCGACTCCTACCCACCTCTCTCTCACTCAGAAAAGCACATCAAACTTCCAGGGAGCAGGAGAGGCATGGTGAGAGGGAAGTCCTGCACAGCTCTGATTCATACGCTTCCAATTAAATCAGGATTTCTCCAGAGAAGATAGTGGCCAAGAAGCACTTGAAAAGATGCTCAACGTCATTTGTCATTAGAAAATTACAAATAAAAGCCACAGTGAGATGCCATTTTATAGCCACTAAAATGGCTATAATTTTAAAAACTGAAAACAAGCATTGGCGATGATCTGCAAAATGAAAGCCCTCATACATTGCTGGTGGGGACGTAAAAACAGTGCAGCCACCGCGGCAAACAGTTTGCGGGTTCCTCAGACTCGAAACACAGAATTATCATACGACCAGAAATTCTGTTCCTACGTATATAAGAAGCAGAAACAGGGAGTCAAACACCCGGACACTTGTACGCAAATGTTCAGAGCACCACTATTCAAAAAAACCACAAGACAGAAATAACCTAAATGTCCATCAACAAAAGAATGGAAAAACAAAATGTGGTATATTCATACGATGGAATATTAGTCGTAAAAAGGCATGAAGTACTGACACATGATACTACATGAGTGAACCGTGAAAACCGTATACTAAATGAAAGAAGTCAGATGCAATAGGTCATATACTGTATGATTCCATTTTCATGAAATATCCAGTATAGGCAAGTTCATAGAGGTAGAAAGTAGTTTAGTGACTGCCTGAAGCTAAAAAAAAGTGGGAAATGGGGAGTGATTGTTTAATGGGCATATGGTTTTCCCTTGGGGTGATGAAAATGTTTGGAAAAGTAAGTCTGGATGTCTAAATGGTCAATAAACATATGAAAAAGTGATTTACCTAATAAATAACCAGGAAAATGGAAATTAAGGCTACAGTAAAATTCAATGTACACCCATTAGAAATGCTGAAGTTAAGCTCAGTGACAAGACGAAATGCTGGTGGGAATGTGAAGAAATGGAGACCCTCATTTCTTGGTAGCTGTGTATATGTGTACAGCCATTTAGAAGACATGCTGGCACTGTCTACTCAGTTGGGGGCTATGCACACTCTATGATTCAGCACTCCACTCCTAGGTATAGAACCAACAGAAATTCATGCTCATGTGCACTGAGAGAAATGTATAAGAATATTCAGAGCCATACTATTATATTAGCCAAGAATGGAAACAACCCAAATGCTGGAGAAGAATGGATAAGTAATACATGGTATGTTAACGCAATGGAACATTATACAGCAATGGCAATGAACTACAGCCATGTACAGCAGCATGAATAAATCTCAAAAACTTATTATTCATTGAAAGAATCAGACATCAAAGAATAGATCCTACATGCAAAAAGTTCAAAATCAAGTAAAACAAAACCTCAGAATTTCGGGATACACACTTAGATAACAAAGCTATTTTTAAAAAGCAAGAAAGTGATGACTATTAATGTCAAGATAATGGTTACTTCAGAGAGAAAGACGGGGACATAAAACCACAGCAAAGGGGGTCAGGAGAGTTTCTGGGGATTATCGCATATCTTCACCTGGATTACATAAATATTCTTCTGTGATAAATCATTGTACTGTACTGTTAGCATGCACTTTTCTGAATGGATGTTGTATTTCACAATAAAACAGTTGAAAGTAAAGCAAATAATTTGCAACAATCAATACTTCATTAGCAAGAGCAAATAACTTATGACACCACCATCCCTACCTGGACAATAGCCCCCTCATCTTCTAAAATACTGGGTATTCAACACTGACACTTTACCAGGAAAAGGAAGGATTAATGCCATCCTCCTTCTCAACCCTCACCACTGGAGGCACAAGAGGCCATATGAGTGACACCGACTGACAACTGTCTCTTTAAACAGGATGATGTAGGAGAATGGGGTTGGCTGCACACAGGACCCGCTGGATGGTAGACGAGAAGAGCTGGGGGAAAATGGCATTGTAATTGTCTGTGGCCCTGTGTTTGTGCCTGTGAACTATGAGCCCCTTGGGACAGTTCCGTGCCCAAATCCTTTCTGTATTCAGCCAGCATGAGGGCCAGCACAGAATGGATTTGTTAAACTAAACTATGTGAAATAATTAAACCTCAAACTAGAAAAGGTTTATTTTGTTTTGTTTCCCAGCATTTTAAATTAGGACTACAGAGATGAGTGAATCTTGCCTCTCCACTTCATAGATGGGAAAACTGAGGCTCAAAGTGGGAAAAGCAATTCAGCTACATTCACAGAGGAAGTAAATGATTGGAACCCAGGTTTCCCAGTACCTAAAATTGTGCTGTTTTAGGGCATGAGAGATACCAGGAAATTTACAAAGACCTACTTTTAACAGATCAATTCTCTGCAAAAAACCATATGACTGTGTTCTACCCCGACCTGAGGAGCCCTGTCCTGGCCCACAATGGCATTCAGGATGGTAGGGAGAGTCCATCCAGAGGCCTGGAGGTGCAGGCGGAACTCAGGACCTGTTTTCTGAGAGAATCAACGCACTATGAGGCCAGCAGCTTTTAAGTCATGAGCTGTGTGCCAGCTCTGTACCAGGCTGGCCAGGAACCCCACCTTGAAGCCCCACCAGATCTGGGGCCTGGACACTCTGGGAAAATGCTTTCTTTTATTTAATAAGCAGCTTTGTTGAGGCATAGGTTACATTCCACAAAATACACCCATTTTAAATGTATAGATAATTTTAGTAAATTTATAGAGTTGTATAATTACCACCACAGTCCAGTTTTAGGACATTCCCCAAAAAGTTTCCTCATGCCCCTTTGCAGGCAATCTCTGCGTTTTCTGTCTTTGTAGTTTTGCCTTTACAGAAATCTTATATATATGGACTCTTACAATGTATTGGTTTTTAATGGCTGGCTTCTGTCACTTAGCTTCATCGTTTTCAGGTTTATCCATCTTGTAGCATTGATCAGTACTTCATTCCTTTCTACTGCTGAGTAGTATCCCATTGAATGGATACACCTCATTTTGTTTATCTATTCACCAGCTAATGGACCAGTTTATTTCTAGTTTTGACCATTATGAATAATGCTGCTATGAATATCCACATACAAGTTTCTGGATGGAAATATGCTTTTCTTTCCCTTAAGTAAATACTTAGGAGTTGAAATGCTGGATTGCAGAGTAAGTATATCTTTAACACTTTAAGAAACTGCCAAATTGTTGGGAACATGCATTTCTGCTCAGAATAGCCTACTTACAAACGTGCTTTCAGAAGCCACCCTACTTAAGCATAAAGCATAGTGGTTGAGAGTACAGATTCTCGAGTCAGACCCTCTGGGCTCAAATTGTGCTTATATTACTGAAGGCTATATGCCCTTGGGCAAATGACTGTGCCTCAGTTTCCTCATCTGTAAAAGGGGAGATAAGACATGGAGTTGTTGTGATGATTGAGTTCATTCACACAGAGCACTTAGAACACTGCTGGTTCATAGAGCTATGAAGTTTTGGCAATTGTTTTTTTACAGCCAGTTGTGCAGAGGCCCCATGGGAGGAAGAGCGCCCACTTTGACGTTCACAGATGTGGGAGGGCTATGATGGATCTACCCAGTTACAGTCATGTGGCCTTGAGGAAGTCAAATCCCTTCTGTAAGATAGAGCCCAACTTACTTCCCAGCACTGCGGGGTGGTGATTCCAGTGACTTGGTGAAGGTGACATTGTGCTTTGAAGATTGTACAATGCCATGCAGATGCAATGGACCCATGTTACAATTGTGACAGATTGTGGGGCTCATTGGAAACCATGAGCCCCTAAAGGCTTTTCCATCTGTGTAGCTCTTCTAACTGTATACTAGAATGATTAAGAGCAAGGACCCTGGATCAGACTGTCTGGTTCAAATCTCACCCCAGCCACTTAGAAGTCTTGTGACTTTGGACCTCTGTTTCTTCACTTGAAAAACAAAGATAGTAACTGTTCTCAGTCCTCTCCTCCTGGAGTGGTTGTAAGGATTGGATGAATGAAATATGAACATGTTCACACCTCCACTTGGACATACAAAGTGCTTTATAACTATCAGCCATATTGAATTGCATTAAAAATTCAGTTTGCAGGAGGATAGTTGACATCTTTAGGAATCGTTTCATATCCTAAAGAAGCACTAACCACTTGTCAGTTGAAAATGGCCCTCTCGAGATCCTTCTCAGCTCCTGAAGGTTTGCTGGCTCTCCCTTTTTACATTATGAATGGGAATAGGACTTCCTTTGTGTTAGAAACAGCAGCCGTGACACTGAGGGATCCCAACGACACACACAGGAGGAGAAAGAAACACCAAAGTGTCTATCCCCAGATCTCTCTTCCTTTTGGGAAACTGAAAGTTGCAGCAAAGTTCACAAAGCACCATGGAATCCAAAGCTGCCCTCTGCCACTGAGTTGGCAGGGTCGTACATCACATGCAAAATTGCAATGTTCTGACATGATCCATGGGACCGAGAAGCTAAAACTATACTCCAGCTGCCCTTTGATCTGCAATAAATGCCAGGCTGGACACTCTGGCAGGAAAAGCTATCATCGCATTTGGGTCTTGTTGCCAAGGAGAGAATGGGCCATCTCGGGCTTCTTCAGGCAAACAAAGAGTTAACCAAGGCCCCCTTCTCAATCTCATTTCCTTCGGGCCTGCCAGAGGTTGTTTCCTAGACTTTCTGCTCCCTTATTCAATTGAAGCTGTGTATTAATCCCCCAAACTCAAAAAGGAAGGGGTCAGAAGCTACAGAAAGCATGGCTCTTCTGCAAAACTGCATGGAGAAAGAAATGAGCAAGGGCAAGAGCCTACAGACCTGGATTCAGGTCCTGGCCTTTGGACTGGCTACTTTCTAAGCTTCTCCCAACCTCAGTGTTCTAAAAATACCTGCACTGCGATGGGATTAATAGAAGGCCAAACCTCAGCACCACGCAATATACCCTTGTAAAAAACTACACATGACCCCCTGAATATAAAATAAAAATGAAAATACCTGCATTGCTTTCCAACACATAGTTTCGGCAAGAATCAGTGTTTTCTATCACTTATTTTGTGCCTAGCATGTGCTGGAATCATGGAAACCACATTATTTCTAATCTCTCTCTAATCTTCACAGCATTCCTAGGAAGGTAAAATGGTCTAACTATTCGCCTTTTTTCAGATGGGGAAACTGAGGCACAGAGTGGTGAAATCCTTTCTCCAAGATCACCCAGCCAGCCACAATTCAAATCCAGACAGTCTGACCTTAACCGTTTTAACTTAGATCTATTTTAACTTAGATCTCACTATTCAGCCAACCGCCTGAGTTCTGCTGGAGAAACTGAGGCCCGAGGAACGGAAGGAATCGGATCCCTGGCTCCCAGACCACAGCTCTTTCCGTCACCAGTGGAGCCACTGCCCATGATAGACGTGACTGCTTAGGTAACTCAGCTGAGTTAAGTATCCGAGCAATTCAGTTCCGTTATTTCTTGCGCAGGTGTCCCTGCTGGTGTTAAGCTTCGCACCTGTGTGCGGGGAGACACCAGACTTGCCCTTACCAAAAGCCAGCCAGCACGCACAACCTAAGTGCTGGCTTTGACTGCGCTGAGGCTGCTGGCGTTGGCGCTGTGTTTCCAAAGTCCCTCTCTGCCTAAGACTGGAGGCTCCGCGCCCCGCTCAGACATCTCGGGTGCCCAGACAGCGGTCCACTCGCCGCGGCTGCCCAGGGATCCTATTCACAGATACAACCCCTGCACTGCCAGGAGGAAGCCGCCCGAAGGACCGCCAGTGCGCACGGAGTGGCGAGAACTCCCTTTTATGTCCAGGAATGAGGCGCGCAGCGCAGCCGCGTCCGCCGCCAAAACCAACTTCCCCCGGTGCGCAGAGGCTGCTGGTGCCACCCTCAGGCTGGGTCGCTTACCTGTCGCAGCTCGGGTCTGGGTGACAGCAAGCAGGGGCGCGGAGACCGAGAGCAGCACCAGCAGACACCAGCACTGCCCGTTCCTCCTGCAAGAAGTGGGCGAGGGAGAGAAGGTGAGGCGGGAGAAGGATCGGAAGGAGCCGGGCTCGAGGAAGCAGAAAAACCGGTCTTACCTTGGTGGTACCATCTCGCGGGTCTACGGAGACCCGGAAGGCGCGCTGCGAGCGGAGCAAAGCGTTGAAGCTCCGCGGAGGACTAAGGGGCGCTGAGCGCTGGCCGCCGCGCTCGCCCTTCCTGCAGCGAACAAAGGCGGCGCTCGGCAGCGGCGGCGGCGGGCAGAATCCCGGCTCTCGGCCCGCGCCCTGAGTCACCCGCGCTCTGAAACCCGACTCCGCCGCGCCCTGCGCTCCCCCGCGCGCTGCGCCCCACCTTGGGCAGCCGCGGCGTACTCACACCCTGGGGATCCCGGCCGCCCCGGCGGTCACCCCACGTCCTTCTCCCCCTCCACGGACGTGCGCTTCCCGCTGCGACCTCCACCCGTGGCTGCCTTAAGTAATCTTCGAGGAAAGCCCCGCGCCCGCCGGCCCTTGAGGCTCTCCTGTCGGGGCTGATCCGCAGAGAAAGCACTCTCCTTTCCCAGCCGCCGAGGGAATCCTCTCCACAGCCCAGAGAAGCTGGAATCAGTGAGTTCCTTATATGATGGACAAGGAGACTAAGGCTCGGAGAGGTGGAGCGAATGTCCCAAAGTCCCAAGCTGCACTGAGCTCCGAGCTGTTGTGCCCCACCCCGCACGCCTGACACATAGACCGACTTGAATGCCCAGGAGTGGACCTGCCTGGGGGCCATAAGTCATACATACGACTCAGTGCAGCAGAGATAGTCCTAATAAAAGTTTTTTAAATGTACTGGATTCCAGGGCTTTCCTCTCTATACCTTGCCTGCCCCCTTCCTCAGAATGTAAGCTTCAGGAGGGCAAGAGCTTATCTTTGGTTTGTCCCCTGCCTAAAACAGCTCAGGTAGCAGCAGACACCAACAAATGCTGGATGAATGAAGGAGCACGGTATTGGATGAGACACCACATCAGGCCCTGCGATGAGATGTGGGGGTCAGGAACCAGGCTCAGTCTCCAAAAGCCCTGAGTGGGAGTGAGGGGGTGCAGGGCAGATTAACTCATTTGTACAGAGCTTATCGCAGGGCACTGGGTAAACCCTCAAATGGTCGCTTTTTATTATTAGGATTACCACCAGGCACATAGCGTGAGATCTTTGGGTGAGAAGAGGCACCGCTGAAGATGGCTGAGACCTGGACAGCTCTGAAGCCAGGCAACCGCTAGGAGCCTCTCTTCCTGATGTACCAAGTAGCCACAGTGGGCTGTGGCTCTGTGGTCAGTTCCTGAGTTTCATTCAGTTCTACTCTCTAGAGGATGGGTTACCTCTTGCCAAGTGAGTTAGCCTTGCAGTGGAGATGGCATCGGAATGGAGATAGTGACTAATGCTTACTCGGTGTGTCGGTATGGTTTATGTCCCAAGCCCTGTGCTAAGTGCTTTAGCGGTGTTATCTCATTTAACACTCACATGATCCCCATTTCACAGGTAAGAAAGCTGAGGTTAAAAACATGTCCAAGGCTAATACATGGCAGATACAGCACCCACGCTTCTCACCACTCAGCTATGCTGCCTGCTGGTAAGCAAGAGGATTAGACTCGCTCTCTACCCTCAAGAGCAAAATCACAGTGGAGACACAGAGCACTGGGACATGAAAGGGTTCCTGCTAGCCTGGGCGGTGAGGGCTCAGAGGAGGGATGGCTGGCCTGGAGATCAGGCATCTGGGCTCCAGTCCAATTCTGGCCCTGGCTGCAGGGTGAAGTTGGGCAAATCTTGCCCTTGGTCTGATTTTTTATTTCACCACCTGTATAATAAACACAACTTCCTTGATTTGAATGGTGGCTGTGAGCCCTTGCTGGGACCACTTACTGGTATACCACAGTGTTATCTGTCCATTGCGTTTTGGCTTCTATTATTAGAGGTTGTGGATATTCTCATTGGGCTGCAGCCTGGGGAGGGGGACAACTGGCAGGAGAGAGGAAGAACCATAGATGAAGCTCTTAAGGGATTGAGGATCCAGTAGCCAAAGCAGCTCAAGAGCCAGGCTGGCCCCATGTGGAGCTAACACATAAGGCAAAGTGCATCCCAACAAAATTGTCCACTTGAAGTCTCTTTCTGTTCACATTCCCTGTGAACGTAAATTCTCTCTCACTTGCAGCCACTCTGTGATGGGCCTAACCTTATTTTATTATGATTCACTAACCACAGGGAACTTGCTTTCTTAATTCTATATTTCTCTATTGTTTTTAAAGTACCACATTAACTAGGAATATAATTGACTTTCTTACTACATTTCTATACTGCTTAGAAAAACCACATCAATTATGGCTACATAGTAGATCTAGGGTTCTGTTTGACAGTTTTAAAACCAGAGATTGTGAACCAGCAGCCATGGGCTCAGTCTTGTTTCTGTTTTTGTTTTTGTTTTGTTTGAAATGGAGTTTTGCTCTTGTCGCCCAGGCTGGGAATACAATGGTGTGATGTTGGCTCACTGCAACCTCCGCCTCCTGGGTTCAAATGATTCTCCTGCCTCGGCCTCCTGAGTAGCTGGGACTACCAGCGCCCACCACCAGGCCTGGCTAATTTTTGAATTTTTAGTAGAGATGGGTTTTCACTGTGCTGGCCACTATGGTCTCAAACTCCTGACCTCACGTTGATCCACCCACCTCAGCCTCCTAAAGTGCTAGGATTACAGGCATGAGCCACTGCACCCAGCCTTCAATTTTGCCTATAGATATGTTTTATCTGGCCTTCTGGGTGTCAATCTCCAAATTAAATTAGTTAGCAATATTTGATAGTTAGAAAATTGCACATTAAAATTTAGACTTCTGGCTTCTTTTTGAAATGTTGGAAAACCTGGCAACACAGGGCCTGCATTCTCTATGCCAACAACCGATCAGCATTGAATAGCGGCTGCTGCCTTCAGCTAAGGAAGTGCACTCCAGTTTGCAATAGTTCCCATCACTCCCTTTTGTCCCCACAACCAAAGCTAAGAATTAATTGCTCCTTATCACAGTTGCACTCTGCCTTTGCATACGAAAACATGGAACAGATTGAATGCTCGGGTTCCTGTTAAAAATGGGTAAACAGAAGATATACAGGGAGAAGACCATGTTTAAAGAAAGATAAGGAAGAACCTATTTCTACATGTTTAATATACAAATAAAGTGTGTACATTGAAAAAAATTAAAATGACGATGCCATTATGAAACAAACCTGGCCTGCTCAGTTATATATATAACCTGAAGGATAAAGGCTTGTTGTGATCCAATTTATCGGTCCAAGATATATATGCATAAGACAACAGATTCCTTTACTACTTTTTTTTTTTTTTTTTTTTTTTTTTTTTTTTTTTTTTTTTTGAGATGGAGTCTCACTCTGTTGTCAGGCTGGAGTGCAGTGGCACGATCTCGGCTCACTGCAACCTCTGTCTCCTGGGTTAAAGCGATTCTCCGGCCACAGCCTCCTGAGTAGCTCAGACTACAGGTGTGCACCACCACGCCCAGCTAATTTTTGTATTTTTAGTAGAGATGAGATTTCACCAAGTTGGCCAGGTTGCTCTCCATCTCTTGACTACATGATCCGCCTGCCTCGGCCTCCCAAAGTGTTAGGAGTACAGGCGTGAGTCCCCACACCCGACCTCACTACTCTTGCAGAGAAGTCCTATGTGCACATTTCATATCTTGTTGGCTCTGTGTATCTGATAACACTCAATTCACTGGAATCAAAAATGAAGATCCCCAAAGCACGCTTTTCCTTTCCAAATGACTGGAAATGGACTCGTGTTGAGGTTGTTGATTTTATACCCATGTCTCCTGGGAAACAAGACCACGTTCATGTTCAAGAAGGGCTCTCAGTTTGCAGCTTGTCCCTGAACTCAGACAGATGGAGGACAGGGAGGGTCTCAGGCCTGAGAGCTGAAGTGGGGGCCAAACGATCCCAGCTGTGGGTATGGGCGGGATGGGGCAGGAAGCCAAGCAAGGCATTTTACCTCCTGCCAGACAGTGTTTTTAGGGCTTAAGTGATTTCCTTCCATTCAATGTGAAGTTGTAGAAACAGCCAAGAGGAAGCTTTGTGTCATACCAAAGCTGTTCTAAATTGTTTACCATCATTTGGTGAATCTGTGAGGTTGGGGTGTATGAAGACTGGGGATCTTATGTCCCAGCTATTGCAGGACTCAACTAAATTAATAGGTGGTTCCATTTTCCCATAGTCTAACCAATGTCCCAGATAACTCAGTATCCAAAAGCATTCTCCATACTGTCCCGAGCAGCTGTAAGGGGCACAAAAATCTGCAGAAATCATCCCACACTTTGGTTTGGGAAGAAGTTACCAAGAATATAGTGCATGTCATTCCAAACCTCAGTGTCTTCACTACATGGATATAATGGCTCCCTTGTGGAGCTGTGGGGAGAATATCTACAGGAGATACTTGCAGCTTGCATGTCATCTGATTTAATGTGCAGAAAAAGTGTAATAAATTTAGCTAACTAGAATGGAATTTGCTAGAATAACTGAAGAGATAGCTGCCTTTGGAATAATGAGAAATTAATGACTGTTTAAACCCACAACTACCTTCCAAAGAGGGCCCTTTTGTTCTGTTGAGCATCTTCATGTGTTTGGATAGGCAAAGAGGGGCCACGGGCTGAGAAGAGAGTCGTTGGTTCAATATAATAGAAAATGACAGACTTGAAAATCTGACAATCCAAGAGGAAGAGAAATAAAAGAGAGAGAATGTATCACTCACCTCACATGCCACTGACATCCTATCCAGATTCCCTCAGTTTTGATCATTTCTGTGCAGGGTGGCTGCCTTCCAACTGCCAGCACCTGTATCCCTTCACCTGAGCACTTTTTCTGGCCCTTGGCACCTGCTCCACCCACAAGCACAGCAGACCAGAAGTGCTGGGAAATTCATGGAGTAAGCCCCTTCTCCAAGCAGCTCTCAATCAGTGATGGCCAGGAGCTGGCGGATGAGACTCTCAGCTCCCTTACCCAGCTGGTGGGAACACTAGGCAGGCACATATGCTACACTTCATTTTTTTTTTTTTTTTTTAGGTGAAATCTCACTCTTGTCCTCCCAGGCTGGAGTGTAATGGCACAATCTCGGCTCACTGCAATCTCTGCATCCCAGGTTCAAGCTATTCTCCTGCCTCAGCCTCCCGAGTAGCTGGGATTACAGGCACCTGCCACTACGCCCAGCTAATTTTCATATTTTTAGTAGAGACAGAGTTTCACCATCTTGGCAAGGCTGGTCCCAAACTCCTGGCCTCAGGTGATCTGCCTGCCTCGGCCTCCCAAAGTGCTGGGATTACAGGCGTGAGCCACCGCATACAGCCCATGCTACACTTCTATCCAGAGTTTCCACAGGACTGAGCTTCAGTTTCCTACAAGGACATTGTGCACTCACTGCTTATTGGCTGCCTCATTTCACCACTCTGCTTCCAGGGCTTCTTAAGAAAAATGACCAAGTGAACTGCTGGCAATGGAATCATTGCCTCTGAGTCTACTGGGATCCAAATGAAGACAGCTGCTTGAAATTCTTTTAGTCTCACCTGTCTCCAGTGTCATTGGCTTGACCACTTGTTCTAGCAGCAGTTCCCTTTGTGGAGACTAACTCTACTTGGACTCTCCCCAGCTTCAGTAAGGTGCAACTCACAGCCTCTGGCCTCATGTCCACACTGAGCACCTTTTAGTTCCACCCCAGGGCTTCCCTGTTGATGCTAAGGCACGAAATCCTCAGCATCATCCATAGTGCCTACAACAAGTAACATGGAAGTGCAGTGCAAATAACACCCCATGGGGCAAAATTTCAGCCAATGGAAGCCAGTAAATACATTTTTCTCCCTTCCTCTCCCAGATGCACTATGCCAAGAAAGTAATTTATAAGGCATCCCAGAAGATGGTCTCACAATGCTTGGGGAGTAATCCATCATGTCTAATGCCTCTTATTGGGCTCCTCCTCCTACCTTGCTTCCCTTTCCCAATCACACTCCCTAATGCCGTCAAGGCACACAAGACTTAGCCTCGGATGCTACTATCTGAATAACCCAGGATGAGACAGATGGCGGAGCTTATCTCTCACTTTCCGATGCACTCATGCTTCTTAACAGAGTATCTAAGGCAGTTGTCCCTTCCTGCTCACTAACTGCAGTTAGTATGACATCACCAATATAGGGGACCAGCAGGATAGTCCAGAGCATGTTGGAATGACAAGGTCCTTATAGACTATATTAAAACAAAGAGCTGTTACAATACTCAGGGGGCAAAACAGTGAATATATCCCACTGTATTTGCCATGTAAAAGTGAATTGGTTTTTATCTTTCTTGTGATTCCACTTTGCCAGATCACGTTGCATCCCACATGCCAAAGGCTATGTTGGTATATTCCAGGAAAGATACCCTATTTGGCATGGAAGCTGCAATGGATACTACCATCTGGCCAAGTTTATGGAAATCCACCATCATCTGCCATAATACATTTGGCTTTCTCAGGGAACTATATAAGTGAATTAATGGAAATATAATGGGACCTAACACACCTGCACCATTTAAGTCATGATAGGGGTTCTAACCTCTGCAGTACTTCCTGAGAGGTGATTTTGCTTCTCATTTACTATCTTGAAGTCGGGGAAAAGGAGGTAGTTTCAGGAGCTTCCACTTGACTTTTCCTACAAGTCAAGTTGCTAATGTAAGGGCTCTGCCAGAAGCTAAGACTGTCTATGCCAGTTATATATTTAAGATCAGGCCTAAAAAGTCTAGAAAGCACAAGTAGATTATGCGAACAGTCTGGCACAAGCCCAGACTCCCAGGTCACCTACTGCTTTGTACCAACACCCGTTCTTCAGTTCTCACTCAGGGCTTCATGGGTGGTTTTCTATAACCAGCAATCAGTTAAGGAAAGAACCAGGCTGCTTCACACGTGAGCCTGTGTGCTATGTCAGTGCTAGTTGAAAATGGGCTGTTGCTGCGTTGCAGCCCTCTCAAGGTGGCCCCAAAGGAGAATAGTAAAGAGAATTCCTCCCGGAGGGTAAACTATGAGGGGCACTCTTGGTCAACCTCTTTGAAAGAGAGAGAAGTGGTATAGTATTATGATCAATGTAGATGCCTGAGCAGTGGGAAAATGTCTTGGATGTTGGCCAGAGGCCTGAAAGACAAGATTGGATGATCTGGGACCAGAAGATCTAGGGAAGTGTAATGTAGATTGACCAACAGAAATGAGCACATGCACTGGTCTTTGTATCTCAGTGCTCATGAGAAACTATCCACGACAGAGGGGACATTCAACAGCCAGGTGACAGGGTGACTGATCCCGTGAATGTCAGTCAGTCTCTCTTCTTGACTACCCCAGGGATGACACAGAGGAGCCTTAAACAGTGACAATGATGGCAGGGGTAAATGACAAGGACAGGCCCAACAGCATGGGCCCCATCCCTCTAAGGCAGATATAGCTGCTGACACTGACACTGACACTGATGAACGCCCAGCCTGGCAGCTGCAAAGACTGACGCCGCACCCTCGATATGGCGCCATTCCTCGGAAAGACCGGCCATCCCCTTGGTGATAAGTTGAGAGGTGATTTTGCTTCTCCTCTACTATCCTGAAGTGGGGGGAAAGGAGGTAGTTTCAGATCCCATCCTGAGTAAGTCGTCCTCTTCAGCATCAGTACCCAAATAGAAATCGGTTTGCCCACACTGACCAAGTGCCTTTGCCAGCACTGCATGCAAAGACTTGCAGAATGTTGGATTTATCAGCATGGTGTCTGCACAACATTGCCTCAAATGAAGGCACTCATTTTATGGCTAAAGCAGTGTAACAATGAGTGAATAATCAAGAAATCCATTGGTCTGATCATGTAGCACATACCCCAGAAACATCTAGATTAATACAATGGTGGAAAGGCCTGTTAAAGGTTCAGCTAAGGCACAAGCTTAGGGACAACCTGGTGCTGAGCTGTGGGACTCTCTCCAGAATGTGGTTGGGATAGTCACTGAATTAATGGCCAATATATGTTGCTATGTCTCCAAAAACTAGAATACTTGGGACTGGAAACCAAGGAGTAGTGATGGAATCAAGTCCTTTTCCTCTCCCAGTGATCCACTGAAACATTAAGCTCTAGCAGGGTAGAGGTACTGGCGTCCAGCAGAAGAATTCTTCCAAAAGATACGATAAGGCCACTAAACTTGAAGTTGTGACTACTACCTGGTCACCTTGAGCTCCTCATGCCAGTGAGAAAGCAGGCACAAAAATAGTGACTGCCTATGTGGGGATATTAAGCCCTGATGGCCACTGGGAGCCACAATAGCAGCTACTTTTTGGGGCAGAGAAGATATATCTAGAATCCAGGGAGTTTTCTGGTATATTTCTTGGTGCATACATGTCCTGTAATGATAGCAAATGGGCACATGAAGCAAGCAAGGCAGCTGAGAGGTCAGACCCTTAGAGGATAAAGGTCTAGGTCTCCTCACTAGGCTAGCCAGCCAGATCACCCGAAGTGTGGGCTGAGAATAAAGGAAATCAGACTGGGTCGGGAAGGAGGGAGATGGCACTAGCTACGTCTGAGAGGACTTTGGCTTGTTTCACTCTCCTGGCTAAAATCTTCTCAGAGATCTCAGTTGGCCATGGTCTTGAAAGGGACTCTGTGACAGACGGGACTAGTACCCCTCTTCTTAGAAAAAAAGTAATGGGAGGCTGAGGTGGGATCACTTGAGCCTAGGAGTTCAAAACCAGCCTGGGCAACATAGCAAGATCCTGTCTCCATACACATACACACACACACACACACACATACACACACACACACACACAGAGAGAGAGAGAGAAAATAAGTGAGAACATCACACACACACACACACACGGGGGGGGGAGAGAGAGAGAGAGAGAGAGAGAGAAAGAGACAGAGAGAGAGAGAGAGACAGAGAGACAGAGAGAAAATAAGTGAGAACATCATGCTCTTTCAAAATTGAAGGCTGTATAGATAGCTTAGGAGCTAGATCTACTGGAAGGCAAACCTAAGCAGTGCAGGCAGTAAACTACACCACACATCTCTAATGCACCACTTCAAATCCTCTCCAGATTTCCTGCCTCCAAGGGGTCATTCATTCCAGTCACAGCCATTGCTGCAGAGATCAACTCACCAAGGACTCCAATCAACAATGGGTAAACCTGGCAGTGCCTTCATTTACACCCAGAGTGTATACTTCTTGCCTGCTGCTTTGGGACTTTTCTATTAATCCTGAGACATGAGATGCTGCTGGGTTCAGTTAGTGCCTACACATAAGCAACTTGGAAATGTAAAGGAAATAATACGTGTCCAGCTTCTGAGCAATGAGAGATGAAAACCAGTGAATGACTGTTTCTCCCTTTCTGTCCCAGATCAGCCACCCAGAGCAGCAGCTTCTCAAAAAAACGTCCCACAAGACTGAGAACTCATCTATATATAAGACCTGTTACATGCTATTCCCTCTTCCCTGCTTCTTTTCCCCCTCCCTCTTTCCTGGGACTAAACTTCATAAAGTGGCACAGAAGTCTTTGCCTCAGGCTCTGCATTTCGGGAAACCCAGGTAAAGACAGAGTGACAAGAGCTGATAAGCACCATCAGGATAGTATGAGGCCTGAAGTTCTATGTGAAGAAGTAGCCAGTGAAATATTTCCAGCATGGGGGTGCACTCAGAACGTTTGCAAAATCCTAAGTCTAATGCTTGGTTTGGAGCTGTTTGCATTCCAGCAAATGCAAAGCTCTCCTGCAATGACACTTCTCCCAGCAACAACCACCACAGGCTTCGCTCAAGTTTACTCAACACACGAATGCTTTATAAAAATTTACTTTAGTGGCTATCAACTGAGACATGAATGCAATATCTTGGTCAACAGAACAGAACAAAGGCTGAACACGTGGGATGCTGTGATGAGCTATAATCAGAACTTAGAAACGAGCCCAGCATCAGAGGTAAACATAAGATTAGCTTTCTGGGGATGTGCTTAAATATTGAAAATAACTATGGGCTTCCAAAAACCACAGAATGAGGGGAGATAGAGGTCACTCCCAAGGGACAAAGAGGACCCCATCCAACATCTGACAAATGAGCAATATAAAGCATCTAAAATCAGACTGCAGAGGTTTAAATCTAGAGACTGTTCTTTACAAGCTGGAGTTGTACTGTTCTTCTTAGAAAATAAGTGATGGGAGGCCAAGATGGGAGGATCACTTGAGCCCAGGAGTTCAAAGCCAACCTGGGCAACATGGAGAACTGCTCAGTCTCTGTGCTTCAAATTTCATTAATTAAAAAATAGTAATAATAATAGAAAATTGTTGAATGTATGAAATTAAATGACTCTGGCATATAACACATCATTAAACATTTAAAATTTTATTATTATTTAATGCTTTTGTCTAATACAAATAAAAGGTCCAGATATATAGTCAGAATATCAGATCTAGGCCAGGCATGGTGGCTCACACCTGTAATCCCAGCACTTTGGAAGGTTGAGGTGGGCAGATCACTTCAGGTCACCAGATTGAGACGAGCCTGGCCAACAAGGTGAAACCCCGTCTCTATTAAAAATACAACAATTAGCCAGGCATGGTGATATGTACCTGTAATTCCAGCTACTAAGGAGGCTGAGGCATGAGAATTGCTTGAACCTGGGAGGCAGAGGTTGCATTGCAGTGAGCTGAGATCATGCCTCTGTACTCCAGCCTGGGCTACAGAATGACACTCTGCCTCAAAAAACAGACAAACAAAAAGAATATCAGATCTAGAAGCATGCTTAGAGATCTTCAAGCCTAGCTTCCACTCATGCCCAGAGAGAAGAAGGGGATTGCCCAGGGCCACTGTTAATCCAGGGCAAAGGCCAGAGCCAAGTGTCCTGACTCCAATCCAACGCTCTTTTCTGTGTCTTTTGGGGCTCCTGCTCAGTTTCCCCATACATTCAGGGTCGAGACCATTACAAATAAGCAGGACAACTGGAAATGAATATTCTGTATTTATCATGTGTCTTGTGACCAATGCTGTTTGGTGGAGTGACACCCTCTAGGGCAGTGTTTATCAGAGCATACAGACTTGGTCAGCCATGGTTCAGACTAGTGGTTTTCACCTGTGGCCCACCTGCATCAGAATCATTTTGTGGAAAGCATGTAAAAGTACAGATTTCTAGTCTCTACACACCTATCCTATCGGAATGTCTAGAGGCATGGTCTCGAGAATTGCAATTTGAAGAAGCTCCCTTGTCTTTCTTATGCACACTGCAGCTTCACTGCCATTGACCTAAAGTTTCACATTGCTATTTCTCATGGCACCTGGTTCCCAAACTCTATCTTGGAATTTCTTGCATTAGGAAGAAGTAGTGTTCCAGCATGGGAGTGGCCCCAGAATGCTTGAGACATCTTAAGTCTAATGCTCTGTTTGGAGTTTTTAATACTATCTCCTACAACGATGCATTTACACATTTTAGCTCAAACTGCCAAGACCTCTCTTAGATGGATTTTCCCATTTGCCACACCCTTGGAAAAGCAAGAAAAAAATATATTCTGGGTTGAGTTAAGGGTTTTAGGATCCAAGATTTTGGAGAGAAAGCAGCCAAGAGCTAGAAGGGATCTTGTACGTGATCCCAAACCCAATCCAACCAGAGGCTCTGCTATACAAATGTATTTACTTTAAAGAAATAAGACAACTAAGGAATCTTCTAGGTACCATTTGACTATACCAGGAGGCCCGTCAAAGAGTGCATGGGCAAAACCGAACCCGTGTGGGCTGCCTGCCTTCCCTCCTACCCCAGCTCCCTCAGCAGTGCACCAGACAATGGCTGCCACTTCCACAGTATCTGTAAAGAAGGGTAAGGCAAACAAAAAGCACTACATTTAACTGCTATTTTTGTCTCAAGGAGGATGAGAGTTGATAAATGTGTCCTTGAGATAAGCCAGAGAGGGCAGGACATAAAATCTGTTCAAAGTGATAGTTTTTGGCTTTTTTTTTTTTTTTTTTTTTGAGACTAAATCTTACTCTGTCATCCAGGCTGGAGTGCAATGAGGTGACCATAGCTCACTAAAGCCTTGACTGCTGGGGCTTAAGCAATCCTCCCACCTCAGCCTCCCAGGTAGCTGGGAACTACAGGCCCACATCGCCATGCCCAGCTAATTTTTAAAATTTTAACTTCTTTTTGTAGAGACAGGGCCTCCTTATGTTGCCCAGGTTGTTCTCAAACTCCTGGGCTCAAGCCATCCGCCTGTCTTGGCCCCCCAAAGTGCTGGGATAACAGACATGAGCCACTGCACCTGGCCCTGATAGAAGTTTTATCACAGATTAAGCCTTGTGTTCCCAAATGGCAGGGTCACACCTTACTCTTGAGAGTGGCCAGTGCTACAGCTGGCAAAAAACAAAACAAAACAAACAAAAAAAAAAACACACACATCCCTTCTCTGTTCCCCCTTATCTGCCACACTGCCTCCTGCCCAGCAGACATGGTCACTGCCTGCAGAAGTCTGACCTGCAGACCCTGACTCAAAGATGGATGGATGAATGAATGCACTCTCACACCATTACAATGTTTCAAGTGGGCTAGGGATGGCCATTGGCTGCTTTCAGAGGATGAAATGTAACCAATCAACCCAGACCCTCTGTCCATCCACACATTTATTCCCTCAAGATTTTACAACAGAGGTTCTAAGTTAACACACTTGTGGATAATTAACATGGTTAAAAGAGTGGTTACATGAATGATAAAAGCTTTAGGCCCAGAGTAAACCCTATTAACAGGTAATTCCCCTTTGATCTTCCCTGGAGAGGGGCCACCCAGCACAAAATTAACATGAGTCAACAGCGTGGTGACAAATGGGTGTGGGGCAAGGCCTTTTGATCATCTCTATCTCTTTCCTGTGCTAATGTTAATGAGACAGCTGCCTTCAACTTGCCTCAGTAAAGCCTTTTGGCCTTCCAAAGGAAACAGTTCTGCTGGACACGACTGTGAAGTGTGGTCACTCGGAGCTGCAACAGGCTGTAGCTTCCTCTTCCCTCTAGCCTAGAGGTTCAAGAGTTTGCAGTGGGTCAGTAGCACTCCTAGATGGCATTTGGAAATATAAGGGCAGAGGGAGTTTCTTTTGTCACATAGAATGCAGATGCTACTGGCATTTGGCAGGCCAAGGAAGCTAAATTCTGCAGTGTAAGAGGCAGAATACCTAACAAAGAACTAGCCCAGCAAAAATGCCAACTGTGCCCCACTGAGAAATGCTATCAGATTGTGGCCCTTAATCTTTCTCGACCAAGACCCTTGGTTTCACAATCTCAAAAACACACGTCTGAAACAAAGGTTTCATGTAGCAGTATTTGCCCGCACTACATGTAACACATTCAGATATTTTCCACTTTATTCCGTTCTGTTACATATTTTTTTTTTTTTTTTTTTTTTTTTTTGAGACGGAGTTTCGCTCTTGTTACCCAGGCTGGAGTGCAATGGCGCGATCTCGGCTCACTGCAACCTCCGCCTCCCGGGTTCAGGCAATTCTCCTTCCTCAGCCTCCTGAGTAGCTGGGATTACAGGCACGTGCCACCATGCCCAGCTAATTTTTTTGTATTTTTTTTTAGTAGAGACAGGGTTTCACCATGTTGACCAGGATGGTCTCGATCTCTCGACCTCGTGATCCACCCGCCTCGGCCTCCCAAAGTGCTGGGATTACAGGCTTGAGCCACCGCGCCCGGCCTTTTTTCGTTCTGTTACATATTTTTTAAAGGCTGTTCAAAACCCATTCCATAGATTTCATGACCCACGAATAGGCCACAACCCATATTAGGGTGTGATGACTTGAAAACTCCTCATCAGTCCAAGAGGGTGGGACTATATGAAGTGAAACTCACCGTAGGAATCGTTTGTCTGCTCTCACGCACACCACTTGACCTAATAAAAATCTCAGGGCTCAAATGAAAGCCCCAGTGACTTCTAATGAGCTAAACCTGACTTGCTATGTCTCCCACAACCAGATGGCCAAAGGGAGACAAACAATCGTGCATTGCTGAGGCCTGTGGTTCTTTCAGAGCTCTGCCGTCTGAAGCGGGTGGCCCATGTGTTTTGTGTTTTCCCACAGTGGGAATGGATGGATTCGACTCATTCAAAGGCTCTGGCATCACAGTGGACGATGAAGCTAGCCACAATGGGAGCAGGGCAGGGGTAGGGCTGAGGACTCTGATTCAGCCAAAAGGTCTTAAGTGGGTATTTCTCAGCACCACTGAGCCACAGCACCTTATGCCAGATGGGAAACCCGGTTCTCCAAACCCATTGCAAAATTCTCTACCCTATAGGCAAGAAAGCCGGGTCCTAAAGAGGCAGAAACAGCTCAGTAATAGATGTTGCCCAGGAGGCTGAGGGCTGGGGCAGGTTTGAGGGGTGGAGCCTGTGACACTGGTTGGTGGGAAAACCAGTCACCCTTTGACGGTATCAAAGACTTCATCATAAATTAAATTGATGTGATTTCTTCTTCAAACTGCTTCCTCCTAATATTTTTACCATGCTCTTAATGACCACCATATTAACATGTTATTGTTAAATGGTTTAAAGACACCATGTTCAGAAAACATGGTCCCCCCCTGCACCCTCCCAGGGTTATTCCTCCCTAGCTTGGCTTATGCTTTTTCTGCTTCTCGGATTTTGTGGCTCCGTGTTCCCACATGTAGAGCCCTTGTGTAAAGTGCCCCACATTCCCTCTGCCAGCAGCCTGGTGTCACCAAGGCACCAGACCCCACCCCATTTCAAACCCTAACCCCACGACTTTAGGCCCTGCAGAACCCAGCCCTACCAGGGCTCCCGTTCTTAATGACTCATGGGATTTCTTAGGTTTCCCCTCTAAAATGCTGACAAAATACAACCTTGGTGCGCACTGGCCTCTGTTTTTACAAGATGCCGCTGACCCACATCTGTCGGGACCTTTACCGTCCCCTCGATACTTATGTCACGCGATCATCACAGCAGGCTGGGGGTGTGCAAACAGACTCAGGGCTAACCAGCAAGCGTTCCCAAGGTCAGTCGGTTGATAAAGGGCAGAGCTGGAGCTGGAACCTGGGTCTTCTGGCCTCAAATCCCATTTCACCTGCGCTTCAGGAAAGCACGCAGGTTTTATTCACATCAGCCACCTAACCTTGCTGTCTGGGTGATCCAGGAAAGTCACCTGAAGGTTTTTCAAATTCACATGAGTCCATGCAGGAGCACTGGGGACTTCTCTGAGAGATGCAAGTTTCTAGCCACAGGGTGAGACCAGGGAAATCCCAGCATACCACTGCTGATATGGATGCCGGTGTTTGGTTGGGATCAGCTCCTCAGACCCCCTATTCCGACAGTTGCCTGTGGTCCGTGAATAAAGAGGAAAGAGCAGAGCTGGCTTTGTGGATTCTTTCTAGAAAAGCTCAGAAGTGTGAAGCATCCCAGAAAAGACTCTTCTCAAAAATGAGTAAAAGGAAAAATAACTTTTTATATTTGTTTAATTTAAAAGGGCGAGTTTTAATTACTTAGAAAAGTTATCAGAACCACTCTATGACAAAATTTTAATGTTCATGTGTTACAAGGGAGTTTTTGAAGCCAAAATGTCCTCTTTTATGTTTGTGGATCTCATGAAATGGAACACCTACCTTCTTCAAAAGATACTTTGAAGCCATAAAAATGTTAATGTACTTCGACTCAGTAATCCCCTTCTGGGAAGCTAGCCTAAGAAAATACCCTGAAATACGAAAAAAGCCATAAGCAAAAAAAATTCATCAAAAAGCTGCTTAGTGAAAACCTGGAATCAACCCAAATATGCAAAAAGGGGAAGGGGGGTAGTTAAGTAAATCATGGTATAAACCTTGAAGAAATATTCTATAGCCCTTAAAAATGACGGGTATGAAGTTTATGAAGGATTGTAGAAAATGCTTCTGATAAAATATTAGGTGAAAATGTCTAGAAAAATGTTTAAACACACACACGTTGTAAAAACAGCAAGGGGACATAAAAATATGGTTGTCACTATGTCAAAGTGGTAGGTTTGTGGATTTTTACGTTGCTTTCCAATTTCTCTCATGTTATTAGATCTCTACTTTTAAAAAATTCAGATCTTTCGGAAATATAACAATAGACGCTCTGAATACTTTAAGCAGGAAGAAACATCATTAGTAGGGATGAGGGTAAGATGAGAATTATTTAGTGTTTTTAGAATGCTTTCATGTTTTATGAAATAAATACAGAATATATGCAAAAAGCAAACATAAAAATATAGTTGCGTTCAAGGCACAAAATCTCAAATTATATTACTGCAAGAAATATTCAGGGTTGAAGGATGTTCTTGTGTCTGTGTTTCCTGGTTGCTATGGATGCAGAAGGGTCTTCTTGTCAAGAAGAATCGAAAAGATGCTTAGTATGTCTCTCTATTTGTATTTCATTTGTAGCGCTCAATATACCATGATCAGTTAGCTATGGGTTTTGGATTCAAAAGATAAATCTCATTTCTCACTCCACCATCCAAGACATGCAATCATGGAAGAATTGGAAAGCACCTCCCGTTATATTCAGATAGAAATCTCCTTGTTAGGAGCGTAAGTCCAACCAGTGACGTAGGTGGAGTTAGATGTGAAGGGTCCCAGACATGCTATACAGTCAGAGTCCTACTCCAGAACAAAACAAGACCAATTTACGAAGGCAATTAATTTAAAAAGAAAAAAAAAATCACAAATGCAAATCCAAACACCTAAAAAATATACATTGGAAATGTAGATCAAAGAAACTTGGTTCTTATTCGAAAACAAAAAAGTTCTTATGTTTTTTTTAAAGGGGATGAAGGGGAGTACATAAAGGCACCAGTTTCAATTACCTATTGCTACCTAAAGTATCCTAACACTTGACAGCTTAGAACAACTGCAATTTAATTGTATTGGATGATTTTCAGGGTCAGATATTGAGGCAGGGCTTGGCTCACTCCGTGATACTCAGCTGGCCAATGAGTTGAGAGAATCCAAGGATTCACTCTCATGGCTGGTACCTAGGAGGCTGGCAGGCTGGGCTTGGCTGGGATATGGACCCCAGCTCCTCTACAGAGCCTCTCTAGTACACAGTCTCCTCACAGCGGCCAGATCTCTTACATGGTAGCCAGCATGCCCTAGAGCAAGAATTCTGAGAGACCTGGGCAGAAGCTGCAAGGCTTCTTACAAGCTAGCTCAGAGGTCCCAGAGTATTACTTCTGCCACATACCATTGGTCAAGCAAGGGAAGGGGAATTAAACTCCACCTCTCGATGGGAAAGGTGACAAAGAATTTGTGGTCATCTTGGATCTACCACAGCATCATTTTATATTTGTTAAATTGGAAACAAAAATTGCAGGGAGGGAACAGTGTAGACACATGACCCAATGCAGACAAAGGCACGGATATAGAGTTCATACATAATTATACTAGAGACACGAAAGGTTTAGTACTATCTATCATAGTGACAAAACTAAACAAAACCTTTACAAGTTCAACTATAGAAGAATGATTAAGGCTTAACATAACTCTAGTAGGTAACTATTAAGAATGTTAATGATGAAAGTTCTATATAAAAACAGAGAAAATATTTACAGAGTAGTGCTAATCAAACTAACAGAAAAAAAAAAACCCTGAAGGATTATAAGTATGTAAACAGTGATCAGAAGAGAAAAAGACCTGTAATACTAGCACTTTGGGAGCCTGAGGTGGGAGTTCTAGACCAGCCTGGGAAAGACAGCAAGACCCCATCTCTAAAAAAAATTTTTTTAATTAGCCAGGTTAGGTGGTGTCTGCCTGTAGTCCCAGCTACTCAGGAGGCTGAGGTGGGAGGATCGCTTGAACCCAGAAGTTTGAGGATGCAGTGAGCCATGATGGCACCATTGAACTCCAGCCTGGGTGACAGGGCAATAAAAACAGTTTTATTAAGATAATGGCATTAGGTCATTATTATTATTTTTTTTACTTTTCTTTAAAACACAAGGAACAGAGAAACATATTAAACAATACCACAAGGGTTACTAACAGCAAAATCCAGATTGTGAGACACTAACTCTGCCAGCCAAATGATCAGTTTCTCTTTTTTCTTTTCTTTTTTTTTTTTTTTTGTATTTTTAAATTGATTTATCATAGTTGTACATATTTGGGGGGTATATATGATATTCTGATCCATGTATGTAATGTGTAATGGCCAAATCTGGGTAATTGGGATACTCATCACCTCAAACAAAAATTACAAAGGAAAAGGCAAAGAAGAGGGCAATCCAAAGGTCAAAAGAAACTTAAGAGACAGACCAGCAATTAGAACACATGGACATTATTTCAATCTGATCCAAACAAGCGAATTCTAACGACAACATTTAAGAAACATTAGGAGACATTTGAGCATGGGGCTTTTGTTGCTATTAAGGAGTTATTGTTTATTTTGTTAAAGGTGGTAATGGTATGGTGCTTGTTTTTTCAAGTTCTTGTCTTTTAGAGATTGGTGCAGAAATGTTTGTGATTCAAATGATAGGTCTAGGACAGCTTTAAACAGGGAGGGCAGGAGCAGGTGGGGCCAGATGGAATGAGAGGAGAGGTGGCTGCTGAAGCTGGGGGGATTGGGACACGGTGCTGTTACACTGTTCTCTTCTGCATTGCTTTGAAAGTTTCTATAAGTAAAAGGTTTTGTTTGCTTTTCAAAGTCCTTTCGGGTTGTTTAATGAAGAGACAAGCCGGGTGGTGCGGTGGAGTGATGACGCCGGTGGTGGCGTGGAAGGATGGATGAGGAGCCTGGGAACAAGGAAGGCCCGAGTGGTGGAGTCTTGAAGACCTAAGGAGGCTCTTACAGACCAGAGTCCTGGTCCTGGCCCAAGCTGGGCTACCTCAAGCCCAGGTGCCTCTCAAAGCCTCAGTGTCCACAGCCATTAACCCAGGAGAAAGACCTTCCCCTTCCACAGTGATGTGAGGCTCCTCTGAGAAGCACCCAGAAACCTGCTTGACACCAGCTATAGGGTGCTGCACATACATTAGGAGCAGCAATGAGGCACAAGCTCCACCCTGACCTGTGCATGGCCCACCCACTCTTGGCCAGGCCTGGCCAGGTCTGTGAGTGGGCACACAGTGACTCCGGCTGCCCCTAACCAAGGGGCTGTGGAGGGGATGCTCGATGCCAAAGTCCTGGGGAAGAGCCCAGCAGAGCCCTCGTCATGCCCCACCTGACAACATGGCGACAAGAGCCATCCTGCCCCTGATCTTTAGCTAAAAAAACAAGGGAGAAAATCAGGAACTGTTTACAGGGTCAGACACAAGGTCCAGGGTAGGGCAGACAAAGAGGAGCCCGCCTTGGGGACCATCGCAAGGCACAGAGAGGTCAGGCTTCCAGGGGACTGCAGCCTCTGTTCTCAGCAATCCGGGAGGAGGGAAGGAATCTAAAGGTACAGCTCTAAGACCACAGCCTACTGCTGTCCCTGCTCCTGTTGTCGTGTGCCAGAGGCCAAACACGACACAAACTGAAGAGATGACAGCAGTTAGAGTGACCAAACATCCTTGTTTGCCCAGGACTAAAGAGTTTCCTGGGACATGGGATTTCAGTGCTCCAATTGGCAAACCGTGGGTCACCCTGACTGCTGTTGTTACTAGAGGAGTATAATTCTCATAGAATCTGAGGGCTCAAAAGAATCTTAGTAGATTCAGATTCTAAAAAAAAATTCCTAGAGGTCAAATTCCTAGAGGATTTGACCTGCAGGTCAAATGCTCTGCTTCACACATAAGGTAACTGTGATCCAAAGAGGTCATGACCTGCAAAATCAGTCAGCTTGTGGCAAGGCTGGGAAGGAAACCCAGGGGCCTGTTTTCTGGTCCAGGAGTATTGATTTCTACTGGACCGTGCTGCCCCCGGCACCCTCTCCTGATGCTCTCTACCTGTGAGGTGGGGCTTAAAGAACAATATTAGATCCTCCGCCCGCTCCTTTCTCAATGTAGTTATGGCAGGAACAGTAAGACCATGAAGCACAGAATCGCAACAGCACAGTGCATCGGTGTCCAGTGGTCCCCAAAGTTAAAGGGGTTCCTTAGGCTTCCTCTCCAGGCAAGCTGGCCTTGACCTTCAGGTAAGGTTGGAGGTCCCCTTTCCCCCAGAGGGCAATTCTTCACCAGAAAAAACAGACAGACATGGGAAGTGCAAGCATAAGAACTGTTCAGGGCCACCCCACCCCCTGGCCAGAGTGTGTTTCTGCACTATGACTGCGTGAGAGAGCTGTGCGGCAGAACCTGGGGAGACCGGGGCTTGAGACAGGGATGGGGTGAGGGGGGCCAGACAAGGACTCCTGGATGCCTGAAAGAAGAACGAGCTGCTTTGAGAAGGAAGGGGCTCCCTGTGGCTAACAGGGACTCTTCCATCTTTCCCAAGGAGGAGGGGAGACAAGCCTGGCTTTAAATCCCAGCTGTGACTACCTGACACCTGTGCTCCACCTGTGCCCCACACACAGCTGTGCTCCACCTGACAGCTGAGTGTCCTTGGGCAAGTCACTTCACCTCTCTGAACATCAGTTGTGTCTTCTACCAAGTGAAGACAGTAGTACCTGTCTCCTAGGGTTATTAGGTGGATGAAACTAGGCTGGCACTGGGAAGATCTTTAACAAATAGGAGTTCCCTTCCCATTCCAATCAGAGCCCAGGCAGCCGCTGCCTCCGCATTCTAAGGAAGGCTCTAACTCCAGGAGGGGATATTGAGGGTATGAAGCAGCATTATTAGGTGGAGCTCCTGGAGAAAGTGCAAGAAGGCAGTGGGGATTCTCCAGGAATTCACTGCCTAAAGCAAAGCTCCTCAGCCCTGGCTGGCACTGGCATCACAGCGGCAGGGTAGGGTACTTCAAAAGCAGGCCTGCCTGTTCCTAACCCCCAGAGGTTCTGCTATGCTTGGTCTGGAGTGTGACTAGGACCAAGAGATTATTAGAAGCTTCCCACGTGGGTCCAATGTATATAGGCAGGGCTGGAATTTCCTGCCACGGGGCTTTGTGATACTCCCAATAAAGATCAAGGGAAGGAATAAAATCAGCTTTTCCCTTTCTGCACTTTAGGGCAATGTGAAGCTGGATGGGGGTTCTTAGAGACCAAAAATGTGGAAGATTAAAGAAAAATTTAGCCTCTCAGACACTAGGGTCAACTCTGAAAATGTCACGTTTAAAACTTGAGGAGATCAGCAATCCTGGTTTAAGTCTGCCTTTCCTTATCACATGTTAAATAGCTCTGTGTTGGTTTTATCCCCACTCTCTGTTATTTTGCAGTGGCCTTTCTTCAAAGGCTTTAAAAATCTGATGTACCCTGTCCCTCTGATACAGATGTCTCAGAATAAATTAGAAAACATTTGAAATATATTTAAGAAGAAAATGCCCATATTGTACTACAAGGATGGAGGGTCTACAGAAAGAAGCCTTTCAGAATAAATGTCAGGCATTCTTTTCACATGAATAAGTCCCCACAGAGGTTCTCACTGCTGGTCCGTTCATCCCCCAGCTCAACTCATAGCCGCTCACTGATTCTGCATGGGGCGTTCTGGAATGAAGCTGGGGCTTCAGCACAGCAGCAGTGACATTGGAAACTCTTGGTCCAGTCCTGGGAAATTGGTGCTCTCATTCTTTTCATCAGCCAGGATCTGACACTTCTTGGACTACTCTCTTTTACTTTCAGAATCTTCATGCCCCTGAGTTCCAGTGAACAAGGGTCATGGAGAAGGAAACAAGGCATAGTGAAGTGGTTCTCCAAGGACAGTCCCTGGACCAGCAGCCCAGGAACCTGTTAGAAATATAAATTCTCCTGCCCAAATGGCAGACCTACTGAGTCAGAAATTCTAGCGGGAACCCAGCCAGTAGTGTTTCAATCAAACTTCCAGGTCATTCTAGGTCACTAGAGTCGAGAACCACTGATTAAGAACACAGACAAAATAGGAACAGACTTTGCTCCAAAGGCCAGCTCCGCCTCTACCTACATGGTCAGGTCACTTTCACCTCTCTGAACCTCATTTTCCTCACCTGTAAACTGAGAATAATCATCATGGCCAGGCACTGTGACTCACACCTGTAATCCCAGGACTTTGGGAGGCCGAGGTGGGCGGAGCACTTGAGGTCAGATGTCGGAGAACAGCCTGACCAACATAGTGAAATCCCGTCTCTACTAAAAATACAAAAAAAAAAAAAAAAAAAAAGCCACGTGTGGTGGCACATGCCTGTAATCCCAGCTACTTGGGAGGCTGAGGCAGGAGAATTGCTTGAACCCAGGAGGTGGAGGTTGCAGTGAGCCGAGATTGCATCACTGCACTCCAGCCTGGGCGACAAAGCAAGACTCCATCTCAAAAAAAAAAAGGAATAATAAGCACACCTATCACTAAAGTGTTGTTTTGTGGATTAAGGGTGTTAAGTGCACGTAAAGTGTTTAGCGCTGCTCTTTGCAGAGCCTGGATGAGGGTGAGGCCAGGGAGGCATAGAGGGTCGAGGGAGTGCCTCCTTTTATTTTGCATCCATGGGTGGCTCCCTCACCTCACCCTAGTTCCAGCCTTGTTTCTTGTATTCCAAAAGTGCTTAGCGAATGACTGCTACTATTTTGTCTTGTTGAGAAATCTGAAGTTTTATTCATTTTAGGGGCCTTGGTCAAGCAGCGTTCTGGAGTCAGTCTTTAGATGGTTTGGTGTAGAGGAAAGAGCACTGGCTTTGGACTCCACAGGCCAGAACTCGAATCCTAGGAAGGCCAGCCAAGGAGAGAGACACAAAACAAAGGCACACCCACGTGGCTCCCTAAGAAAGGCTCCTTTCACTGGGCAGGGCACTTTCTTCCCCTTATCTTCTTTCTGAGAGAAAACAGAGGCTGCTCTCAAGTTTGAACTCTCTCTCTTCTGTGACCCCTGTGTTTTCTCTAGCAGTAGATACCCACAACGCATTTGACAATCCAACATCATTTTTCTTTTTGAGGCAGTCGCGCTCTGTCACCCAGGCTGGAGTGCAGTGGCACAATCACGGCTCACTGCAACCTCTGCCTCCCGGGTTCAAGGAATTCTCCTGCCTCAGCCTCCCAAGTAGCTGGGATTACAGGTACGTGCCACTATACCTGAATAAATTTTGTAATTTTAGTAGAGACAGGGTTTCACTGTGTTGGCTAGCTGGTCTCAAACTCATGACCTCAGGTGATCCACCCACCTCAGCCTCCCAAAATGCTGAGATTACAGGAGTGAGCCACTGCCCCTGGACTCCAACATCAATTTCTGATTAAAAGCCTCAGCAAATTAAGACTAGAAGGGGAATAGAAGGAAACTTCTTATATCTGTCAAAGAGCATCTACAAAACCCGCAGCTAACATTATACTTAATGTGAAAGACTGGAAAGATCCTTCTGCATTTGCTACTATTCTATGTTGTATCAGAGGTTCTAGTTAATTTATTAAGGCAAGTAAAGGAAAAGGCTTCCAGATCAGAAACTGCCTTTATTCACAGATGGCATAATTGTCAATGGGGAAAATCTGATGAAATCTACAGTAAAGCTGCTAGAACTAATAAGTGAGCTTAGCAAGGTTGTAGGATACCAAATCAACATAAAGAAATCAATTTTATTTCTATATACAATCAAAAATATTGGAAATTGCAATTCAAAGACAATACCATTTACCGTAACACAAAAATACAAAATGCTAAGGCATAAATCTGGCCAGAGGTGAGCAAGATTTATACTGAAAATCCACAAAACATTGCTGAGAGAAGTTAAACAAGACCAAACGAAATGAGGAAATATCCCATTGCCTAATTCAAGGTCATTAAGATTTATACCTATGTTTTCTTCTCAGAGTTTTATAGTTTTAGCGCTTACATTTGGGTCTTTGGCTCATTTTGAGTTAATGTTTTTACATGATGTAAGTCAGGGGTCCAACTTCATTCTTTTGCATGTAGATACCCAGTTGCCCCAAATACCATTTGTTGAAGATCCTGTTTTTTCCCTCCATTGAATGATCTTGGCACCATTACAGAAAATCAACTGATCATAAATGTGAGATTGTACTTCTGGATTCTCAAATTCTATGCTATTGATATAAAGTCTGTCTTTACCAGTACCACACAACACAGTCTTGATTGCTGCAGATTTGTAGTAAATTTTGAAACTGTGAAGCGTGAGTCCTCCAACTTTGTTATTTTTCAAGATTGTTTTGGCTATTCTAGGTCTGAACAACTGATTTTTGGCAAAAATATAAATGCAATTTAGTAGAGAAAACATAGTCTTTTCCATAAATACAGTTCTGGAACAAGTGGATATCCATATGCCCTTGATTTTTCACTCCCTTCTATCTGTGACCACAGCTTTTGGCTCAACCCTGTTCTCTGAAATGCTTCTGTTCTTCTGGAAGTTGTTTTCTTATTTCTTTTCAAAAACATATATTTAATTAGCTTTAATTGAATTTAAATATTCTTGGTCTGTGCTTTCTATTTTTGGAGGCTGTGCCTTATCTCTCCATTCATAGACAGTTTCCTGAAATCTGGGAGTGCGAGGGGCTTAAGGGGAAACCCTGACTGACAGGGGCTGGAGAAGCATCCTGTGAACTGTCTCCTGTGCCTTCTCCAGACAAATGGCCTTCCCTTCTGCTGGATGGCCCTGGGGAAAGGCCTGAGTAGCACAGCCACAAAGATTCAGGCACCTGCAGGGCCTTCAGACACAGGCAAATGCATGGGGTAACTTCTCTCACTTGATTTCTGAAGGAGAAAAGGCCTCCCCAGCATCACCAACCACTTCCATGCCTCTCCATGAGCATAACATATGTCTACCAGCTATAAGTCAAGCATCTAGTACACACAGATGTCCAGCTAACCTGTGTTGCAGGCCTCAGAGAACCTGGATTGGATCACTGGCAGGGCAAGAAAGCTCCGTGCATGATGAGACACTTATTATTCCTCCCACATGTAGTACTGAGATCCCAACATTTTCACTACCAAATTCCCTTCCCTGGATAATGATGAGTTTTGCGGCATTCGAAGCTATACAACTGAACTTTTGGAAGACTATTTATTTGCTAGTAGTTGAGGGTTGGTGCTGTGGAGTCAGACTGCTGGGTTTGAGGCCTTGGGCACGGCGCTTAACATAGTGGTTCTCAAAGTGTGGTCTCTGATCCAGCAGTATCAGCATCCAATTTTCAGGCCCCAAACCAAACCTACTGAATCAGAATCACGGGGTGGGACTCAGCACTTCATACTTTAACCAGTCCTTCAGGTGAATCTGATGCACCTTGGCTGTTAAAGAGCTTACCTGTTATCCAGATTTCATATCCTGCTTCTGCCATTTGCTACTTGTTACTTAAGATCTCTGGGTCTCAGTTTCCTCATCTATAAAATGGGAATAATAATGGTAGTAGTCTCCACAAGGCTCTTGTTTCCATTAATAAAATAAGCCATGTAAACTACTTAGGATGCACTTATTAATCATTAATTTTGTATATATGTACATATATGTGTGTATATATATGAACTTCCTCTGCCTTAGCTGTTTATGAAGATTCATGGTCATGTACAATAGTTCTTAAAGTTTTACAAATAAACTTGTATATCATGGCCCTAATCATTTTCACAACAAGCAAGGTAGGTATTATTATCTTCACGGTACACCTGGAAAACAGGGGCCCAGAGCATGAACATCTTCCCAGGGTCACAGTGAGAAAGTTATGAGTCTAGAACATGAACCACTCCTTCCTTGAACATTTGCATCTTTTCATCACATCATGAATTCTCAGAGTGGAGGCCTGCAGTCTTGGTTGACACAGATTGAACTGTTTTAATTTAGGTACCTGTATTTGTCCACTATAGGAAAAAGATATGGTTAATGGTGATGCTGTTAAATATAAAGTTATTGGCAGGACCCAGCTTGGCGTGTGACTCGTCATTGCTTCTTGCAATTCCTCATTCCAAACGGGGAGGCTGTTGGTGCAACAGGCACTGGAATGGAACAGGCCAACCCAGCTCCAACTTCTGACTCCGACATTTCTTATCAGAGTGTGTGACTTTGAACAAGTGTCCCTGCCTCTTAGAACTTCCTTTTCTTCTTTTGTAAAATGGGGTACTATCCCTACCCTACCCAGCTCCCAGAACAGCCTTGGGTCTCAAGTTGAATGATGTGGAAGATGTGGAAGCACTTTGCGAACCATAAAGTACATGTACAATTATGGGATTGGAAGGAAGAGTTTGCTGAAGATGAGTTCTGCCGGCTCCTGCCAGCTCTGAAAGGCTCTGTGGTCTGGCAAGGCCAAGGCACTGTGCAGCTGGTGGGAGGTAGGTGGGGACTGATGGAAAGTTAGTCAGGATGTGTGGTCTGACCCTTGCAGGGGAGTGGCCTGCCAGGGCAGGGAGAAGTCAGAGACCCTCCCAAGGAGCCCCCAGGCCTATGCCATCAGCTCGCGACAAGCCACTACTGCCCTGCTTCCTAGCTAGCCAGAGTCCCTCTGGAGTCAGGCCCAAGGAGTCCACTCAAAGTGAGACAGGTTCTTGTCCCAGCTACCAGTTCCCAAGGTGACACTGGGCAAGACCCTCACCACTCCAGGCCTTTGCTTTACAAGACAAACTGGCATGTGTCATCTCTCAAGAGCAAAGAAAAGCAGAACATAAAAAAAAAAAAAAAAATGGCATATCCTCAACTATTCCACCACTCCTTTAATTATTCCTCCTATGTGTATACTTTGATCTCAACATTTTCTCTACTAAATTCTCTTCCCTAAATAATGATGTGTTTTGCAGTGTTCAAAGCTGTATAACTGAGCTTTCAGAAGACGGTTTGCTAGTAGTTGGGGGTTGGCGTGGCGGAGTGAGACTGCTGGGTGTGGACCTGGCACAGCGCTTTACCCCTCCAGCACTTAGTTTCTCCACTGGCAAAACAGGACTCATAAATGGACCCATCTTACAGAACTGAAGATCAGTGAGATGATATGCGAAGGGCTTCTTCTTTCTCCTAGCAGGTAAGCTCAGTGGGAAGCTATCACTGTCACCAGCAACAGAGGGATCAGCTGGAGATGATTTCAGAGAAAAGTCAAGACACCAGATACTTTTATGCGCCTGCGAACCCTCACACAAGGGCCATATACTGCTTCTGTTCAGCTTTTGAAAGAACTGGGAATAGTCTGAGCACCCCCTCTGGCCCAGAGAATCATAAAGCTGCTTCCATCGCTGACATTCAAGGCCTCAAAACATCTCAGCTGTGCTGAGAGTCAGCCAAGCCTTTTAAAGAAACCCGCGTGGTCAGCAGCAGCTGGGCCTGCAGTGAGGCCAAGGTAGACCACAGGAGGAGCTGGGCAGCCCAGAGCCCCGCCTCCCAGGGCCAGGGCCTCTGAAGAAGAGTCGCACATCAGAGGAAAGCTCACAGCCTCCTTTCAGTGCATCCGGGAACTAAATCTCCACGACCCCTCCCACCTCTCTGATCTCAAAAAGGCCGGGAGGGAAGGAAATGGTTATTTCAAAGGCTGGGCAAGCCCCCTTTGCAGAGAGTCTGTGTCACGCTCTTCAAGGAACTGCTGAACTTTGCCCACTTCCTTTTCTTTATTTTCCTTTCTTTTCTTTGCAGTCCTGTTCTGAATATAGATCTGTAATCCCAGCTACTCGGGAGGCTGAGACAGGTGGCTCACTTGAGGTCAGAAGTTTAAGGCCAGCCTGGGCAATGTAGTAAGATCCCTGACTCTAAAAAAAATTAAAAATAAAATAATGCGGGCATACTGGCATGCATCTGTAGTTCCAGCTACTTGGGAGGCTGAGGCCAGAGGACTGCTTGAGCCCAGGAGTTTGAGGCTGCAACCCAGCCTGGGTGATGATCCAACACAATGGTCATATAAATGATGATAAATAAATGCTTACTTATTTATTACTAAAAATAAGTAAGTAAGTAAATAAGATCTTGGAGGTCATGATTCAGGCTGTCAAGGAACAGAAACCAAGCCATCAAAGGGAGGGAAAAACCTCAAGATCTGGGTGTGGTAGGAGTGATCTCAGGGTAAGCACACACTAGTGGGGTCTCCTGCAGAAAAAGCCAATGTAATGGGAATGACGCAGAATCCCTCACCTCTGAGGATCCTTCATGCCCATTCTCTCCCTGGCTCCTCACACCAAGCCCAAGAGACATCCAACACAGGGCTTCTTATTCCCATTATGCAGAGGAAGAAACAGAGCCAGAAAGGAGATGATATATGAAAAATCATAGCTAACGTTCATGAGTATTTACTAATTTGCCAAGTAAGGCACTAAGAACTTTGCATGTATTATCTCATTTAATCCTCACAAGTGCCCTATGAGGTAGGCACCATTGCTATTCCCATTTTACAGATAAGGAAACTGAGGGAGATATGCCAAATGTCCAAGCCCACATTCATAATCACTGGCTACATCTACCCCTGCCCAAGAAGCACTGGCAAGACAGTGGGAGGGTCAGGAGTGAAGCCCTGGTCTTCTGACTCCAGGTTCAGTGCTCTTTCCCTGCCTCCATTCTGCTTCCCTGTGGTCCGTATAAGGATGGATACTCTAATAATCAGATCTATGTAAAAAAGGAACCAGTTGTGCAGGAGGGAGTGAGCGCCCCATCCCTGAGAAGCATCCTAGCCAAAGCTAGATAATCACTCGGTGGAGTGCTGTCGAAGTGATGGAGGTGGGGCTCCTTGTAGACATGGAGATGCAATGAAATCCATTGTAGTTGCCAAGAAAATCTCCAGAAAGATTTCTAGGTCCCATCTTTTCTCTCTTCTCTCATGTCATTCATGCTTTCTCTTAACAACTTATTGAGAGCCCACACTGTGCCAGATGCCATGCCTTATAACAAAGGACCAGACATGGGCCCTGCCCTCCTGAACATATGCTCCTGTGACCTCTATCCCCAGCTGGCCTACTTGGGACTCCTGCCAACCAAGATGTCCCAGCTCTAGACCATGGCTCCTCCTATTGACCTTCCACCAACTCCTCCTTGATGCTGAAACCAAAGCAGTGCAAATACCACCTTGGAACTCTTAACCTACTCTTGGTGGGAATGTAAATTAGCCAGCCACTATGGCAAAGAAAACGGAGGTTTCTCAGAATATTATAAATAGAACTACCCTCTGACCCAGCAATCTCACTACTGGATATTTATCCGAAAGAGAGGAACTCAAGTGTACCAAAGAGATACCTGCACTCGCATGTTTCTTGCAGCACTATTCACAATAGCTAAGACATGAAATTAACCTAAGTGTCCATCAGTAGATGGATGAATGAAGAAAATGTGGTATGGGTACACAATAAAATACTCTTCAGCCATAAAAATGAATGAGATGTCATTTGCAGCTAAAGGAAAGCCTGATGCAGCAAAAAAGGGAGTTGTCAAGGCTGAAAAAAGCAAGAAAAAGAAGGAAGAGAAGGAACTTGAAGATGAAGAGGATGAGGAGGAAGAGGCAGAGAAGATGAAGAGATGATGATGATGAATAGTTGGTTCTGGCGGGTTTTTTTCTTGTCTATAAAGCATTTAACCCCCCTGTATACAACTTTTAAAGGAAAAAAAATGGAAATGTAAGGCTGTGTAAGATTTGTTTTTAAACTGTACAGTGTCTTTTTTTTGTGTAGTTACCGCACTACCAAATGTGTCTTTAGACAGCCCTGTCCTGGTGGTATTTTCAGTAGCCACTAACCTTGACCAGTGCAGTGTAGCAGCTATCAATTGGCATGGAAATTTAAAGCAGTTTCTTGTTGGTGCACAGCACTAATTAGTTATATATGGGGATGGTAGTTTTTTCATCTTCAGTTGTCTCTGATGCAGCTTATACAAAATTATTTTTGTTCTGTTAATTGATTACCACTCTGTAATTGCAAAAAAAAAAAAAAAAGTTGCAGCTGTTTTGCTGACATTCTGAATGCTTCTAAGTAAATACAATTTTTTTTATTTAAAAAAAAAAAAAACTTGATCTCATGGACATAGGGAATAGAATAACTGATACCAGAGACTGGAAAGGGAGGGTGGGTGGCTGAGTGGGTGGGAAGGGGTGATGAAGAGAAGGTGATTAATGGGTACAAACATACAGTTAGACAGAAAAAATAAGTTCTAATGTTTGATAGCAGACTAGGGTGACTATAGTTAGCAACAAACAATATTTTGTATATTTCAAAGTAACTAGAAGAGAGGACTTGAAATGATACCCATACATAGAAATAAATGATAAATACTCAAGGTGACAGATACCCCAAATACCTTGACTTGACCATTACATATTCCATGCATATAACACTCACATGTGCCTTATAAATGTGTATAATATTATATGTCAGTAAAAGAAATACAAATTCATTACAGTTTTAAAATTATAATTAGGCTCATGGTTTAAAGAAAAAAAACTTGGAATGCTAACATGGTTTCAAGGAACCTAGCCTAACATAATTAGCACAGTGGATCTTTCAGACGGGTATGAAAGTCCTTATTAAAACACTGACATATTACACAACAAACAACAAAAAATAAAAGGCGATTTCCAGACTTTTGTTAAAAAATAATTCCGCCTGGCTGAAGATGCCTTCTCTGGTATTTCCAGAAGAAGGGCTGTTCCTCCTGCTTGGCTCCGTGACCCCTGCAGGGGCCGTCCCTACCTCACAGGCAGTTGGCTTGATCTGCTCTGTCGTTCAGGTAGACGTTGGGTGCATGGAATGTTCTGCAGGACCACACGCCCATGGACTGCAGGGACTGTGTCCAATTCTGGTGTCCCAATGTCAGGCACCCCAGCACAGATAAGATGCTCATTCATTCATGCATTCATTCAACAACTATGTATTGAGCAGATGTGAAGTCTCAGGCCTTGTTCTGCCACTGGATTTCCAACAGGGAACAAGGCAGGCAAAAAGCCTGCCCTGGTTTATATTCCAGCGGGAACTACTAGATGAACAAGTCAATGACTAAATGAATATGCATTGAATCCTGAAAGCCCTCTTTGAGACCCTACACTTAGAAAAAGGTGCATTTTTGGACTGTTTGCATATCCACCGGCCAAATGTTTATCTACACTAAGTGAGCTCTTGAAGGAAGCGTACCTTCCTCTGTGGCATGAGTGTTTAAAAATCGCCGGAAAGGGATCGTGTCGGAATTAGTCTTCCCTGCTTTGGGAATCCTGAGCTATTGAGGTGTTAGCCCAAGGCTTGAATAAAATAAACTAAGCTTTAGAGTCAGAGAAATGATTCAATTTCAGGAAACACCAGGCCCAGGGATAGTAATAACAAAAATAATCACAGCAAACATTTACACAGCACATACTATGTGCCAGACCCAGGAGAATCCCTGGGTTTCCAACAGATGACAAGGCCATGTCAGAAGGAAGGAGAGGCCATGAGGGGGATGACCCTGACTAGAGCCATCCCCTGGGATTGGACCATTGTTCTCTTGGGCTCTAACTGTCCTATAATCCACAGCAAGCTTTCGGGTCCAGGCCCTTTGAATTTCCCAAGAATTCAATGGCAGAAAAGACAAGTCTTCCTAAGCAAAAGGACAATTGCCTCCCTAAAATAGAAAAACTGTGCTCAGGGAAGGAAATTCCTCGGAATAATGGGAGCATCTTTACTCCCTGAAAAGAAGGTTGGAATGCACGTTTATTGAGCATCTACTATATGCCAGGCGCTGTGCTAGGATTTGGCTTACACTGCCATTTACTCACTGATGGGTACTATTTAATGTGGAGATATAGCCATGGATGAAATAGACACTGTCAGTCCCCAGGGCTGACATGCAGCCAGGATGTATCTCTCGTCCTCCACGTCCTTCTTCTCCTCTTCTTTCTTCTCCTCCTCTCCTCCCCCTCCTCTACCTTCTCCTCTTCCTCCTCCTGATGTATTTCCCACTTCTTTCATCTGCATGTGCATGTGTTCATGCCATAAACACCCAGAAAGCATCCATTACATGCCAGGCACTGTGAGTGACATTGAGGATGAGGAAGGGAGCAAGATAAACACTCAGGGGCTTATGGTTCATCAGCCCAGGTGCCCAGGCAGGAAACATGAACACCACCTGCAACTTCTGACTTCCTCAGCCCCTGCATGGTTGTTCAGTGAGCCCTGCAATCAGACCCTTTCCCTCCATCTCCACTGCCAAATCCTCGCCCTCCCTCACCATGGTCACCATCCAGCTGCCTCAGCCTCCCACTGTGCTTTCTCCAGCTCTTTCTCTGCAATGCAGCCAGAGGGACTTCTGTAGAACACATCTAGCTCTGTCTGCTCCCTTGCTCAGAGCCTTACATGGCTACCCTCAGAAGAAAGTCCAAACTCCCTGACCAGGCATTCAAGGCCCATTCTGACCCCCTCCCCCCACCCTGTTTTTCAGAGATGAAGTTTCGCTGTTGTCACCCAGGTTGGAGTACAATGGTGCGCTCTCGGCTCACTGCAACCTCCGCCTCCTGGGTTCAGCTGATTTCCCTGCCACAGCTTCCTGTGTAGCTGGGATTACAGGTACCTGTCACCACACCCAACTAATTTTTGTATTGCTAGTAGAGACAGAGTTTCACCATGTTGGCCAGGCTGGTCTTGAACTCCTGATCTCAGGTGATCCATCCACCTCGGCCTCCCAGAGTGCTGGGATCACAGGCATGAGCCACCACACCCGGCCCATCCTGACCCCTCTTGGTCCAGTAGAGTTGGACTGGCAGGAGATGAGCTGTGGCTGGTGGAGCAGTTGGTTCCCAACCAGTGACTCCTACCAGCCAGGTCCATATACATGCAGACCCCCGTATACACCCAGAGACACACGGGCACAAACATACACACACTCAAGTGCACCCTGGGATATAAACAAGCAAGTCCATTTATACTGCCAAACATATAGCAGCCAGATTTAGCAAACCAAAACACAAGATGACCAGTTACATTTGAATTTCAGATGAATAACTTATTTTTAGTATAATTATGTTCCAAACGCTGCATGGGACAAACTTATCCTAAAAAATAATTTGTTGCTCATCTGAAGTTCAGATTAAATTGAGCATCCTGCATTTTATCTAGTGACACTACAGAGAACGGCTAACACAAACACCAACCCTACACACACACATCACACAGCTTGCACACTTAGACATATTACATGCTTACACTACTTACATGTGCAATTCACACGTGATCATGGGCTTCACACTGTCATGCATTCTACACTAATGGGCATCTCACCTCCCAAGACCAAATCAGGGCATTGGCCAGCTGCAGAAAGCTCTTCAGGGAAATGTTTGTTCCGTGAATAAATGCCTAATTAACAGGAATTCCTGGACATCCAGCTCCTAGAATGTTGTGTGCCCAAAGTAATCCCAGTGGAAACTGGGATTTCACGAAGCACAATACCCCGAGTGGATGGCAGCAGGGAGTATGGTCTATGGAGCCTGAGCCTCTCTTCCCTCCTGTTCTTTCCACAGATTTCCAGAGCAGAGTTCAGTGCCTATAAACTGCCTTTCCAAACAAGACCTCCTTGTCCCAACTGGACGGCTGCCCTAGATCATGAGAAAGTCACAGAATTTAAAGCCAGACAGAAATACATTCACAAATTCGACTTCCACATATCTGCACTGTGTCCTTGAGCAACTCACTTGCCCTCTCTGTATAATGGAAATGTTCCACTAATAAACCGCCTCCTTCGGGTTATAAGAGTTACTAAATAACACAATGTATGTGGAAGACTTTTTAGAGCTTTGTTTAAAAACTAGCTCCTAAGGTTGTAAGTGAAGCACAGAAGAGGAGAATGTGATAAAACTTGGGGACAATTAAAGTCAGCTGTTAGTATCAATTAAGTACTGTAGAGTCACATCCTAAGTAAATTAGATTCTAAATTCAGCACATACAGGGAAAATGCTTATGCCCAAAACACTCTGAAAACATTTTAGGATTGTGAACAAGCATTGTACGATGGCAAACAAGAATACTTATACACACTGGAAATTCAGGACCTCTGAAATAGACCAAAGGAAGGAACAAAAGGAATTTCTTCTATGCAAATGTCTGGGAATATTCTGATTTTAAAATGACCAGCAAATCCCTAGTGATGAATGGCAAGGGTGGGGAATACTGACATTTCTTCTTGCCTGCAGGGTTTCCTCTATTATTTTAAAACACTGAGCCTCTATGTCATCAACATTAATGCTTGTTCCTCGGTGTTTCTGGTTATCTTCCACCTGAGCACACAATGTATGTCCCCGCTTCGGCTTGTGAAAAGGGAAATGATATGTTACTATTAGGCAGAAGCATTCGAGAGTTGCTAAGCGATTCTTCCTCTTCTCCTCCTCCTGCTGTGGGGACCCACAATCTTCCACGTGGTGAACACTGGGTATCTAAGAGAGGTCAGTGTGAACAGTGACCCCACAAGCCTGCAATGGACATGGAGCATGAGAAGTGAGGCTAAGCCGTTCATATTTAAGAGTTGTTCATTACTGAAGCAAAATTCAGCCTGTCCTGACTAACACACTTTAACATCTTAGATTTGTGTGTGGTTTTGAGGGTTTTTTTTTTAAAGACAGGGTCTAGCTCTGTCACCGAGGCTGGAAGAGAGTGGTACGATCACAGCTCACTATTTCCCAGGCCCAAATGATTCCTCCCACCTCAGCCTCCTGAGTAGCTGGGACCAAAGGCATGTGCCACCATGCTCAACTAATTTTTTTGTTTGTTTGTAGAGATGGAGGTCTCACTATATTGCCTAGGTTGGCCTCAAACTCCTGAGCTCAAAGGATCCTCCTGACTCAGCTTCCCAAAGTGCTGGGAGTGAGCCACGTCACCCAGCTGCGGGGAGGAAATCTGAAAATTATCTTGTGATAAATGCTTGAGGTGATGGATACCCCATTTACCCTAATGTGATTATTAGGCATTGCATGCCTATATCAAAATATCTCATGTAACCCATAAATATATACACCGGACATACCCCTAAAATTTTAAAATTAAAAAATAAAATAATGAAATAAACTTGTAAGTTAGATGAGCCTGATGCAACATCACTGTAATTGCATACCCTGCCTAGCCTACTTCCAAATAGAATCTGTGGTGACTTAGTAAATCAAAATACATACTGGCAAACGGAGTCACTAAAATAACAATAGAGGAGAGACAGGAATCCATTTAGGGAAAATGGGAGAGGATTGCACTTGAAAGTTTTACCAAAAGCCAAGAATGACAGATTGAACCATGGATCAGTGAAGGTATTTAGAAGTAGGCATTAGAAGAAATTCTTGGTACCAAGAGGCTCTGGGCCAGAAGGCTGGGAGGGAGGAAACCAGTGTTTATCATGTGCTGGATACTATGCTGCATGCACTGAAAATGTTTCTTTATTATTCTCATTTAAACTCGGGGAAGTAAAAACTGAGGCTCAGAGAGTTCAAATAAGTTGTCCGAGGTCACACAGTGGAAGAGTGAGGATTCAAACCCACACTGGGCTCACTCTGCCATCAGTGCTCCCTTGGAGCCACCGGGGGCCAAGGCTGGCAGGATACACTCCCCACCACTTGTTCCAGGCGTGGTTGCAATTTAATGTGGAAGCAAGCAAGCATTCTCTTCTCGATAGCTCGGATGTGAAGGCCTGTTGGAGGGGACCGTGGTGTCCAGGTCTGCCCCACACAGGGTGGCCCTGCTTATGAATTCCTATTCTGCACCCACAAGGGTCCCGGGCTTCTTGGGAGTGTCCTATGAAGAGGAAACCACATTCCAGACCCAGATGCAGACAGCTGTGTGCTTCCTCCAGCCTGTGGTGACTCATACTCGGACAAGAAAGCCACTTCTTTGCCTAGATTCCCTGTCCCAAAATCCTAATCTGGGGAAAGCTGCCTTAAGCTCCCTAAACACAAGGCCCTGTCCGGGCGGCTGGCGCTCTCGAGAGTGGGGTGCACCGATGCTGTCCACCGACAGCAGGGTCCAGAACAAAGAGGAAATTCAGGGCGGGAGATCGTTTCGTCTCCCTGGCGGGGCTCCTGCAGCCATCTGGCTGAGGGGGCTGTTATTCAAACCTCTGGAGCGTAGTCTGTTTGTCTTTTAGGAGTTTGCAGCTGATTATCTTCGCCAAATTCCCACCAACCAACTGTGCTGGCTCCTTTAGCAGGCAACCCTGTGCGGCCAACATGTCCTCTCAGCTGGGTTCACAGGTCCGCTAGCAGGGAACCAGCAGCATCGCTCTCGTCTTATCAGCAAGGACTCCTAGGCCAGGGGAGGGCCTTCAGATCTCGATACCTGGGCCAGCCGACCAGTGGTCTAGCTGGCATCAGAGACTGGCATGAAGAAGGGACGCTCGGGAAATCAGAAAGCTCCTGGTGGCCAGATCAGCTCCAGTGGCCTTTGGTGTAATCGTTCCAGCTTTGAAAAGGAAGCACCAGCCCTTTGTGGGTATCTTCACTGTGCAGAAAAGCAGTGAAGATCTCAGAGATCTCTGGAGAGGACTGAGCTGCGGTTCAAATCCAAACTCTAATACTTTCGTTATATAGCAACTGAGTCTTCATTTATTCCTTTGGAGATTGGAGATAGTAACACCTTATCTCCCTGCACTGCTGTATGTGTGTATATAAATACACACACGTACAATAATGCATGTGAAAGGGGCCTAAGAGCATGCCAGCACATAGCAGGTTCTCAAGAAATATTAGTTTTCTCTTTTCATTTCTTCAAGCATATAAAAACTTGGTCTTTCGCTCCCCTGGTTTGGAGGACAGGTGAGCAGCTGGTGCTCCTCGCTATAGCAAAAAGGGTGCAGAGACTGGGAACTTTCCTTCAAGAGACAATGAGAATGAGCTACCTTCAAAGTAATTGCACAGACCATAGACTGATAACTTTTTACCCAGAAAGTAAAATCCAAATGGTTTGGTAAGCTATGAGCTGAGTTACTCAATATGCCTTCTGGACATCAGCCTGTCTTTGGGGTCAGAATGATGGACCAGGGCTACTCAGTGGGAACAGAAATGATGGTTGTTCTGCAGAAAGAAAGAGATGGTCCCCTCTACCACAGCAATCCCAAAAAGCTCTATATGAAAGGCAAGCACCCCTTTATCTAAGAATCTAGGTTAGGGAATTTCTAAACCAATTTTTTTTTCTCTGTACTTCAACTATTCACCTCTTCTGCCTTTTGGAAATAAGAAAAATGGGGCTTCTTAAAATATCTTGCCTGGCTCCCCACTCGCAGCCTCCTGCCTCCACAGCCGAGATGGCCCCAGATCCTTGGCCCTTTGCCGGGGTTTTCAGAGGGCTCAGCCCCCATGGGCCTGGCATCTGGGCCTCCAAGGGGAAGGGTTTTTGACTCATTCCTGATACCAGTCATGGCCTTGCAGTCTGTTTCTTCCAAGATCATTTTAAGTGCCTGAATCCTAACCACAAAGACTCAAGTCCTGATCCCAAACCTCAGGCCAGTGGCCATCACCTGGTCTCCCAGACTTCCCCAGAAGCTGTCTGCTCGTCAAGACCCTGCCACAATGCCCATTCCTTAGCTCCTGGCCACCACCCTACTTGCCGCAAGCCCCTCTCTGAGTCACCAAATGCCACTGATCCAAGCCCAGCACCAGATTTGAGACCCATTGCTGTGTCCTTGAATTAGACAAGCCAAGCCAGTTCACCTGCAGCGTCATTTCACTGCCCAAGGATACTGTGCCCGGGGGAAGGTCATCACTACCGTGAGGAACTCACTGCACATGGGACAAGAGAGTTCTGTGAATAACGAATGAACAAACGAATGAATGAATGACAATATAATGCAAATTGCAGTAGAGACTCACAGAACATGAAAATGTTGGCCCAGAGAAGTAATCCATTCCACCCCAGGGGGTGAGTAGGGAGCCAGGGAAGGCTTTGGAGAGGAAAGTCTAACTTGGAGTTCAAAGGTGGAATGGGGAAACCAAAGGGGACAGTCTAGTTGTCATTGATTCAATGGTCACTTTTATCTTTACCATACTTTATCCCTTTTGTGGCTAATGTCCACTTCAGATTCACCTAATTCTAGCTCTGAACTAAAAATTGAGGGTAGGATCTTGTCCTAAGTTTAAAACTCTGAATTTCTTTCAAGTAGAATTGTTGGTAAAAGGAGCCCTAGATGCGAAGTCAGAAACACTTGGTTGAAGCCTTGGGTCTGTCAGATCTTTAGGAGCAACTCCTTGACCTCTCTGAGCTTCAGTTTCCTCATCAGAAAAGTTAGGGAAACAATTCTGTCCAGCTCACTTCACAGGGCAGTTGTATGGCTCATATGAAATAACACACGTGAACCTGCTTCATGGACACAAGACTCCACTAGCCCCATGAGAGTTTATTAAAACAGGAAGACCTCCTCAGGGCTGCTCTAACAGCAAATCGAAAAATCAGGGTATCTACAAGGAAAAATCGAAAGTCTGATTTTCCCCCATTTTGCATGCCTATAATTCCTGGGCTTGTTGGTCAACATACGCCTTACGAATGAGCTCTTACCAGGCCTGGCATTTTGTATCTGATTTCTCCTGCAACTATTTTTCAGTAGAGAAATTCTACCTGTGCAGCAAACACGCAGGCTCAAGGTCCCTCAGAATGAACATCTGTGTGTGCCAGATGGGTGGTTTCGACACAGCAAGATGTGTGAGGAAGATAAGAAGGACGGGAAGGAGAGAGGGAGGATGCATGAAAGGAGGGAGGGAGGGAGGGAGGGCACTCCATTTGAGGAAAAGGAGACCGCCTGCCCCTGAAAAACCTTAGTGAAGGGTGCAGATATGCACACACTGCTAACCTGCTCCTGACCTCTCCAGGAGAGGCCCAGGGAGGGAGAGTTCTGGAGAAGTCACCAGAGGTGGAAGTGGCTCTCAACTGCTTTTCAACTGCCTTCTATGGGAAAACAGGAAGAAAGCAATCAAATCAGGAGCTCTCAAAGGCTGAGGTTCTCAGAGCTGGTGAGAGCCTGTTGATTTCTGAGGCAGAGGATGACTGTGGGAAGAAATGCCAAACACGGAGGCCTGGCTGATGCAATGGAGGAAGGAACCTCCAAGTCCGGAAGTGGGGCCCGCATGCGGCCTTGTATGTGGCCCAGGACAAGTCACTTCTACCCTCTGGGGCTTGGTTTCCCCTTGTGTGCAGCTGGAGCTCTAAGCTCCTTTCCAGAAGTGACCTGTGTCGTCCATGATGCAACTGTCAGGTGCAGAAACTCAAGGAATGGAGGACTCTGGTTCCCTGGAGGCCACGCCCCTCCTTTCTGCCCACTGGATTTCCCATCCTCGTCCACACTCACTGGTTGTGTTCCTAACAGAAGGAGCCTGCTCAGTCATTGACCCAGCCTTACAGGGTCTGTCTACCAGGCTGTCCTGTTCACTCCTCCCAACAACCCTGTGAGCAAATAACAAAAACTATGGCCGGTTGAGTGATGTTCTGTGCCAAGAACTATTCTAAGCCCTTTCCATTTTTATAATAATTTTACTTAATTCCCAACATAATCACATGATGTACAGGTATTATCATCCCCATTTTACTGATGTCCCCTTGCCCTGGCCACACATGAGCAGGTGCACAGAAGGGCTCCTACATGCCAATGACCCTAAGCCTCTGAGCCTGACCTCTACCCTCTGCAGCCCCTTTGGCTGGAGGAGCTGAACTCCAGTCCCAGCCAGTACCTGCCTGCTTGCATTAGGCCTCTAATTCTTCCTGGCTGTCCTTGGCTCTGGTGTTCCTCCTGCCAAAGGTGGGGGGGGGAGCGTCTTGAGAATCATTCTCCTGATGCCAGCAGGGAGAGGCCGCTCAGGTGGGCTGGGTCTTCAGGGAGTGGATGCATTTCTTCTTACAAGTCTCCTCCTCCCAGGAGAAGGGCTGGCCCACCCAAGGCTTCCCGGACAGCCTGGACAACTGTCTGTTCTAGGAAACTGGTCCAGTGTTTCTTCCTTCCTTGCCTCCCAGAGGACTCAGGGTTATGTCTGCCGGGCCAAGCCCTCCACCTGCATCCTAGGTCCCAAGGCCTCCCTCCTGGCACTTCCTGCCCTCCCTGGCAGCCCCATCTCTCTCCTGCTATACTTATTCCTTCCCATTGTCCACAGCTAAAATGCAGCAGAGAGCGCCCCAACCTGAAGTCAGGAGACTGCAAATAAAATCCGGCTGATACTGACTGAACATGTGACTCTAGACAGGGTCAGTCCCCTTGCCGAGTCTACTTTCTTACCTGGGGACCGGGGTTCTGAGAGTTATGGTTCAGTGCTTTCTCTCCAGTCTGATTTCCTGCTGCTCCTTGTCTTGCCACTTCTGTTCTATCCAGACCTGTCTCCTGTCCACAGATTATTTAAGAAATTCATTCAATAAATAGGCTGAGCACACAGGCCCTCCATGAAGGAGTCTACAGAATGGTGGGACAGGGAGATGATAAACAGGCAATCACAAGTCAGCATCCTGAGAACTGTGAGGCCCAAAGTGGAGGGTGCTGGGAAACTAAGGAAAGGCATCACGCACAGGCTCAGGCTGCCTTTGAAGACTTCCCAGGGAGGAAGCAGCAAGCTGAGGGCTGAGGGCTGGTAGGAATCAGCCTCTGGGCCAGGGAAGGTGGCTCACACCTGTAATCCCAGCACTTTGGGAGGCCAAGGCAGGCAGATCACTTGAGGCCAGAAGTTCGAGAGGTGAAACCCCGAGAGGTAAAACCCCGTCTCTACTAAAAACACACAAAAAATTAGAAGGACATGGTGGCATGCACCTGTAATACCAGCTACTCTGGAGGCTGAGGCACAAGAATCTTTTGAACCCAGAAGGCAGAGGTTGCAGTGAGCTGAGATGGCACCTCAGCCTGGGCGACAGAGCAAGACAGTCTCTTAAAAAAAAAAAGAAAAAGAAAAAGAAAAGAATCAGCCTCTAAAGAGAGGAGAAGGGGAAGAGTATTCCAGGCAGAGAGAGCAGTGTATCCCAAGACCTCCAAACAGGAAAAGGTCAGTAGATTAGGGGAAATGTATATGGTTTAGTTTGATTGGACAATCTCATGCCCAGAGGTATGTATACACACATGTGTGCATGTGTGAGTCTGTGTACTCAGCCATGTTGGGGCAGCAGAGGAGATGGAGGTGAGCCTGGAGGAGATGGAGGTGAGCCTGGAGCAGGCACCAGCTCCTCACACAGAGCCTGTGGGCTACTCAAGCATGGGTGCTTTACAGGGAGCAGTGAGGACCCACTGGAGGGGTTTTAAGCAGGGAAGGGGCATGATCAGGAATCTTTTAGAAAGATTCCTCTATCTGCCATGGAAAGAAGAAATTTGATTTTTTTTAATAAGAAAAATATTGACAATAACAGGTAACTGTGAGGATGTGAAGTCACTGAAATTCTTATTTCACAGACACTGGGGGAATGTACATGTAATCTGGCACCGCCATTTTAAAGAACCTTTAGCAACACCCAGTAGAGTTGAAGATCTGTACATTTTTGACCCAGTGTCTGAGTCCATCCAGGCTGCTATCACAAAGTACCATAAACTGGAGTCTGAGAAGTCCAAAGTCAAGCTGCCAGCAGATTCACTGTCTGGTGAGGGAACTGCTACCTGGCTCATTGATGTTGCCTACTTGCTATGTCCTTACATGGTGAAAGGGGCAAAAGTGCTTTCTTTGGCCAAAGGACACTAATCCCATTCACAAGGGCAGAGATCTCATCACCTAATTGCCTTTCCAAGTCCCTACCTCCTAATACCATTACCTTGGGGATTCAGTTTCAACATATGAATTTTGGAGGGACACAAACATTCAGACCATAGCACCCAGCAATTCCATTTCTTGGTTTCTACCTTACGAAAAACACACACCCATGTGTGCAAAGAGTTATATTGAAGGATATTCCTTAAAACTTGCAGTATGATTTTTAATAGCGAAAAAGTAGAAATAAGCTAAACAGGCATCTGTAGGGAAACAGGTAAACTGTGATTCATTTATACAATGGGATGCTATACAGCAGTTAAATAAATTAACTAGCACTCCACTGATAAAGTTTGGAAGTTTGTCTCCGAATCTCATATTGAAATGTGATTCCTGATGTTGGAGGTGGGGCCTGGTGAAAGGTGACTGGCTCATGGGGGCAGATCCCCAGGATGGTTTAGCACCATCCCCTGGGTGATGAGTGAGCTCTCACTCAGTTCACGTGACATCTGGTTGTTTAAACATGTGGGACACCTCCTCTCCCACTCTCTTGCTCCCACTCTGGCCATGTGACATGCTGGCTCCCCATTACCTTCCACCATGACTGTAAGTTTTTTGAGGTCTCAGCAGAAGCAGGTGCCAGCACCATGATTTCTGTACATCCTGCAGAACCATGAGCCAATTAAACTTCTCTTTTTGAATCACCCTCTCTCAGGTTTCCTTTGTAGCAATGCAACAATGACCTAAAACATCCTTGTATCAAGAATAAATCTGAAAACAATGAGCAGTGGAGAAAGAAAGGCAAGTTGCAGAAGGATGTGAATGTTATGTATGTGAGCCTTATCAATGAAAATACACAAAATGCCATATATGCTTTGTAAATATAGCATCAGTAGAAAAAGTAGGAAAACATGTAGGAATAATGGTCGCTCTAAAAGAACATTAGAAAGGGGAGGCAGGGTTAAGGGGTACATTAGGAATTTAGCTGAAATTGTTATCTTTCTATAAAAGACAGAACTGAAATGAATATGCAGAAATGTTTATATCTAGTGAATCAAAATGACAGTATCTTGGTGGCCCTTGCATTGTTTACTATACCTTTTGATATGATGAAGTATTTTAACAATCAAAAAAAGTTTGACAATATCAATCCATTGGTGGGGAACAAGACAAGAAGGAGGTAGATATGATGAAGGCTTAGGCTGTGTCCAGGCAAGAGGTGCTGGTGACTCTGACCAGAGTGGGGCCCAGGGGCAGGAGAGAAGCGGATGTAAATGAACGATGCTCAGGAGGTAGAATGAACACAGCTCTCTGCTTGTATGAAGTCCTTCCTTCCTTCTCCCCTCTAATCTGGGCACCTAAATGGAGTTCTGCCTTCTCCAGAAGACTTCTCCAGCTCTGGAAGTCCTCAGAGTTCTCTCCACCCTTCCATCCCATAGCCTTTGCAGTACTGCTCACTCCTTGGGGCAGTGCATGCAAAAATGCCTGAACTTGTGGTTCATATGTCTCCTCTCCCTGGTAAAACCGTAAGATTTTGCAGGGCAAGAACCCTCCTGTATGCTCTTGATGGGTTTCCAGACATGTCTGTGTGACCAACTGCTGTATCACAGGGCCTTGCATCATGCCAGGCCCATGGCCAGTGCTGGAGAGGTTCTAGTTGAATGGATGAATAAGTGGATAAAATGATGAGTTCCAGAAAGACTGAAGGAATGCCAAGAAGCAATGTGGCAGTCCTGAATTGAAACCATGACTCTGCCATTAGCAAGTAGTAACCTTGGAAAAGTCACTTCACCTCTCTGAATCTGTTTTCCCCAGTTATAAAATGGGGATAATTCTCATCAAGGATTAATGCTTACAGATATTACACATTGTTTATGTTTGCCTATGTATGTTACATATAATGAATCTGCTAACCATACTACTACCCATTATATAGCTAAGAGGCCGGTCACTTCCTCCCCAGTCACACTCATGTTTTATAGAACTCTCCCTGTTCTTAGCCCAGAAACTGTGGTCTTTTTATCAGGTAACCCCGCTCCTTCCTCTGACAGCTGATTGAACAGGGGGTGGATCTCTGGCATAGGATGGACCAATCAGATTTTCTCTCCCAAAAATTTGGAATTGAAACCGAGACCTAGTCAATTGACATGTATTCATCAAATATTTGGACCAGGCGCAGTGGCTCATGCCTGTAATCCCAGCACTTTGGGAGGCCAAGGCCAGGGAATCACTTGAGGTCAGGAGTTCCAGACCAGCCTGGACGACATGGTGAAATGAAACCCTGTCTCTACTAAAAATATGAAAATTACCTGGGCATGGTGGTGCATGCCTGTAATCCCAGCTACTCGGGAGGCTGAGGCATAAGAATTGCTTGAACCTGGGAGGTGGAGGTTGCAGTGAGCCAAGAACGCATCACTGCACTCCAGCCTGGGCAACAGAGCAAGACTCTGTCTCGAAGAAGAAAAAAAAAATTGATGAGCAGCACCCTCTAACCATACCCTGAACTTGCATAGCTGTATATTTTAGCTGCTGTGCTGCAATGCAAGACTCAAGCCTGGAAATTGGAGTAGAAAGAGAACATACTGTCTCTCTCTCTCCTGCCACACATAACAGCCTTTGTACTGGAGGCCTTTGTGGACAAGCCTTCCGTCTCCTACAAAGCCAAGCCAGATTTGTGCCTGTCTTCTCCACAGCACTTAACCTAGTGTCTGGCCCTGAGAAGGTGCTCAGGTAACAGGGGTTCAGATGAATCATGTTAGATTTGCATGGAAATGGACTAAGACTCACATGGGTCTAGTCTAGAAAGCAAGCTGATGGGTGCAAAACACATCCAAATCATAGGCGGCATGCTTTATGCAATTAGAGATGTTTAACTTATTGCAGAGAAAGCTTGTGGACAGCAAACAGGAAAAGGAATTTCATATTCTATGTGGCTAAGAGTTACAGAGAAGGGGTTGTGGCTCCACGTCAAGAAAAGCTTTCAGACAGACCTGCTCAGAGACACGCTGGGCTGTCTTATGAGCCTCTCTGTTCTCAGAGGTGTGCAAGAAACTGGGTACTACTCCGCAACTACACAGATATCTATGGAGTATGGAGTTAGATGTTCTGCAAAATTCCTTTCAACTGGGAGGGTCCAAGTTTATATGTTTATTTATTAGTGCACCTTAAATGAAATTGTTTTAGTTATCATTAAAGTTTTAGCTTTTAATGAGACCTCTCTGGAAACTTGGCCATGTGTTCTGAAAACCAGACACAGAGCATCCATGGAATAACTCTTATGAGTTATTATTTCAGTTTTTATTATGCACTTTATTAATGTTGGATAAAGTTTTAAGAAAAGTTTTTTTTTGTACTAAAAATGTTAATGGGTTGTTAGTCATCCAAAAGAGGAAAAACTGCTAACAAGAAAATGGTGTTGTTTTAGTGTTAGCCTAGAAGTAGAAAGAAGAAACCAAGTTCCCAGCAGAATGGATGGCATATGCTGAGCACATGGATGTGCACAGCTCTTTTTCTTTTTACAGCCTCTCCATAGTCACGAAAAGGACAAAATCAGAACTAAGACCAGGTCGGCTTGCAGAATCCAGTAGAACTTTGCTGTCCATATGATACCAGCTGACTGAAGAGGAATAGACAATTCTCTAAAATTGTGTATGAAGTAAGAATTCCCCCTACTCCATAATAATACCTCCTCTAATCCCCTTCCTGTTTACTTTTTCCATCACCATAACAATCCACTCCTTGAATAACCAGGACCATTCTCAGAAGAAGTAGAAAGAGAAGAGCTGGAGGGGTTTTGGGGCTCCATCTTGCTCCTGTCTTCTTCTTGGGCCTTTGGCACTTGGTGCTTGCCAATTAACCATCCTCAAGAGACCCAGCCACTGAGCAGGCATGTAAATCCATGCAACCAACTTCCAGGATCCACACATCAAAGCCAGAGAGAAGCAGCTACATGGCAAACAGGAACGACAAGTGATCCTATCACTAGACAAATACTTCTAACAGTGGTTTTTAATCTTGGTATGGGAGCTTTTAAAAATCCCCAAGGCTACATCTGTAATCATTAAAATTAGAATCTCAGGCATCAGCATTTTAACCTTCTCTTTAAAAACTAAAGTATACTTTGCGTACCTTTAAACACATCTTGATTTGTTTTGACAGATGCATTCACCCATGTAACCCACAGCCTATCATGATGTCGAACATGTCCATCACCTCAGAAAGTTCCTCTTGCCCCTTCTTAATCATCCTCATCCTCAGTATTCAGAGCTTAAAATGCAACCATTGTTGATTTTTTTAACCTTAGATTAGCTTTGCTTGTTCTAGAATTGCATGTAAATAGAATGATACAGTATGAACTCTTTTGTGTCTGACTTCTTTTACTTAGCACAATGCTTTTGAGGCATTCTTTTTTTTAATAATATAGATAATTCCTTTTTTATTGCTTAGTTGTATTCCATTGCATGGATGTACACAATTTATTTACCCACTTAGCAGTTGGTGGACATTTTTGTTACTTCCAGTGTGTGGTGACTCTGAATAAAACCCCTATGAACATTCACATACAGATCTGTGTGGGAAAATATGTTCTTACTTCTCTTGGCTCAATGCCCAGGAGTGAAATTGCTGGGTTATGTGATAAGTGTGTATTTAACTTCACAGGAAACTCCCAAAACTATACCATTTTACATTCCTACCAGCAAAGAATGCGAGTTTCAGTTGCTCCACATCCTTGCCAGCACTTATTATCTTGTTATTATTTTAAATAAACTATTTTAGAACAGTTTTATATTTACAGAAAAATGACAAAGGTAGTAGCAAGAGTACTCACATATCCTGCACCCATATTCAATTATTACTAACATCTTACATTAGCACAGTATATATATTACAAATAATGAACTATTATTGGTACATTTGTAACCAAAGCTCATTCTTTATTCAGGTTTCTTTCGTTTTTACCTGATGTCCTTTTTCTGTTCCAACATTTCACCTATAATGCAACATAATGTCTAGTAATCATGTCTCATTAGGCTCCTCTTGGTTGTGACAGTTTCTCAAACTTTCCTTGTTTTTGAAGACCTTGACAGTTTTGAGGAGTATTTGTCAGGTATTTTGGACAAGGTACCTCAGTTGGATTTTTCTAATGTTTTTCTCATGATGATACTGGGGTTGTAAGTTATGGGGAGGAAGACCCAGAGGTAACGTGCTATTCTCATCACATCATACCAAGGGTACATACTATCAACCTGATTTATGATTATTGATGATGACCTTGATCACCTAGCTGAGGTACTAAGAAAAAAAATCTATTAATGTGCCCACATACTTGCCTTTTCCATTACTTTGCACTTTTTCTGCAGTGTCCAATCTACTCTTACCCAATCTAGTGAATTTTTTTAAATTTCAGATATTAAATTTTTTAGTTCTAGAATTCCTATTTGGTTTTCTTTTTTATCAGATGGGGAAATCTCAACAGAGAAATGGAAATGATAAAAATCCACAAACGTATTGTGGATTTTTCACAAACTGCAAAATCCACAAACATACTGATAATAGTTAAAGTCTTTGTCCACTAATTTTATTATCTGTATCATCCCTGGATCTGTTTTTACTGACTGTTCTTTCATCTAGTTGGTGTAACTTACCCTTTATCTTTATATTTCTAGTAGTTTTAATTTCTTTGCTGGACATTGTGGCTACCACAGAGAGTTCGGACTGTGTTCGTTTCCTCTAAAGAGGACGCCTTCACCCTTCTCATCATGTGAGATGAATCAAATTTAGGACAAAAAAAGAACTTATAAACAGGTATTCGTTCCTGATTTGTAACCCACAGCCTATAAGGTGTAATAAATCACACCTCATTTGGGGCTGTAGTCAATCCTTGGTGTAATTTCAATTTATGTGTACTTAAGTTGGCATAAGTACACAACTTATGGTATGTAATAAGTACAAGAGGATTTACATAGACAGTTTCTAGGGAATGGATGCTATGTTCCCTAGAACAAAACAGGATTTACATGGACATTTCTAGGGAACCCCAAAGAGTTTTGTGACTTCCTTTCTGGAAGGCAGTTCACTTTTTCCTAAACATAATAAGACACAGCCTTTCTGAGGTCTCAACTAAATGTCTAGGGTATTCAGTAAGGTGACTCTAATATGGTTAGTCAGAATTCCAACATCTATCAGCACTGACACTACCAAAATCTCTGTTGAGCTCACAGTCCTCCAGGAGCTATTACTTGCCAGGTCTCTCAGAGTCAGTCTGTGCCTGCACAGTTTCAAACTCAGTGAAAGACTTAAGGGGACCCCATGAAAATTTCACCCCAGTATTTTTTAAACTCCCCAAGTGATTCCAATGTATTTGTCAAGGTTGAGAATTATTGTGACGGAATTGGAGGAGAAATGCCCTGGTACCAAAGACACTTCAGAATTCCTCTAGATGGGCTGGTCCCGGAGAAAGTGCTACAAGATGTTGAAAAAGAAGCTCTACACTAAAACGGCTCTAACCTGGTGACACAAAGAGACAGACTCTAAGATAAAACGGTGAGAAAAGTTTACTTTACTTCCTGTTCTTTAAAATAATTAGCTATAAAAACTCACTCCTACCTTATCTGCATAGTCTCCTTTAAGACTTTCTTGTCAGCTAAACTGAAAAAACTAAAGTGATATCTGGTCAAAAGGAGTTATTGATGCACTAAAACCAGAAGGAAATTAAATCAACTCTTAATGAATTCTTATCAGTGGTCAGGTTCCAAGCTCAAGAGTAATAAAGAAGAATAAGATGTCCCCACGGTAGCTCCCAAACCAGTTGGAATTCCCAGTTTATATGGAGCTAAATGAAATACATTTCACACTGTCTATGGTATGACAGAGATGCAATCAAAGTGCTTTTAGGAACACAAGTATGTCTAACTTGGGATCTGAAAGCCTTCACAGAGGAATAGCTCTTGAGCTAGGTCCCTTTAAGGGCAGGAAGAGCGAAGAAGGTAGAGAAGGTAAGGAGTATTCTAGGAAAGAGAATATACGCAAGGGCATTAAGAGGGGAGAATAAATGGAACATGTGGGGACATTTAAAATGTTCAGTGTAGAAAAAATGAGGTATAGAAGAATGTTCATAGAACACCAGAAATAAGACGCCTTCACCCTTCTCATCAGGTAAGATGAATCAAATTTAGGGTACAAAAAAGAACTTATAAACAGTTATTTGTTCCTGATTTGCAATAAATCACACCTTATTTGGGGCTGTAGTAAATCCTTGGCATAAGTTCAACAATGGTGTATAATAAGTACAAGAGGATTTATATAGACAGTTTCTAGGGAACGAGAGACGGCTAACCATCTAAGTCTAATCCAAAGAATACCATCTCACTAAAGCATTGCAGATCAGCACAGAACTTTGGAGAGTGAACTTTCCATGTGGATTGAGATCCTTCTTATTGTTTTGTACATGCACAAACTGCAAAAAGGCAAAATAATTGCACTGGGAAGATTAAGGATCAAAGATGCCTGGCTAAACTTGGCCAAATGTGCTTTGGAAATCTCCCCTGCAGCTAGAAAACCTAAGTCTGAATCCTGCTGCTGCCACTTACTGCCCATTGGGCCCTTGGGAAAGTCCTTTAATTCCTCTCAGCTCCAGTTCCTTGAAATGGGCCATCAATGCACGCCCACCCTGCTCTGTCTCCGGAGATTGTTGGGAGAGATCAATGAGCTATTTGTGTGGAGAAACTTCGTAAAGATTAGAGCATAATAGTGATGCAAGGGTTATTATTAGCAATAATAAACAAGAAGAATGTGTGACAATGACCAGAATTTCCTGTTGAGACAACAGTTTCATGAAACTATTAAGAAAGGTAGGATGTTTTTCATTTCCACAATGAGAGTTATGTGCTGGTATTGTTTCAACATTCTCCAGGGAATAAAGGGTTTCGTGGTGATAAATAAGGAATGAGCCAGTTTGTCTGAAAGATTCTTTTCCTCTTTAGAATCATTTCAATAGCTTTTTGTGCCTTCCCATAATTTTTCCAGCCAATCCTGCCATGACGGATGAGAACTGGGTATAGGCAATTTGAGGTCTTCCTTAAAAGAGTGTTATCGTTCCATATGCAAATACTCATAATTCAGGGCTGTGAGTTCCCTCCCCCAATCCCTAGGCAGCCCTCAGGCACAGTCCTGGGGCACAGAAGGACATCTGTCTCATCAATAACATCAGGAGTTTCTTCCATTTACCAAGAAAAGAGGAAAACGCATCCCTGAAACCAAACCACTCTACAGGAATCCCTTTATTTCTCTCTAACAGCACAGGACAAGAGGGTTTCGTGTATATATCAACTGGCATCTGTCAATCTGTCAAACAAATGTGGGCAAGACCCTCGGGACGAGGCTCATTGCCCTGCAGAAATGTAATTCAGGGATTCTTTCTTGTTGGATTGAGGCCTACCAGTGATTTTGATGGCCTTTTGGCTGTCCATTTAATTTTGTGTCATAAAGTACAGCAGCCAACTGCCCTTCTTCATGTCCTGCCACTAAGAGTTCCTATCCTCAGTGGTGATCCAAAGCCTTCTTCTCCTAAATTTCTACTAAAATAACCAAACTACTGTAATAGTGGGAAAAGGCTGCATTGTCAGAGGAAACTTGGAAAGGGTTCCCTCCTTTGCCCGAATTTTATGGCATTTTGTGTGTGTGTGCGTGTTGTGTGTGCGTGTGTATGACAGAGTCTCACTCTGTTGCCCAGGCTGGAGTGCAGTGGCATGATCTCGGCTCACTGCCACCTCTGCCTCTCGGGTTCAAGTGATTCCCCTGTCTCAGCCTCCCAAGTAGCTGGAATTACAGGTGCCCAGCACCACTCCAGCTAACTTTTTGTATTTTTAGTAGAGATGGGGTTTTGCCATGTTATCCAGGCTGGTCTCGAACTCCTGAGTTCAGGCAATCCATCAGCCTCAGTCTCCCAAAGTGCTGGGATTACAGGCATGAGCCACTATGCCCAGCCAGGAATTTTACAACATTTCTCAAATTTCAATGTGCACATGAATTACCTAGAAATCTTGTTAACATGCAGATTCAGTAGGGCTGGGGTGAGGGTTCAAGAATTTTCATTTCTGACAAACTCTCACATAATACCAATACTGCTGGTCCATGGATCACACTTTAGGGAGCAAGAAATCAGAACACAAATTTCAGCAATTTTCCCAGAACTCAGAAGAAATGGTTAGAGATAAAAATGATTAAAGTAACACTGAGGAGAGAGCCAAGAGCTATAATGGAGCATCTGTGTAAGGAAGCGAACAGAGGAGATACAGAAAAAAGACTAAAGTTGTATGCATGTTTCAACTTTAGAAAAACCTTAGTGTAATTCATTATCTCAATAGAGCAAAGCAGAAATACCATATAATTATTTTGATAGATGACAAAAATATCTGAGAAAATTCAACATTTCATTATCACCACCACTGATGATGCATTTTCTTAAAGTGATAAATGTACACTGTGTAAAACCAAATCCAGCAAGAAACTTACTGGTGAAATACCAGTGGCAGTCCTGTTTGCATCAATAACCAGAAAAATGTCCACTGTCGTCGGTTATTATTAACACCATCCTCAAATTCTAATTCAGACTATCAAATATGAACATGAAGTTAGGGGTGATTTAGTTGGGATTATTTTCAGCTTCATATAATCATGGCTTAAACATAACAGAAGTGTCTTCCACTCTCGCCTAAGTTAGAGGAAGCTTTTGTAGCGCAAAGACCAAGGCCTTTGTGGTTCTCTTCTCAGACATGTCAGAGGTGGCTCTTGTCCTCAGGATCTAAGGTGGCAGTTAGAGCTGCTCTAAGGATGGTGTAGCTGTCATAAACATTTGGTGTCTCAGGCCCCCATGTAGTGTTTCCTTGGTTCTCCCATCCTTCCTGTCTCTGTTCAATCCACGTAGGCTCGGCCAACTTTACCTATCACATGTCACACAGCTACCAGCTTCTAACTGTTTGCTAAGACAGAATTTAAAATTCTTAAATAAGCCGGGCGCGGTGGCTCAAGCCTGTAATCCCAGCACTTTGGGAGGCCGAGGCGGGTGGATCACGAGGTCGAGAGATCGAGACCATCCTGGTCAACATGGTGAAACCCCGTCTCTACTAAAAATACAAAAAACTAGCTGGGCGTGGTGGCGCGTGCCTATAATCCCAGCTACTCAGGAGGCTGAGGCAGGAGAATTGCCTGAACCCAGGAGGTGGAGGTTGCGGTGAGCCGAGATCGCGCCATTGCACTCCAGCCTGGGTAACAGGAGCGAAACTCCGTCTCAAAAAAAAAAAAAAAATTCTTAAATAATGCGGCAAGGTACATTACACAAAAGAAGCATATTATGTTATAAAGTTAAGCTAGAATAATAAACACACGGCAAGGACTAGGGATTTTTTAATACGAGTGAGAATATGAACGTATCCTAACAAATATTAGATTATATCATAAAGGGGCAGGAAATTTCACAGTATGTTAGCAGCTGAACAGAACACGGAGCAGTGCAGGAAAGAAAGCGTGGCAGTAGTCCCAACTATATGTCCAAAGTCGTATATGGTAATGTTAGTGTTTCCAAGTCAGTGAGGAAAAAACGTGTGGCAGTGCAACTTGCTTAACCATACGAGGAAAAAAAAAAGTAGATCCCCACCTCACACCACTTGCACATTCCAGAAGAATTAAAGCTCTAAACATAAAAAGGAAACCATGAAAGTATGGTTTAAATACATGCACAGGAAAATATGTACACCCTATTTAAATAATATTGGGCAGGGAAAAGACTTTTAAACCTGCCAGCAAAGATGAAACAAAAAAATGAAAATATCAAAGATTTTATTCTTAATTTTAAAGGTCTGCATCATTCTTAAATGGTCAAAACTGAACTGGACTAATGAACAAGAGAGGACCTGGAACGGACCTAGCCAGACTAGCCCAGCCCTCCATCCGTTCTACTAAGTACAGGTTGATAGATCACACCAAGCTCACCTGTGTGCTATTTGAAGGTTGATAGGCATATATAATTTTTTTCCAGTTTCCATGGCTTTATGGGTAAATATGCTCTTGAAAAGAATGATTAACCCTGTTGCTTCTGCTTCTAAGTCAGTGGAATGAAGAGCTATGTCCAAGGGTGCTCCAGGCAGTCCTGAAAGAGACTGCTGCTGTGTCCATCTCTCATTCATAGACCCAGTCAAAAGCACCAGATCTGTAGTCAGTGGGTTCTTTGGGCTTACACCATAGGTTGATTTCTTTTTCAGCACTTTTTACTGAGCCATTGTCATGAATGATGCACCAGCCCACCTGAATGCAGAAGTCCCCACAAATGGCACGTGGCTTAGAATCCACTGGATTGGTCTCCCCAAGAATCACTCAGCCTGTCTTCACTGCATTCGGCCCCTCCCAGACCATGGCCAAGACGGGCCCTGAGTTCCTGGATTTTGCCAGCCTAGGGAAGAATGGGCGGTCTTTCCAGTGAATGTAGTGCTGCTTAGGTGTTCTCAAGGCCCAGAGGAACTTCACGGCCGCAAGGTGGAATTGCTTCTGCTCAAAGCACTTGATCTTGCAAACCAGGCCACGCTGCATGCTGTCTGGCTTGATGGTGGTAAAGGTGTACTCAGGCTGGCCATGGTCCAGGAAGCTGGCTGGGCCAGGTGGCAGCTGCACTGTGCTGCGGAAGCCTACAATTTTTAATTGTTCTAAAAAATATATATTCAGTACAAATGAACCTTAAAAGCATTATGTGAAATGAAAGAAGCCAGACCCAGGAGGCTACGTGTTATATGATTTCATTTATATGAAAAGTCCAGAATAAGCAAATCCACAGAGACAAAAGTGGATTAGTGATTGCCAAGGGCTCAGGGGAGAGGGGAATGGGAGTGACTGATAACATATACAAGATATCTTTTGGGGTGATGAGACTACTCAGGAATTAGCAGACATGATTGCAGAACTTCGGGAATGTACGAAAAACCACTGAATTAGATACTCAAAAGGACTAATTTTACAGTGTGTGAATTATCTCTCAATTTTTTTCAAAAACATCTGTGTTGTAAGTCACTTCTGAATGTGGGCTTCAATTCTTTTCAACTGACCCTGCTGTTGTCGCTATAAAATAGTGAGTCAAAAGAACACCCTTCAGGTTCTTAAAGCACACTACCTGAGCAAGACCCAAGCAAGAAATATTTATGTCCTGATGGCTAGGGTGGGCGGACCAGGAACATGCTTCCTTTTAGTACGATGCAGGTCCCAGACAGCAGACAGAGCCTCTCCCTGCATAAGTTGCCCTGTACACCTACCACCCAGGTTAGGTCTAGTGATGCATCCTCTAAACAACTCAAAAAAGTCTGCTTTTAGTTTGCAATTTTGAGCAAATATGTGCTGAATCTCCCGTGGGTGGATTTGATCTTCTGTGGTTTCAGAGCATTTCTGAACTTTTGGTTCCTAAACCATGAGTTTGACCTCACAAGGACTGGATCCTCTCCCAGAACTCCATCCATATCACTTTCCAGCAACTTTGTGTCAGTTGGCCAGTTGTTGATCTGATATCATGGAAGTGACAGACAGAGCATATCACAGCTAGAAGGAACTTACAGATTAATTAGTCCAACCTCCGCCACTCCCTCCCATCTCCTACAATCCCCATTTAATGGATGAGGTCCAGAGAGGGGAAACAGCCTCCCTAGATCTCCCAACAAATAAGTGAGGAAACTAAAATTAAATTTCTGTGTCCCAGTCCCCAAAGCACATGTGGTTTTTACATTCAATTATTTCTGTTGCAATATTGGCCTTAATATTGGCTTCCACTTTCAATTAAATGATCTTCTACATTGTGAACAGCAAATGGGCTGGCACAAGACCAGCACCAAGGCAAGGGTCTTAACCCTTTCAGGATGCTCCTGACAGTGCTACAGTAGGAAAGCCACATTCAGGACAGACCCCTTGGGCAGGCACTTTCTCCAACTTTCCTATGATTAAGTAAACTTAGCCTTGTTCACAGCAGCAGATGGAATTAGTAGAAAGAACCAAACTATTCGCATAGCAAATTTTGTGGTCTTGTAGAATATTATGCTGGAAAGGAAGCGTCTCTCCTCCTCATCTTCCCTCACTATCAAAGCAACAATGATGTCAGATGTGCTTTTCATTCATTCATTCATTTCATCAACAAACACTTCCTAAACATCTACAATGTGCCTGGCCCTATGCTGGACACTGGGATATGGAAATGAGTGAGCATAAAACTTGCCTTCAGGGAGCGTCTAGCCTATTGGGATATGTTCCTGTAATGACCAGCCCTGGCTGAGGGGAAGATGAGAGGCAGAGAATTTATGCACAGCACGATGGAGACACAGGGAAGACCCAGATTCTGGTTTGTGGGTCAGGGAAGGCTTCAGGGTGTTGATGACACATCATAAGCTAGATCTTGAATGTTTTCAGTGGCTGAGGAAAAGGGAAAGCTTTTTCGAGATAAGGAAGAACAGCACAAAGCATAAAAGTGCATGGAACATTTGGAAAGGAGAGGAGAACAGGGTTTCTGGAACAAGGTGCCTGGAGCTATGCTACCTTGGTCAGTTCTCATTTTATTCCCATCATTAAAATATGGGTTTCTTTTGGGATGAGGCCAGGAACTGTGCATTATCCCCTTCTGAATTTCCAGCATCTGGCACAGTGCCCAGCACCTAGTCAGAGCTCAGCAAATTTTCTCCAAGTGAATGAATTTTCTCTAAGCATTGACATGTACTAAGCACTGATTATAGCCAGCCCTTCATATTGCAGGTTCTGCATCTATGAATTCAACCAACTGTGGATTGAAAATATTCAGGGGGAAAAAATGGATGATTTCTTCTGTACTGAACATGTACAGACTCCTTTCCTTGTCACTATTTCCTAAACAATACAGTATAACAACTATTTACATAGCATTTACATTGTATTTGCTATTATAAGTAATCTAGAGATGATTTAAAGAATCTGGGGGATGTGCACAGGTCCTATGCAAATACTACACCATTTTACATCAGGGACAGAAGCTTCCTCAAATTTTGGTATCCCTGGAGAGGTCCTGGAACCAATCCCCTCTGAGGATACTGAGGGACGAAGGTATACAGTGGACATTGTACTGAGTGCTTCACACACATCAAATAGTGTAAAGCTCATATACATCTTATGAATTTGGCATTACTAGTAATATTAATATTATCCCCCTTTAACAGATAAGATGACAAAGACAGAGATGTATAAATAAATTGTCCAAGATCACACAGCTAGGAAGAAGGCAATCTGGTCTTCAAGGCCACATCTCTGCCGGGCTGCAAATGTACTCCCCTCCGTGTGCTGAATTTCTATCCTACTATTCGGTAAGCTCCCTGGGAGAAAAGACAACATCCATTTCTAGTCCCTGAAGTTCCCGCTCTTAAAACACTTCTCTGTCACTCTAGTAGAAATGAACTATGGGAGAGGGGCAGCAAGGGGCCAGATGGTGAAGGGTCTTGACCACCAGCCTCAGGATGCTGAACTTGGTCTTAGAGATGACAGAACCTTTAGCATAAGCCAACAAATCTCTCAGCAGGTATGTGCCCAGCATCTTTGCAATCTTAGCACAGAAATGAGCCTCTCTCTGGACTTTGAAGCTAGGACAGACTTGCTGGGAAGGGAAGAGTGTGACCCAAGGTCCCTGCACTCTGCATCAAGGTGGACACAGCCAGACATCAGGGAAGCGGCTAGCAGGACAAAAGACGCAATGGATGAAGCCTTTCTCTGTGTGATAGGCTCAGACATCTGGCTCTTTTCTGTGTTCTAAATTTGGAACAAGTAGATAGCCACTTCCTCCTAATCAAGATAAGCCCAGGGCCGAGGATCCATGCAATTGTACTAGGTCATTTAATTGCCTTCCTCTTGAAAACCCTGAGCCAGTCCTAGGGAAATTCTCTGACCATGACAAAGAATAAAGGTCAATGCCTTGTGGCATCCTGATGCCTTTTACAGAGCCCTGGAGCCACAGGAGGAATCAATTCCAGTCAAATGAGTTGTGAAACTTTTTTTTTTTTTTAATGGAGCCAGTATTTTAAGATTTTCCAAGTCATGGAAAAATAGACACTAAGAACATGAAAACAACACAAAGTGCCTCATGAAATCTAATTCTCATTGTTGTCCAGACAAAGCCAGGTCAGTTTCATAAAGAGGTATATTTTTTCAACCCACCATAAAATGATCTGTTATGAAGTACCAGTGGGAAAAACACTACTACAAGTTATTTTCATTTTTCCTAGCTGCTCACAATTTTGTTATTAACTATGCTTTCCTTTTCACAGCTTTTTATTCTGACTACAAAAGTAATGCATGTTCATTTTTGACATTTTGGCAAATAAAAAGAAATAAGTAAAAGCCACTGCAACCCACTATTAACAAGTGTGATTTGTTTTTTCCCACAAAAATTAAGATTACACTGTACATAGAGTTTTAAACTGTTTTCACTTGATATTTAACAATAGCATAATCCTGTATGCCCAATATTCTTTGAATATGTTATTTTTATCAATTACATCAGATTTCGCAGTGTGGCTGTGCCATAATTAAGCTAGTCACCATCCTGCGGACACTTAGGTTGGTTCCAGTTTTCTAAGTTTATAAATGAATGTGAGGAATGTCCTTATACAAATGTCTGTGTCCTAATTTTTAAGAGTTTCCTTAGGAAGTAGAATTACTAAACAATGGGATATAACTTAAGGTTGATGAATATATTGTGAAATTATCTTCCATTTGTTCAACACATTTTAATTGAGTGCCCAAGTGCCAGGCAAGTCAGAGCAGGACATGAGGTCAACACACCCAGGGACATAAATTCCAGAGGTGGCTGTGCTATAAAACTAATCGCTGTTTCATGGATTCACTTATAACAATCCAAGCAACATTTTTCTAGGCATGGTTCTGGGCACTGGGATCCAGGAGTGAACACAGAGACAAACTCTCTGCCCCAGAGAGCCATATTCTAATGGCCGTACTAACTGATTTTTCTACCAGCTGTGTATCATAATGCCTGGCTCCTGACCTCCTCACCAGCATGATGACCTTTTAACAACAGTAAATCTTGGGCTGGAGCAGTGACTCACTCCAACAACTCAGGAGGCTGAGGCAGGAGCATCACTGGAAGCCAGGTGATATGGTTTGGCTCTGTGTCCCCCACCAAATCTCATCTCAAATTGTAATCCTCGTGTGTCAGAGGACGGGCCTGGCGGGAGATGACTGGATCATGGGGGCAGTCTCCCCCATGACGTTCTCATGAGAGATGATGGTTTTAAAGTATGCCACTTCCCCCTTGCGCTCTCTCTCTCCTGCCACCATGTAAGATATTCTATTTTATTTTATTTTTTTGTAAGATATGCCTTGCTTCTCTTTTAACTTTTGCCATGATTGTAAGTTTCCTGAGGCCTCCCAAGCCATGGAGAACAGTGAGTCAATTAAAACTCTTCCCTTCATAAATTACTCACCCTCAGGTAGTTCTTGACAGCAGTGTGAAAACAGGCTAATATGCCAGGAGTCCAAGACCAGCCTGGGAAACACAGCTAGACCCTGTCTCAAAAAAAAAAAAAAAAAATTAGCTAGGCATGGTGGTGCACACCTGCAGTCCCAGCACTGCCATGTGTGTACCTATGCAACAATCTTGCATGTTCTTCACATGTACCCCAAAACCTAAAATGCAATAAAAAAAATAAATAAAAAGAAAGATAAATAAGTAAATCACTGCAAACGCCAAGTCAGATATTTGTTATGCTTCTGGCCCCAAGGGAATGTGGCCTCCCTGGTAAGATGGCTTGCAGAGGCAACTGTGAGTGCTAGCAGCAACACTGCCAAAGCTGGGGATAGACAAGCCTGGCAGATGGGACCCTGGCGGGGCATGTGCATCTTACCACATGTCAGAGGGACTGGAAGGCCAGAGGGGTAGGAGGAACATGGGTGGCGTGGGGAGGGCAGCTTTGTAGTTAGCAGAGGTGTATGTGGCTTCACTGTGGAAAACAGATGGGGGAGAGAACAGAGAGAAACTTCAGGGGTCCAGGAAAGATAAAATAATTTTAGGGTATGGCAAACACACAACTCCTTACTTTGGCAAGTCACTGTGATCATTCTTAGCAGGAGTTAAGTTCTGAGAAATTCTACAATATGGAAACTCGTTTAACCTTGTTCAAATCCACATTTCCTGGGAAATAAGAGAGGAAGAGAAGAACAGAAAGGGCATCATGGCAGTCTAAAGGATCAACTCCAAGTAAGAGAAAAAGGCCTGGACTCTGCTGGTCCAGACTTGCAGAGAAGCAGGAGTACTGAAACATATTCAGAAATTTAAAACGGCAGGGCTTAATTGAAGACTGGATATGAAACTGGAGCAAGGGAATGTCAAGGATGACTCGGGTTATTCATTTGAGCATCTGCCTAGTGACGCATTATTCTTGGAGAAGGATTGAGTCTAAGGTCAAATGGGAGGTAGAAGAGAGAAAACACCAGCAAAACACAGAGCAGTGGAAAGAGGCCTGAACTAAAGACATGGGTTCTCAGTCCAGTGCTACTGACACACGATTGTATAACCCTGAGCAGGTCCCTTCCGCCCACTAAGCCTCGGCTTCCTCACCTGAAAAACGAAGATGATAAGTCATATTCTAATGATCACACGCTGCTGTCATTCTGATCAAATAAAATAATAGAAATGAAAGTGCATCCTAACGTGTAGAATGCAATCAAAATACAAGAGTATTATTATGATTATTGCAAGCAGTCGTTTGAGGACACTTCATTTATGACTCCCCAAGGAATCAAAGTCAGAGCAGGACATGAGGTCAACACACCCAGGAACACAGATTTCGGAGGTGGCTGTGTGATAAAACTAATTGCTGTTTCATTGATTCAGTTACAATGATCCCAGCAACATTTTTCCAGGCAGAACAATTTTTTCTTCCTCTGTCATTAGGTCTCTCTCTCTCTTCCCACCCATAATCAATCAGGGATTTCAACCAGGGTCACCCCTCCCTCATCAAAACCTGCTCTCAAGAAATTACTCATTGATTGGCACTGAAGAAAAAGTCCCAATAAAGCTTGAAGTGCTTTCTTCCCAGGGATGCTTGACCCTCTTCAACTGAGGACCAAATCCTCTGCCAAAGGAGAGGATGTCTCAAGGGGTCTGGGGACACAAGGATCACACTCAAAGAGGTACTGAGAGTGAAACAAGCCAGTCACACAAGAACAAACATCATATGATTCCACTTACAGGAGGTCTCTAGAGAAGTCAGATTCAGAGGCAGAAATTGGAATAGTGATTTCCAGGGCTTTGTGGGAGGAAAGAATGGGGAGCTGGTGTTTCACGGGTACAGAGTTTCAGTTTCACAAGATAAAAAGATTTCTGGGAAATTCTGGATGGTGGTGATGGTTGCACAACGTGTGGACTTAACACACTGAAGTGTACACTTAAAATGATTAAGAGGGTAAATTTCATATGTATTTTGCCAGAATTAATCATCATAATGATGATGTGATAAATGGTATTGAAGAAGTTCAGATTCAGGGTACTCTGGTACTCTGGAGATCACTCTGCAGAGGGGGCCTGCTACACACATATGTGTGATCATGTGTACACACACATGCACACATGCACACACACACACAGCCCCTGCCAGGCTGCTTCTGTCAGCTAGGCAAGGAGAGCTGAGCCCAGTTATTTGCGCCAGTTTAGGGTCGACTCTGGAGATTTTAATAGTCAAAGAAATCTTTGTTCTCACTGTGTGACCATTTCTCATCCCAGTTAGCTCTTACATGAGACATATTTTGGATCTGATACATTGTGGGGGAAAAACTATTACCCGTTTTACTCATTTTGAATAAACTAAAAGTAACTGTCCTTCCCATTTCCTGGAGTCAAATAGGACAGTTTAGAAAGGACAGAGGAAAGAAAAACATGGAATATGGGAAAAGAGCCATTGGCTGGGCATATAGGAGCCTGCTTCAAAACCTGGCTTTGCCCCCCATCTGCTGTGTGACCTTGGGCATGTCCCTTACCCTCTCTGGGCC